>NW_028327187.1:16597424-16943258 GCF_987537825.1 Furipterus horrens
TATTTTCTTTTTCATGCATTTATTTAAAAATATATATATAATTTTACATAATGTATTATATGACATCATACCAATACACACTGTGTATAACCATTTTTTATTCTTTATATTATTTGGCTTCTCTTTCTCTCCTCCTTCCATTCAAACAGCTTCTGCTTTGTAACTCATCTTAAGAGATGTGTTTGTGTATATATATTTTTGTTACATATATACATACGTGCACACACACAGACACCTCTATGCATTATACATTCAAATAGCAGAGAAAAAAATGAAAAAGTAAAAAATCTTAGAAGAAGCTTGAAGAAAAAAAGTTTACCTTTAAAAAGCAGGGATAGCCTGGCTGGTGTGGCTCAGTAGATTGAGTGCCAGCCTGTGAACCAAAAGGTCATGAGTTTGATTCCCAGTCAGGGAACATGCTTGAGTTGCAGGTCAGGCCTCTGCTTGTGGACACTTGAGAGGCAACCAATCAATGTATTTTTCTCACATTGTGATGTTTCTCTCCTTCTCTTTCTCCCTCCATTCCCTTCTCTCTAAAAATAAATAAATAAAACTTTTTAAAAATAGAAAGAAAAAAGGAATGGATAAAAATTTACAGTGAAGTTCTTTTCAGGTACTATGGAAGTGAGAATGAAATAGAATAAAATATTTTAAATGTTGAAAAGGATAAAAGTGTCATCATAGAATTCTATATACACAAAAATTCTCCTTTAAAACAAAAGCAGAAATTAAAACTTTCTCAGACAATCAAAATTCCTGAAGTAAGCCAGTGTAGACTATCTAAAGTCAGTCTACAAAGCTCATTGTTTCTTTATATACTAGCAATAAACATTTTGAAATTAGAATTGAAAATAACCTTTGAAACAGCACCAAAGAATATAAAAGTGAAATAAATCCACAGTATTTATATGCAATAAATTACAAAACGGTGATGAGAGAAATGACAGAAGATCTAAATAAATAAATGGAGAGGTATTCCAACTTCATAGAATGAAAGACTCACTATTGTTAATACACCATTTTTTCCCTACATCTATTTATAGACTCAATACAATTTTTATCAAAATCCAAGCAAGGCCATTTTCTAGATATCGACAAACTGATTCTGTAGTTTACATAAAAATTCAAACAATTAGAATAGCCAACATAACACTGAAAAAAAGGGAACAAAGTTAGAAGATAACATTACCTAAATCTAAGTCTTAACTATAAAGCTGCCATAATAAAGATTATTTGGTATTGATTATAAAAGCACATATCTATGAAACAAAATATAGCTCAGAAGTAAACTAGAAAAATATAATCAACTGATTTCCAAAGAAGTTGCAATGGAAGATGTACAGTCTTTTCAAAAATAGTATCTAAACAATTAGACATCCATATGCAAAAAGATGAACCTTGACAATACCTTATATCATTCACAAAAATAAATTCAAGATCATGTATAAGGGAAATGTACACTTGAGATTTATATGATCTTATTAATCAATGTCATTCCAATAAATTTAATAAAATTAAGGAAAAAATAAATAAATCATAAAATCTAATGTGAAACTCAAGACTACAAAATTTCTAGAAGAAAAAAATAAGACAAAGTCCACTTTATCTTGTGTTTGGTGTTGAATTTTTAGATACAACATGAAAAACAGAAGCCATGAAATAAACATTGATGAGTTGGACTTTATTTAAAATAAAAACTACTCTGTGAAGGTAAAGGAGAACACAAGCTACTAACTGGAAAAAAAATAGTGATAAAACACAGGTGGTCAACGTTTATCTAAAATATACACAGAACTCAAACTCAACACAAAGATAATCTAATTAAAAATGGGCAAGTGCAGAAAGAGGAAATGAAAAGTGAGAAAAATGAGGAGAGGCTCAAAAACCTATGGGACAGCTATAAGTGAGCCAACATCTGAATCATAGGGTTGCCAGAAGGTGAAGAAGAAGAACTAGAAATTGAAAATTATGTAAAAAAATAGTGAAGCAGAACTTCCCTAATTTGGGGAAGGAAATAGACTTACAGGTCCAGGAAGCACAGAGAGTTCCAAAAAAAACTGGTCCCAAGGAGAACCACACCAAGACACTTTATAATCAAAATGTCAAAAATTAAGGATAAAGACAGAATCTGAAAAGCAGCAAGAGAGAAGAAAAGAATTACGTACAAAAGGGTCCCAATAAGACTATCAGCTTATTTCTCAAGGGAGACCCTGCAGACAAGAAGGGACTGGCAATAAATATTCAAAGTAATGAAAAGCAATAACCTACAACCATGATTACTCTAACCAGCAAAGCTGTCATTCAGAATAGAAGGGCAGAGAAAGTGCTTCCAGAACAAAGTAAAACTGAAGGAGTTCATCAGATCCAAACCACTGTTATATGAAATGTTAATGGGACTTGTTTAGGAGAAAGAGGATCAAAACTATGAACATTAAAATGAAAACTGTATCACAAGAACCAACAACAGAAGCTAGAGAACCGAAACAAAGGCAAACCAAGTAGGCAACGAGCGTGGAAAAAGAACTATAGGTATGGGGAGCGTTATGGGAGGAGGTCAGCAAGGAGGGGCAGGGGGGAAAGGGAGGGAGATGATGCAGGAATTAAGAAGCATAGTAGGAGGGAGTGGAGTAGATAGGAAGATGTTGAGAACTATATATACAACCAATGGGCATGGATTAAAGGGGGGGGACAACTGGAGGGAGGGGTGTCACTGGGTGATGGGAAAAAAGGGAGAAGAAATTGGGACAACTGTAAGAGCATAATCAATAAAGCATAGTTAAAAGAGAGAGAGAAAATAAAAATACATTTTAACCATATTTTTAAATAAATTTAAAAAATTGCACGTCAAACCAAAAAAAAAAAGGACAAAATTTCTGAACAGGCACCCTAGCAAAGAACATAAACAGATAAGAAATAAGTATATGAAAAGTTAGCATATGAAAAGACATAATTTTCTGTTAAGAAATTTCAAATTACAATGAGATATCGTCGTCGTCGTCGGCAGCCGTCCGTCTCGAGAGACGATGGTGTAGCTTCTTAAGAGTCTATCTGCACCGCCGAGAATGGCTGTGCAGTCCGACTCGGGAGTGACATGGTATCTGTCTCCTCCCGTGTTGAATCGACATCTTGTGATGACGCTGAAGCTACAGAGCCTGGGCAGGGTAATATGGAGGGTCTGCTGTTGCCCATGCAGCAGACCCCCCTCTCTTCGCAGCTGAAGGGTCCAAGGGAAAGACGGAGTCAATACAGCTTGGCTTCAGGTGCGCCGCAGGAGTTGCCGGTGTTGACTACAACGTCAAACCGCCTTAGGGACTCCGGCTCCGGATTTTCTGTCGGGGTTTACTCCCTTAGCCTTTCCCCTGAAGAGGTATGCCGCAAGGCAGCGGAGGTTTTTTGGAGTCAGAGTTTTCCTTCTCTGAATGAGATATCACTACATACCAATTAGAATGGCTAAAATTCAAAACACTGACAAACTAATTTCTTGTAAAGATCCAAAGTAACTAGAATTCTCATTCCTTGCTTGTGAAAGTGCAAAATACTACAGTCACTTAGAAAGAGAGTTTGTGTTTCTTACAAAATTAGAGATTAAACTTATGACCCTATCCAACATTTGTGTTCCTAGGTATTTACCCAATTGAGTTGCAAATGTATGTCAACAACAAAAAAAATCCTGCACATCAATACTTATAGCATCTCAATTTATAGTCACCAAAAATTGGATGTGACCAAGATATTCTTCAATAGGTGAACAGTTAAATAAATTGTCTTACATTCAATCAATTGTATTGCATTCATCAATAAAAAGAATGAGATATTGAGTAGGTAGAATAAAGTGTTCCCCAAATTGCTCCATCAACTCAAGCTTTGCCAAAACTATGGCATTTATCAATAGGTAGTTATAAAACAATGGCTCAGCAGCTACTCTGGCTTCTTTTAAGTTTGTTTTTTCAGATCTAAAGCCAAACTCTCAACCACAGAGACAAATTCAATACCTACTTGGGAAAGTCTCTTCCTATATCCCATAATAAGTGTACAATACTGGAATGTTTGATCACTGATGCATACCCAGACATCAGTGTTCCACAGAAAATAAAAGCCTGTTAAGCTACTCCCTAGTTGGTTAACCCCAGCAATTTTTGTGTTACCAAGGCATAAACCCCCTGAACTCCACATTTGGGGTGAGGAACTGGGACCCTATCTCAGTGTTCCCACCTTCTGCAGAACCTCAACGAATCTGTCTTTGCTTTTATCAGTGTCCCTGGTCTAAATTATTTCATATCAGGAGACAAGAACCCAAACTTGTTGGTAACAATGTCAATTCAGGAAAAGACATACCTGCATCTAAAATGCCTACTAAAAAGTAAAGAAGCCAGTCTAAAAAGGTGAAATATGGTATGATTCCATTTAATAATATTTTTGAAAGACAAAACTATAGTGACAGTAAAATGGTCAGTGATTGCCAGGGGTTTTGGGAGGGAGATTGAATAATTAAGCAAAGAGAACTTATTATGATGGTAGAACTATTTTGAATGATATTATAATAGTGTATAATGACATCTTGCTTTGTTTGCAAGATCCATAGACCTTTACAGCTGTAACTCAGGAGGTCGAGCCCAAGAATCTTGACTGCTCATTTGGATAAGCCTAAAAAAACACAAGGAGGACTGCATGGAGCAGACGTAGCCTTTATTACTCACATTGCAGATAGAACCAAAGGCGCCAGATTGTGAAGCAGGACCACACCCCTCTGAGTCCAAGACTTGTTTTAAGGGGTTCCAGACGAAGGGGGCACATGTCTTCCATGTCACTAAATTACATTGTCTCAGTGTGTACATGTAGAGGGAAAAGGTCAAAAAGCAGTCACACAGGACAAGAAGCCACTTCCAAAAGGAAATAAGGAGAGAATTGCAATTCATTTCCAAAGCAATACACATTCCTTCTGGCTAGGGGCCCTCCAGCCAGCCTTCCATTACAGGAGTTGGGAGAGCCCTGTCCAGACTGACCCCACAGCATCATACATTATAATTGACAGTAAAAGACTAATGTTTTCCCTCTAAGATAACAAAGAAGGCATGAATGTGTGTCAACTCTCACAGTGTTTTACTTAGTGTTGTACTGAAGATTCTTAACAGTGCATAGGAATGAAGAAAGAAAAGTGTACAAATTAGAAATTAATATAAAGAAATAATTAAATATAAACTTAACAAACAAAACTTGTGTAGGATTTGCATGATGAAATTTATAAAACGCTCATGAAATAAATCAAAGGAGACCTAAAAAAATGGATTTTTATGAATTGAAAATCTCAATCTATGTTTATGGATTGAAAATCTCAATGGTAAAAATGTCACTTCTCCACAAATTTATCTATAGGTATAATACAATTGCATTTTTGTAGACATAGATATAGACAACTTATTCTAAAATTTATGTGAAAAGACACTACTTTTAAAATAACTAAATGAATATTAGAAAAGGAAAATAAAGTTAGTGTAGTAACTCAAAATTTGATTAAAACATTATATAGCTGTGGGAATCAAGGCAATGCAGTATTGATAGATAAATACTTGCATAGATCAAAAGAACAAAATAAAGAATCCAGAAATAGGTCCACACTAACATTCTTAACAGATTTTGCAAATGTGCAAAAGCAATTAAAATGAGGAAGAAGGGTCTTTGCAACAAATGGTACTAGAATCACTGCATATTTATTGGCAAAAGCATGCAACCTTGACTTAAACTTCATACTTTATACAAAAGTTAACTTAAAATGGATTATAGATTTAAAGTTAAAATGTAAAACTAAAACATTTAGAAGTAACATAAGAGAAAGTTTAAAAATTTTTTTGATAGAGTTAATACTTTACATCGAAAACACCATTCTTAGAGGAAAAATTGATTGATTGAACTTCATCAAAAGTAAACATTCAAATTTACATTAAAAAATTTTTTTTCTGTGAATAAACCTGTTAAAATGTTGAAAAGACAAAGTACAGACTTAGATAACATATTTGTAAACCACATATCTGACAATGAACTAATATCTAGAATGTAGAAAGAACTCTCAAAACTCTGTTTTGTTCCTTAGTTTATTTTGTTCATTAGATTGCTGTTATAGGTGAGAGCACATGGTATCTGTCTCTCACTGACTGGCTTATTTCAATTAGCATAATTTCTCCAGAACCATAGGTAGGAAAACATGGATCAGACTGAAAGTGACTGGAGGGGCAAGGCAGGAGGATAATGGTGGGAAGAAGGGGAAGGGACTAGACAAAGAACATGTATGAATGACCCATGGACAAGGACAACAGTGTGGGAATTGAGTGTGGGAGCTGCAGAGGAGGAGGGGAGGAGGGCAAAAGGGGAAAATTGAGAAAGTGTGATAATATAAGAACTAAAATGATTTAAAAAGAACAATGCAAACAACAAAAAATGAACTCTCCAAACTCAAGAATCTTACCACAATAAAAACAACTAAACTCAGTAGTAAAAGAAAATTCAACTAGAAAATATACAGATGGCAAATAAATAAAAGATGTTCAACATTATTTGTCATCATGGACATACAAATTATAACCAAACCTATCAAAATGGCTAACATAAAAAAAAGTGACAGAGAGCACCTTTCTATTTACTAGATGATATGTTGCCCAGTTCATGAGTCATTCAATACAGCCAATTACATTTTTTTTTAAAATAGTGGCAATACCAAGAGCTGGTGAGGATGTGAGGAAATTGGATTAGTTATACGTTGCTAACAACAATGTAAACTGGTATAGCCACAGTGGAAAAACAATGTGGAAGTCCCATATATAACTAAACATGAAACTACTAAATCACCCAGCAATTAAATTCCTGGCCATTTTTACCAGAGGAATGACAATTTATGTTTACACACACACTCACAAAAAAAAAACATGCACACAAATGTTCATAAATGCATTATTTGTAATAGCCAAAAACTGGAAATAAGACAGATTTCCTTCATTGGTTAATAGTTAAACAAACTAGATGCATCTATATCATAAAATATTACTCAGCAATGAAAATGAAATATATATCTATATATGAGAGGTCTGTCCAGAACATATCCAATCATGTAAAATATAAAAAATAGGGAAACTTATTGAACAAGATGCAAGATACAAGAAACATTGTACATGTGACACTGACAATTCAGTCCCCTTTAAAGTAGACACCTTGAGACCTCACACATTTCTCCCAATCACCATCAGCTACCCTGTCATGTTTTCCTGAATCTCATCAACAGTCTGAAATATCTTCCCTTTCAAAGGTGATTTTAGTTTTGGGAAAAGCCAGAAGTTGCAGGGTGCCAAGTCTGGGCTGTAGGGGTCTGAGTCACCTGGGTAATTTGATGTTTCACAGAAAAATTCTGCATGAGATGTGATGCATGATCGGGCATGTTGTCATAATGAAGCTGACAATCACCAGTTGCCCATAGCTGCAGTCTTCTGATTTATCCAAATAGCTTCCATGGAGGAATGTTCAAACTTAACACAAAATTGGATGCAGATTCATTGCTCTACTCACTCAGTCATTTTGAATGTGATAGCCACACAGTATGCATGCTTACTCAATGGCATCTACTGGTCCCACTGACTAGTATAGTGGAGTCATCATCGTTCATGCATGCACATTCCAGTGCACTCTCCTTAACTGCCAGGTTACATCAATGTCATATAAACCATTCTCATTATATTTACAATGGCTGGACTTTTCCTGGATAGACCATATACATACACACACACACACACACACACACACACACACACACATATATTCAACAATTTGAATTAATCTCCAGGAAATTATACTGAGTAAAAATCTCAATTTCAAAAGCTTACATGCCACATGATTTTACTTATATAACACCCTTGAAGTAACAAAATTTTAGAAATGGAAGACAATTTCATGGCTTTCAGGGCTCTAAGAAGGGTTGGAGATAGGCAAGAATTGGATGTGGTTAAAAAAAGGATAAAAAGAAAAACTCCTACAGTGATGGAACAATTCTTTATCTCTGTTTCAGTATTACTATCCCAACTGTGAGATTGTATTATAGTTTTGCACCATATTTGTATAGTTTGTTTATAAATTTTATGATGTATTCTCTGTTTTCATTTTTATATACTCTTCTGTTTCTAGCTGTCTTTTAATTATCACTGCTGCATTTGCAGTCTTATTAAGAGATCATTCTCCATTAGACTGTATATATAGTCTCCTAAACTTTATTCTAATAAGTCATTATTGCAACTGGAATTCATTTGTGGTAATGTTTTAATGTAAGGATCTGATTTGTTTTCCAGACAAATATCAAGACATCTTTTTATGCCTTTGTTATACTTTCATTGGCTGATTTTGAGCATTTCTGTTTTCAAACACATCTTTAAGCAATTACTTTTACTTTAAAAGTGCATTTGGGGACTTCCAGCCAAGATGGAGGCATAGACAGACATGCTGCATCTCCCTCCACAACTAAGAGGGAATACGACTACCGCAAAGCTAAAAACAACCAGAAGTTCCTGAAAATTAAGCTGCATGGAAGTCCAACAAACAAAGATATTAAGAAGAAATATTCATACAGACAGGTAGGAGGGGCAGAGCTGGGGCAGAGAGGACGTGGTGTGGTGGTGACAGCAGCAGTGGCAGTGATATGTCGGCAGATAGCACAGTTACACATTTTAACAAGTCAGGAGGGACACCTGGGGAGCATTCCCAGCTCCTCCCCAGACCACGCATCTCAGGGTCCCAGCACCGGGAAAAATCAAGCCTCATTTCTTCTGATTGTGCAAACCAGTGGGGTTTGGGAAGAGGCAGAAACTGCCAGTCTCTCAGCAGAGTCTGCTTGTTTAAAGAGCCCCCATGGTCCTAGAACATCCACAGACCCACCCACTCTGGGAGCGACAGCCAAGGCAACAGCCACAGAAGTGCCAGTCCCATACAAAAGTGGGAGAAGTGCCTGGAAAAGGGGCAAGTGCTGGACAAGTGGCATTGTTCCCTCTCAGACCCCTCCCCCACATACAGCATTACAATGTGGTGAATGAGTTGCCCTTACTGACTAATCCCTAAGGCTCCACCCCTTACAACGTAACAGGTGTGACAACTCTACCTAAGACACAGAGGCAAACAAACACAGGAGCCTGTCAAGATGAGGAGACAGAGAAGTATGGCCCAAAAGAGGGAACGGATCAAGGTTCCAGTGGGAGAATTAAGTGACGAGGAGATAGCCAACCTAACAGATGAGGAGATAGCGAAGATCCAAGATCTATTGTTGAAGGGAAGGTGAAAAAGATGGTAAGTGCTAGGGTAATAAATTCTAGACAACAGGCAGTAAATGCCGTCTGGGCGACTCTGCAGGCTGGCAGGCAAGGATAATGTGCCTCATTTCTATGTAATTGGGGCATTCCCCCAGCCTTGCAGGTTTCCTTCCCTCTTCCTGGGAATGCCGGCTGACCTGGGGCTCCTAGGTTTGGTGGCAGAGCTAGACCTTTTCTTTGGCAAGCCTGCACCTGTGTGGAGGAGCCATGACCCACTCTACAACCATCTGTCCATCTGTGTGCTCCCAGGCAGGCCTGCATTCTGCCCTGGCTGAGACTGCTACTTGAAGGTGGCTTGGGAAACACTGGGGCTGGGGCTAGGGCATAGCAGGTCTGGTCCCGGGAAGGTAAGACTTTGAGCTTGTGGGTCTCAGCCTCCAAGACAGTAGTCTAAGGGGCTTGGGCCACAGTGAGAAGGGAGTGGGAGAGGCGGTGGTGCAGGCCTACTAGCTCCCTGCTGGTTTGGGTTGAGTGAGCGATGTTGTCCTGCTTCTGCTTCCACTCCAAGACCAGCTGGGCCTTCAGCAGGACCACCTCTTTCTACAGTTCAGCCATGTGCTTGGCCTCTAAGGAACCCTTCTGCCCTCTTCCATTCTGAGGTGTGGGTGATGATGCTGTGGCTTTGCTGCTTTCTGGGACCTCTGTCCATGATGCACACAGGAAATCCCTCTTCAGCTTCCTCCACTATTGTTCCACTTGCTCCAGAGTGGTCTGCTGATGGACATTGTGGTGAAAAATTCAAAACACTGGTGATAAAGATGCTCATAGGCTCGACAGATATGCTTGAGTATGGCAAATGCATAAAAGAGGAAGTGAAGGCTATGCTAAGTGAAACAAAGGAAAATCCACACAAAACCAATGGTGAAGGGAAGAAACTGGGGTTGAAATCAATGGTTTGGAACATAAGGAAGAAAAAAACAGTCAACCAGTGCAGAATGAGGAAGCAAGAATTGAAAAAAATGAGGAGAGGCTTGGGAACCTCTGGGACAACTTTAAAGGTACCAACATCTGAATCATGGGGGTACCAGAAAAAGAAGAGGAAGAGCAAGAAATTAAAAACTTATGTGAAAAAATAATGGAGGAAAACTTCCCAAATTTTGCAAAAGAAATAGATATACAAGTCAAGGAAACATGCAGAGTCCCACGTGAGCTAGACCCAGAGGGGACCACACCAAGACACATCATGATTAAAATGCCAAAAGTGAATGATAAAGAAAGAATCCTAAAAGCAGCAAGAGAGAAGCAGAGAGTTGCCTACAAGGGGACACCTATAGGACTATCAGCTGATTTCTCAAAGGACACTTTGCAGGCAAGAAAGGACTGGCAAGAAGTATCCAACGTGATGAAAGGCAACCTACAACCAAGATTACTCTATCCAACAAACCTATCATTTAGAATAAAAGGGCAGATGAAGTGCTTCCCAGAGAAGGTGAAACTAAAGGAATTCATCATCACCAAGCCCTTATTATATGAAATGTCAAAGGGGCTTGCTTAAGAAAAAGAAGATCAGAACTATGAACACTAAAATGACAACAAACTCACAACTACCAACAACTGAATCTAAAAAATAAAAACAAAACCCAACTAAGCAAACTAGAACAGGAACAGAATCATAGATATGGGGATCATTTGGAAAGTTATCAGCTGGGAGGGGGAAGTGGGAGAAATGGGGAAATGGTACAGGGACTAAGAAGCATAATTGGTTGGTACAAAATAGACAAGGGGAAGTTAAGAATAGTGTAGGAAAGGGTAAAGCCAAAGAACTGATATGCATGACCCATGGACATGAACTAAGGGGAGTGGAATTGTTGGAGGGAACGGGGTTACTGGGCAGAGGGAAGCAAAGGGAAAAAAAATGTAACTACTGTAACAACATAATCAATAAAATATACTTTAAAAAAGTCCATTTGGCTTATAATTTAAAATGAGTTGCAGTTAAATATTAATTATAGGATAATTTATATTTTATGACAGTTATATTTTATAATACTTAGATATTTCCTCCAATATCTGTAGTCTTATTGGCAAGATTTGTCTTCCATATAAAAGCAAAGAAAAAAACAAACATGCTTGAAAGAGTACAATAGAATCTATTTTACATATGTTACAAAATTAGATTTACATTTAAAATGCTTGAAAGTAGTTGGAGTAAGTGACAGTGTTTTTTCTACTCTCTTCAACTGTTAGTTGTAGCACTGTCAGGCAGGAGATCTCAGCCCTGTAAATGATGGAACAGGTCTTGGGGCTATGATATCTGCTGGTTGAAGCCTTGCCTCTACAGGGAATACAGCAAGTTTTCTCTTCAATACTAATAAAAATGGTGTTTATATGTCGTAAGAAGGGTTAATCAAAAGTAGAAAAGACTTCAAGTTATCACTTCAAAAGCCAAAGCCCTCTAGACATTTAAAATTTTTAAATGGAATTCACTCAAAAAGTGTATTTGAAATACATACTAAGAGAAAGTTGCAGATATGTACATTTGAATTAAAAAATAATTGTTCCTAATTTATAGTACAAATTCCATAGCCTAAGCATTATTTTTTTCTGAATTTGAAAACTTGAAGAACCAGCTCTGGATGTTAGAGAAGTTTATAAGAGGTTATATGTTTGAACTGAAAAGAAAATCTAACTCTGTATATTTTTTTTTTACAGAGGGGTTGTGTGAATGTCTTAAATTTGCTTAGATGCACAGCCTAAATTAGATGCCAATTCTATCAATTCCCAGTGCACTGCACTTTGCAAAACTTCATGTTTTTTTTACCCATCAGTTACTAAATCAGCCTCCTTCTCCCTTATACCCTCTCTCCTCTAATAAATAGAAAGTTAAGTTTTTTCTTCTAACTTTTATCTCTATTTTAGGTTCCTTACATTTGAATATTTTTATTCTTTGTGGGCTTCTTCTTATGCCACCTCCTTTTATTAATCATTGTAACTTTGTGTGTGTGTGTGTGTGTGTGTGTGTGTGTGACAATAGAGGCATACCATATTTACATCCACAGATAACTTTTCACAATAAGAAAAGCTTGCTTTGATGTGGGTTTATTTTCACATATTAATATTGTTTTTTTGCCCCATATAATGAAGCTTTTTGACAGCAGCCTGTTCATAAATGTCTGTTGCAGCAATGGAGTTACCAGAAAACCTTTACCACCTACAGAATCACCCCAAAAAGTCTGTTTTCATCTGTCTTTTGTGAAAATATCTCAATGATATTTTGGTAAATTAGTGGCCATTATTGTCTTATGAAGAAATACTCAACATTCTGAGCACTCAGAACAGTCTGATATGCATGCGTTATTTTAATAAAATTTTTTGCTTATTTTTCCTGAGCGGAGTTCTGCAAAATATATGATATCAGATCAACCATAGTGCAGAAACATTCATTAATCAAATTATGTGGATATTAGGCATCTCTTAGTGGATCAAGACTTACTTCAATTCATCATCTAAGAACTCCATGTGTGCCAATTAATCACTATAGCGATCCTGTCAGTTTGTACCTTCGTAAATAATTATTTCCACATCCAGTCTTCTAAGGGGCTTGGCAGGGTATCTTGCCAGCTGGTCCACATTAATGAAAAAACAAACTGCTTATGATCTATGGCTATGGCTCATTCTAAGTTGAGTGATATCACACTTATATGAACAATGATTATACTGTCTGAAATTCTTTCACACGAAAGAATTTTCTGCACACTTTGTAGAAAACTATTTTTACTTTGTCAGAAATGACTGGCAGATTGCCAGCTGAACAGTTGAAGAAACAATAGGTTATTTATATCTGTGGCCACACTAATAGAAATAGATGATTTTTCAGAATCATCATCTCTGGGTTACTTTATGCTTTGCAACTAATATTTGCATGCATGTTAGACTCAGAATATCATGGCCAGATGCCAACAAAGAAACCATTATATTCTTTTGGTTGAGCAAATTGTTCTCTATCCATACATCCAATGAGGTCATGCCAAGACTAAATAAGGTTGTTATTATCCACACTTCTATATATCTTTTGAGTACAGCTTCTTTTGATATCAATAGAAAGATCTTCTCTAGAAATGTATGAACCTGTGGCTACACAATGCTGTGATGTTTTTATCAACACACACACACACACACACACACACTTTTGTTTATTTTTAAAGAAAAGATAGATTTCTATCACAAAGTTTTGTTTTAAAAAATGTTGGTTTAATCATTTGATTCCCTATATGGAGATTATATAATATAAAGTTCATTAGAAACCTAAGAAGTCACAGTGACATTACTTTTGTTAACATGACCTTACTTTTGTTAATGCTGCATATAAAATGCTATTACACCTTAATCCAGTACCAGTTGTATATAGGCAGGAGACACAAACAAACCAAAATGATTACCTCCAGCAGATGCTGTTGGCACTTTACCCATATCACCTTGACTTACTTAGGAGTGTCCTGCAGACAGTTCCAATACAGGGCAATGACTTCCTACATCTCTCTGATTGAGAATATTCTATGACCAAACCCCCCAACACACATGCAAGGGCAGACTGTAATTGATGAAGAATTAACAGTCTAGGAGCTACTCTAAACAAATGAGGTACAGGAGTTGTTGAATAAATATCCCAGTTTCCTCACTCCTTAGTAGGATAATTCTGAGACATGTTCCACGCTGTCTCTCAGAAGATCACCACCAACATGAAGTTCATTTTCTAGCATGGTAACCTCCTCTTCAATGCAGTATTTACTGACTTTATTTCCTTGCCTTTCTTTCTTTCCCACTACGCTACAGTGGTTCCTGTGATGACCCTCCCCCACCAAAAAAAAAATACTTGCAGGCAAATCCCTTGCCTGAAAGTAGGCTTTTGGAAAAACCCAAATTATTGACTTAAGTCAATAAAATTAGGAAGACCAACACTAAATGAAAAATTCTTATATAATATCCCTAAAGTCAAATATTTTAATAGTATTGCATTCACAAACAAAAATAGGGAGAAAGAGAAGATGGCGGAGGAGTGAGGGGAGACTGCACTTTCTGGCTCCCGAGACCCATCTGTAGTTTGGGCTAATTTCAGACAGAACATCTCAGTGAGCAGCTGGACACTGGCAGGAGTTGAGCCTTGGCACTGCTGGATTAGAGAAAAACCATCTGGGAACAACCTGTTTAGTGAGGATAGCGGAGAAAAAGGAACGAGACAGGATTTCTGACTGGGGTGGCTCCCTGAACTGCGGCTGGAAGTACACAAAGGCTTTTTGGTGACCACAGGCTTCCCCAGAGAAGAATCAGGAGGAGTGCCGATCTCTTCCCGCTGGCAGACACAGGACTCGACCAGGTGGCATTGGCGCTGAAAGACAAGAAACAGCATACTGCTGTGCATGTGAGAAAGTAATTTTCCTTTATATTTTTCTCTTGTGAACTGCAGAGTGGGGAGGAAAGTTTGGGGGTGATAGGATATTCTTGAGGAGCACAGGCGCAGAAGTGCACTCGCCCACTCCCCAACCCTCCCCTTGGGTCGCGTGGGTGTGCACAGGGAAGTGCCCTCATTCACTGGCCCAGGTGTGCAGGTCCGCACATCCAGGTGCCCCTTGGACACACCCCAAAAGACATAAGATCAGTGCCCCAATGGGTGCAGGGAGGGCGCAGTGGACATGCAGAAGACTGTGTGCAGACACCCCTGGCCAGATCCAGTGGGTGCCAGGCCGAAGCGCAGACCACTTGCTCAGGCTCTGCTCATGCCCGCCCAGGCAGGTGCGGGAATGACGGGAGGCTGTGGAGCGGGAACAGTGGGCGGAAGGGACTCACAGATGCTCACGTCCACTGTGCACAAGGGTCCAGGGCCCCACTCTAAGAGGTGAGAGACCAACTCCCAGAGCCCAGCACGGCGGGACTGAGGCTAGCTCTCGAGCAGCCTTGCGCATGCAAGGACACACATGCAAAAGCACCTTGGCTGGCTCCAACAGGCGCCAAAGGAACAGCGCCATGCCGGCCACCACGGGGGCCCACTGCTGCTGCAAGGAACAAGAACCTCTGGCCCTCCTCATTAGGCCAGCTGTGGACGCAGAAAAAGAAGAAGACACACGAAGGCTGAACTGAGTAAAAACATTCCTTTTATATACTTTCTAAATTTCTATTTCTATCTTAGTTTTTTTATTTGTATTTTATTTTACTTCAAATTTTATTAATTTCTAATTTTTAATTCTAAATTTAATTTTAATTATAATTCCTACTTTTTTTCCTTTCCTTAAAAAAAGAACTATATCTCTAATTTGTTTCATACAATCTCTCCTTCTCATCCTTCCTCTTTAATTTTTGTTTATTTGTTTGTGTGTCTAGTTTAGCCTCCCTTTCACTCTAAATAAATAGAAGATAACTACTATATAAATCCAATACTATACAATCCCACTTTCTTACTATATTCTGCACTCCTCCCTCCTTTTCTTCTATCATTATTAACATACAATGTAAATATTACCTACTGTCTTGCATAGTCTCAATTATTATTAATCTATCATCCCCTCTCTCAAAAATCATATTTTTCCTCCCTAAAAACAACTCTTATCTATTCTTCCTATAACATAAAAGCTCTAATCTCTCTACATTCATATTAATACTGGTCATTAGCTGACAATAGCGGGATAGAGGGTAGGGATATTTTTGAGGGTGTGGGTCTCCTGCCTGGGCTGTGTGTTTATGTTTTTAACAGCATATCCACAAAAGAACTGAAGACAAAGTGGATAGAGTGACTCTCAATAAACTTGCCAGAAGAAAGATCCTACCAAAGAGCATCTGAAATATAACCAGACAGCATAAACAAACGACATAAAGGGTACCCCAAGAACATCAGGCTCAGGAGATCAAAGAGACTGCACCACTGAAACCCCCAGATCTCCTATAAAGAATCTCATACCACAAAGGAAGGAAGTAAAAGCAGACAAATCCAAAATACAAAAGAAACAAGAAGAATCCAACAAGGTAAGACACAGAAAAAACTTCTCAATGAAAAGATGAATCCCCAGAAAGAGAGGTAGATGGAATAGACATAGCCCAAATGTCAGACACATAATTCAAAACAATGGTGGTGAAGAAGCTCAATATACTCGACAACCTGAAAAACAACTATGACAACTTCCAAAGAAGTTACCAAGAGCTCCAAGAAAATCACAGGGAACTTACAAGAACTACACTATCATAAAAATAGAATAATAGAATAATAGAATGATAGAAACTATTAACAAGAACCAGGAAGAAATGAAGAATACAATCTCTGAACTGAAAAACACAGTAGAATCAATCAAAAGCAGACTAAACAAAGCAGATGATCAGATTAGTGAGTTAGAAAATAATGTAGAAAAAAATTCCCAGACAATACAGCAAAATGATAAAAGATTGAAAAAGTACAAAGAAGATGTAAGGGAATTACAGGATAGCATGAGGAAAAACAACATCAGAGTCATTGGACTTAAAGAGGGAGAAGAGGAATGAGAAATTGAAAAGCTGATAGGAGAAATAATGATAGAAAATTTTCCCAACCTGATGAGAGAAAAAGTTATACAAGTTCAGGAATCACAGAGAGTCCCAATCAAGAAGAACCCCCAAAAACCCACTCCAAGGCACATCATAATTAAAATGGCAACATTCCAAGACAAAGACAGAATCCTGAAAGCAGCAAGAGAAAAACAGCAAATAACATACAAGGGAGCTCCGATAAGGCTATCGACCGATTTCTCAACAGAAACACTACAAGCCAGAAGGGAATGGTCAAGAATATTTCAAGCAATGAAAAACCAAGGCCTACAACCAAACCTACTTCACCCAGCAAGGCTCTCATTCAAAATAGAAGGTGAAATAAGGAGTTTCCCAGACAAAGGAAGACTAAAAGAATACATCTCCACCAAACCAGCATTGCAAGAGATGCTAAAGGGAATGTTCTAAGAAAAAAAAAGAAAAACAGAGGAGAGGAACAGAGGTACAAAAGGAAATGAATAAATACATGTCAATAATAACCTTAAATGTAAATGGATTAAATGTTCCAATTGAAAATCATAGGGTGACGGAATAAATAAGAAAACAGGACCCACATATTTGCTGTCTACAATAAACTCACCTCAAAACAAAAGATTTACATAGACTGAAAGTAAAGGGATATAAAAAAACATTCCAAGCAAACGGACATGTAAAAAAAAGCTGGGGTAGCAATCCTCATATCAGACGAACTGGATTTCAAAGCAAGGGCAATAAAAAGAGACAAAGAAGGACATTTCATAATACTTAAAGGAACAATCCATCAAGAAGATATAACACTGATAAACATATATGCACCCAACATAGGAACACCCAAATTCATGAAGAAAATACTAGAAGACCATAAGAAGGATATTAACAACAACACACTCATGGTAAGGAACTTTAACACTTCATTATCAACAATAGACATCTTCAAAGCAAAGAAACACCAAGGATACACAGGCATTGAACAACACACTAAACCACATGGATCTAACTCATATATATAGAACTTTTCACCCCAAAGAAGCAAAATATACATTCTTTTCAAATACACATGGGATATTTTCAAAGAGAGACCACACGATATGACACAAAACAAGCCTCAACAAATTCAAGAAAACTGGAATCATATCAAGCATCTTTTCAGACCACAGTGCCTTGAAACTAAAAATCAACCTCGGAAAAAAAAATTAAAGACACCCAAACTCGTGGAGAATGAATAACATGCTATTAAATAATGAATGGGTTAACAATGACATCAAGGAAGAAATCAAATTTCTAGAAACTAATAATAATGAACACACAACAGCCCAAAACCTATGGGACACAGCAAAAGCAGCCCTAAGAGGGAAGTTCATAGCAATACAGACATATCTGAAAACGACTGAAGAAGCTCAAATAAAAAACTTAACCCTACAGCTACAGGAACTAAAACAACAACAACAAACAAAGCCTAAAGCAAGAAGAAGGAAGGACATCATCAAGATCAGAGCAGAATTAAATGACATAGAGACCACACAAACAATTCAAAAGATCAACAAAACTAGGAGATAATTCTTTGAAAAAATAAACAAAATCGACAAGCTTCTAGCCAGGCTCATCAAAAAAAGGGAGAGAAGACCCAAATAAACAGAATCAGAAATGAAAGAGGAGAAATCACGACTGATACCACAGAAATACAAACAATTGTAAGAAATTACTACAAACAACTGTATGGCAAAAAATTTGACAACCTAGAAGAAATGGACAAATTTCTAGAAACATACGACCTTCCAAAATTTAATCAATAAGGAGTAGAAAGTCTCAACAGACCAATAACAAAGAAAGAAATTGAAACAGTAATCAAAAATCTTCTGCACACAAAAGCCCTGGAGCGGATCGCTTCACAGAAGAATTTTACAAAACATTTAGGGAAAAACTAACTCCTACCCTCCTCAAACTATTCCAAAAAAATCCAAGAAGAGGGAAAAATCCCAAACTCTTTCTACAAAGCCAGTATTACCCTAATTCCAAAACCAGGTCAAGACATGACAAAGAAAGAAAACTACAGGCCAATATCAACGATGAAGAAAGATGCTAAAATCCTCAACAAAATATTTGCAAACAGGATCCAGCAATACAGCAAAAACATCACACACCAGGACCAAGTGAAATTCAACCCAGGGATGCAAGGATGGTTTAATATTCGCAAATCAATAAATATAATACATCACCTAAACATATTAAAGACAAAAATCACATGATCATATCAATAGATGCAGAAAAAGCATTTGATAAAGTACAACACCCATTTATGAAGAAAACACTCAGCAAAATGGGAATAGAGAGAGCATACCTTAACATCATTAAGGCTATATATGAGAAGCCTGAAGCCAACATCATACTCAATGGACAAAAACTGAAAGCGTTCCCCCTGAAATCAGGAACTAGACAAGGCTATCCACTCTTTCCACTCCTATTCAACATAGTGTTGGAAGTCCTAGCCACAGCAATCAGAAAATAAAAAGAAATGAATGGCATCCAAATTGGGAAAGAAGAGGTAAAACTATCATTATATGCAGATGATATGACAGTATACATAGAAAACCCTATAAACTCCACTAAAAGGCTACTCAATATAATAAGTGAATTTGGCAAAATAGCAGTGTACAAAATAAATATACAGAAATCTAAGGCATTTCTGTACACCAACAATAAAATATCAGAGACAGAGACAAAAAAGAAAATACCATTTACTATAGCAACAAGAAAAATAAAGTACCTAGGAGTAAACTTAACCAAAGAGATAAAAGACCTGTACTCTGAAAATTACATAACATTGAAGAAAAAAACTAAGGGAGAAACACATAAATGGAAGCAAATACCATGTTCCTGGATGGGAAGAATCAACATCATCAAAATGACCATACTACCCAAAGCAATTTACAGATTCAATGCAATCCCTATTAAAATACCAACGACATATTTCACAGACCTAGAACAAATACTCAAAAAATTCATATGGAACCAAAAAAGACCCTGAATAGTAAAAGCAATCATGAGACAGAAGAACACAGCAGGGGGAATCACAATACCAGACATCAAACAATACTACAAAGCCACTGTGATCAAAACAGTCTGGTACTGGCATAAGAACAGACATATAGACCAGTGGAACAGAATAGAGAGTCCAGAAATAAACCCGGACATCTATGGTCAACTAATATTTGATAAAGGACGAAGGAACATAAAATGAAGTGAGAAGAGCCTCTTTAACAAATGGTGCTGGGAAAACTGGACAGGGACGTGCAAAAAAATGAAACTAGACCACCAACTTACACCACACATGAGAGTAAATTCAAGATGGATGAAAGACTTAAATGTAAGCTGTGACACCATAAAAATCCTAGAGGAAAACATAGGCAGGAAAATTTCAGATATCTCAAGTAACAATATCTTCATGGATACATCTCCTAAGGCAAGAGATATAAAGGAAAAAATAAACAAATGTGACTACATCAAACTAAAGAGTTTCTGCTCAGCAAAAGAAAACATCAGCAAGATGAAAAGAAAACCAACCATATGGGAAAACATATTTGCCAATGACATCACAGACAGGGGACTGATCTCCAAAATATATAAAAAGCTTATATGACTCAACATCAAGAAAACAAACAACCCAATGAAAAAATGGCAAAGGACCTGAACAAACACTTCTCCGAAGACGACATACAGAAGGTCTATAGACACATGAAGAAATGCTCAACATCACTAGCCATCAGGGACATGCAAATAAAAACCACAATGAGATACCACTTTACACCTGTCAGAATGGCCATCATCAACAAATCAACAAACAACAAGTGCTGGCAAGGATGTGGAGAAATGGGACCCCTACTGCACTGTTGGTGGGAATGCAGACTGGTGCAGCCACTATGGAAAACAGTATGGAATTACCTCAAAAAACTAGAAATGGAACTGCCTTTTGAACCAGAGACTCCACTGCTAGGATTATACCTGAAAAATTCTTAAACCCTAATTCAAAAGAACTTATGCACCCCTATGTTCATAGCAGCACTGTTTACAATAGCTAAGTGCTGAAAACAGCCTAAGTGCCCATCTGTAGAGGATGGATCAAAAAATGGTGGTGCATTTACACAATGGAATACTATGTAGCAGAGAGAAAGAAGGAACTCCTGCCATTTGCGACAACATGGATAGAACTAGAGAGAATTATGCTTAGTGAAATAAGCCAGGCAAAGAAAGAAAAATACCATATGATATCACCTAATACAGAAAACTAAAGAACAACATAAACAAATTTACTAAATAGGACAAAGAGCAGAATAGGAGTCAATAGGGGAGAGGTCGGAGGTAGAGAAGAGGGATAAGTAAGGGAAGGGTTTAGTCAAGGAACTTGTATAAATGACTCATGAACATGAACAATGGGGAGGGATATAATTGTGAGAGAAGGGGTGGGCTGGGTGGGGGAGAGCAATGGGGGAAAAATGGGGCAACTGTAATTGAAAAACCAAAAAATAAAAATAAAAATAAAAAAAGAGGAAAGAAAACAAACCAAAAAATTTATGTTACTTCCTAGACTTCCATATGCTTTATTATTATGCAATTTAAATTCTAGATACAAAACCTGTGGTATCAATGAATAGCCACTCTTTATTAATATCCAAAAGAGTTGTGTAAAATATGGCTTTATATACTGAAAATTTACTATGAGGATAGATCTTAAATCTTCTCAACATACACACATACACACACAAATGGTTGTTAGAATGTACTGGGACTTTGAAGACCTGAGCCACCTCCTGTCCTGAAACAAAGAGAGTATGCATCACTGGCTATGCACCTGATCACAAGGTTTCCTATTAACAGAGACGACTAAAGCATTAACAGGATGGCCAGTATCCTGCTGAGGACTTGTTATGCCCCCATTGACCCTTCCCCTCTCAATAATTTCCCAGAAACAAGGACCCTAATTCTCCTGACAGCCATCCCTAATCAGAGGACATTATTTTTTTTATAAACACCTATACCCTGGACTCTGGAGCTGACCAGTAGGGTGACATATCTCCCTGAGGGTCTGCTCTATGCCCTGAAAAATTCCTCTATCTCTTCGCTTGGTGCTGCAGTCTGCTCAGACTCAACCTGCCTGCTTGAACATCTCTCAATAAAGGCTTTGAACTGGTCCACCCAACTCCTTCCTTCTTCCAAGGCACAACCATAACAATGGTAACTATGTGGAAGTAATGAATAAATTATTTAGCTTTATTGTAGTGATTTTTCACAATGTGTATGTGCATCAAAACATCAAATTGTACACTTTAAATATATACATTTTATATGTCAGATATATCTCCATAAAATTGTTAAAATAAAATAAAATTCACCATAACTCACACAAAAAGACTTGTGTGCAGATTATGTTCATATTTGCTTCAAGTGTGGAGTTAAAAACACAATATTCAAATTATTTGAATGACCTAAATCAGTAGTTCTTAACCCTGATTGTGAAACAGTGTCCAGAGTGAGGGAGGGATTTTCGAATCCCTCATAGTCCATGGAGGAAAGAGATAATACAGCTTCTAAGGTACTTTGCATATCTATGGCAAGTTGATAGCTAGGTAATAGTTGTGCTGCTGCCCTGGGGCAAAAGGTATTTGTGTCTTTCAGTATTTAAAAGGAAGGGTGGGCAGCCTTGAGAATTATAAGCATGAAGGAGGGGTGTCATGGTGTAGGAGCATGTAGTAGCCATGGAAGAAGTAGCAAGCAACTATGCTGTTCATAGGGATGATTTGGCCATGTGGCCTGGACTATAATGAGAAAGCAGGCATGATTCTGCTGCTTTGTGCCCACTCTAGCTGACTCCAAAGCCACTAAGGACTCTGCCTTGCAGACCTGGACACTATCTGGACTCTTGGAACTCAGGACATATGAAGAGAACTTCGCCGTGATCCAGCATAACACAGCATATGCTTTACTGGATTATTACACAGAGGCTGAAGACAACATACCCCAGATCCTGAAGGAGGGAGCTGACAGGTAAGGGATGGGGAACTATTGGATTTGGTTTTGGCTTCTAGCTTTTTGGGGAGCAGGGAAGTGCTGAGTCTCAAGGGAGAACAGAACTCTGAGCAGGAGAGCTCCCAACCTCACCAAGGTTGGAATATTGTAAGACCAGTTTTTCTCAACATTAATTGTTGTGTTGTACACCAAGGTGCCATGTTAATGAGCTTTGGTTAGCTCGGTAGCAACTGCACATCAGAATAAATGTAGTAGCTTTTAAAAATCCCCTTGCACAGATCCCACAAAACATCAGATAAATCAGGGTATCTGTAAGTAGGATACCAACACTGGTATTTTTAGAAACTTCAAGTGCAGCCAAGGTTGAGAACTACTTACCTAAGCAATATATTGTCTAGTTTGAATATTTTCAGTAAAATGGCTCTACAAAAATGTGCGCATGTGTGTGTGTGCTGTAGTAACATACTAATTTCTAGTACTTACTACACAGGGTTTTATCTAAGGCCTTTGATATTCCTCGACTTACTTTTTCCTATAAAAACAGGGAACTTTAGTATAAGTAAGAGGTGTTGGAGACAGGGACCATGATGGATAGACTGCTCCAGTCCCCTGCCTGCACAAATTTGGGGGCAGTGTCTCTCCATACTGACCTAGACCCTTCGGAGAATGTAGTGGCTCATATGGCCTCAGCCTTGTCCTCACCCACTTCCAAGTACAATTACCCCTTCTGCTGAAACATCAGTGTTAACCTCATCCCTGTCCCCAGCATGTGACTGGTCACTGGTAGGGGGTGGGTAGGAAAGGGAGAAGCTCCTCACGCACAAGAGCCTCAGCTCTGCAGTGTGCCCCTTGGTGTGAACAGAGCAGGAGTGGCCTTCCCTTCTCAACCCCTACCCGTCCCCCCTGCTGTTGACTTATTTTTTTTTTATGTAAACTCTTCAGAATGTTTTTCTCTTCTACCAGGTTCAATGAGTAAGTTGATATTGACATTCTATAGCAGACCTAACACAACTGTTTTATCCTGGTAGGAAACAAACATCTGTAGCTATACTTGGCATGCTAAGAAAGTTAACATTTATTGAACACTTACTATGTTGCAGGCTTTGTTCAAAACGTTTTACCTGAATTAAGATATTCTACCATTTTTAATCATCTAATAAGGTTTTTACAGGTGAAGAAATTGAGACAGAGGAATAAAGTCTCTTCTTAGAGTCATAGAGTTGGCATATTGAAATGTGGGGATCAAAATAAGGGAGCCAGACCATGGAAACTGCAGTTTTAATCACTACCCTATACTGCTCCTCAAATAGATTCTTTGTCATTCACATCATTGCTGGATATGGGGGGGGGGGGCTAGAAAAAGGAAGAAATTGATTTGATTCCCAAACTTTGGCTATGTCTACACAGAAAGAATACTAAATAGGGTTAGTAATTCTGAGAACCACATAGATTCATTTAAAACCAGTTGTGGTGTCAGCATACTGAAAAAGAATCTGGTTAGCAATGCAAATTCCACATGGCTGTTACCTAGGATTTGCAAAGGAACTAGCACCAAACTAGTTGGGCTATTCATTTTTCTGTTATGTTTCTGACAGTGGTAAGGAAAGACATTAGTTCTCCTTTCTCTTCCTTTGTGAAATCCCAGTGCTAGTTCTTCTTTAAAATAAATTTGAGAACTGTGAGAAAAGCTGATGTCCAAGATCCACCTCCCAAAATGCAGAACCAATTACAGAATTCCTTCACTTATCGCGAATATTACATTCTAGAACCCCCCCGCGATAGGTGAAAATCCGTGAAGTAGGAACCTTACATTTATTTTAATATTTATATATATTTTAAGGCTTTATAAACTCTTCCCACACATGTATAAACCATTCCCAGTCCCTTATTAATCTTTTTCACTCCCTTATTAACCTTTTCCACACTTTTATAAACACTACTTATGTTCTTAAACAAATTCTACACTCTTAAATCTACATAACTTAAACAACGTATGTATATAGTACCGCTAAATCCTGCGATATAGCGAAAAATCCATGATGAATAATTAAATATAATATTTTAAAATCCCACAATATAGTGAGGTCGTGACAAGTGAACTGTGATATAGAGAGGGGCTACTGTAGTCTGAGATTGGGGAAAAGGCACAGATAATTGCAATGTTCAGCAAGAGTTGTAACCCACTGCTCTATCACATCAACCTAAAAAGTTAAGAAATGTACGTCTAGTCCTGGCTGGTGTGGCTCAGTGGATTGAGTTCTGACCTGTGAATCAAAAGATTTCCAGTTTGATTCCCAATCGGGGCACATGCTTGGGTTGAGTACCAGGTCTTCAGCTGGGGGCCTGCGAAAGGCAACCACCCATTGATGTTTCTCTTTCTCTCTTCCTTCCTCTCTCTAAAAATAAATAAATAAAGTCTTTAAAAAAATGTACATCTACTACACTTAAGTTATCTTTAGACTATTGTTCTGTTTCAAATTATGCATGCTCTTTAGGTCAATGGTAGTCTTTCTTGATCTTAATAATATACTTTCATAATTTATGTTTTTTGGAGCTCATACTCTATAACATATTATGGATTTACAAGTATATTGGTGTATGAGCTGTTTTGAAAATGCTGTGGCTTACATTGTCACTAAGAAATATGTGAATTAATCAACTTTTATGGCTTTTTTAATAAATGAAAACCAGGAGAGTTGTGAAAACTTCTTAAACAAAATATACAGACAGTGAATCAACTAAAATGTACTTAATACAATAATTATTTTGCTTTGATTATAAAGTACAAAAGTTCCTGCTTGGGCTGGAGTTGTTTATTCTGGTTATAAAAAAGAAAGGGAGGAAATATTAACCAAAGTGTTGTCCAAACCCAGGTCATTAGGTAGAATAAGAAGAAGAATGGTCCTTGATTGTCTAGCCATCATGCTGCAACCTGAAACTGATACAAAATATTGAATGTACACTGTAATTAAAATTTTTTAAAGTATTTTGAAATAAAAAAGTCAGAATTAGTAAATTCTAATTATTTTGAATAGCCCTTATTATTCTTCTGAAGTTTGAGCCCATCTAGCTGTTCTCATATAGGCACTTCTAACTCTAAACAGGAAACTTTCTTTATATTGTCATAACATTTCATATCATATATTAAATTTGAGGTAAAAAATTTGAATCTCATACTTCTATAATTCTCATAGTACAAAGCATATAGTTCCCATGTTCAATATATACATATTTATGGTTCATTTTTTTTTCTCAAAAGTTATGAGAACTATAGGGAATACCAGCAATCAATATCTGTAAGTCTAGGAGATTTTCACTTATATTTGACATTAAAATACTTTGTTTGGCATTGCCAAGCAATCCTTTATATGTAATACCTTAATCAATTTGTATTTACTTGAATATGCTTATGTATAAATATCTTACTTTATGTGTATTGAGGTCTTTGTAGAGGAGGATAACAATTAATAGGCCTCCTTAAAATTTCATGACAGTACAAATTAAATATAAAATAAGTTTCTGTGTCAAATTTACATATTGAATGAAAGAAAAGTTGAGTATAATGTATGTAGGCTGCATATTGTTAAAATTTTGGAGTTCATTTTGATAATGTTTACACAATGTGATAAGACTATCATCGTGAACACAAGTCTTCAGAAACTGCAGTGAAGACATCTAAGAACTAAGTCAAATGTATTCTACAAAACACATTTAGTGGTTTTCTTCTTTCTTTGTTTCTATATGATGCATATCTTTTAAAGTACTAGGTAACTCGTGTTATTTTTCTATACACCATTAAACCTGCTCATTAAGAATGAATGCACAGGGAAATCCAGTACAATGGCTGGGTTTAATAGTATGATTTGCTAAAGGTTGAATATATACCTGACATATGAGCCAGAGGCCAATCTAAATTAAAATCAGTGAAGAACAAAAAAAAAGAGAGGTATTTAAGGACACTATTTATAGATATTAATAAAATGCCATGACTTAATTGTTAGTGGGCCTGGGGTGTGTTCCACTGTTATTTTTGTTTTTGTGATATGCTTTGTCTGTGTCCTGAATCTTTCTTAGAATCTGAGATGAAGAGATGCAAGACAGGATTTAAATTAGATTGTGTTTGCTTCAGTGCTTTGATTCATTTGACCTAAAGAAACAAACACAGGGGAACAAAATGGTTGACCTTAGTCATGTCTTCTCTGCTGTGTCATTCCAGCCCTTCTAGGATCTCTAGGGAAGAGACACTTCTGGAGTCTGGAATCTTTTTTTATTGTTGCCTACTGTAAACCAAAAAGGCATTGCTCAGTTCTGCTGCTGAAGCATGTGCTCCAGTTATCTTTTCATAGTTGTAGAGAAAATCCATTCTTGCTATTTCCCCAGTTCATGGTAGTTTAGAGCATGTTATGTAAGATGACTGGGTGAGAACTTGCTAGAAGGGGTTAAGAGCATGGGCTCTGAAGTCAGAAGGCCTGTCATCAAATCCTAGGTAACTTTGGAGAGATCACTGAACCTCTTTATCCATCTATTTCCTCATCTGTAAAATAGCTACAATAAATGTGCTTATCTCATAAGGATTTAGTAAGGATTAAATTACTTTAATACATGAAATGCACTTATAAACTGCCTACAATGTCATAAGTAGATATAAGTATGTTATTTTAAAGATAAAAATGCAGGAATACATTCTATGACCTTTTTTTATCTTTGTTTTCCTATCATTAGCAACTCCTAGAAAATTGTTTTTCAAACTCTGTGTGGCAACTCATTAGTGGTTTGAGAAATCAACCTTGCAGGGTGTGACCTGTATTGTTTTTCAGTTGAAATAGAATAGAATGCATCACACAAAGGGCCAGTATTATTCCATGGAATATTTGAGTCAGCTATGAGTGTGTGTTAGCTCACAATTTGAAATAGATTTTATTCGTTGCATACATTTTATATCTCTCACCAAACCAGAGGGGAAAGGAAAGATCTCATGGAGTATACAACCATTTATCCAGTCCCAACATAACCAAGGCATATGCTACTCTAGTTGATAACTGTGACATACTCATAGAAGTGATTTTAAACCAGTTATCTTTGTAGAGGGATACAACTTAACTCCTTCCCACATGGTCTGTTATATATAACCCGGTAGAGTTAGGGTGTGCAAAAGCACAGGGTTCCAGCATAAATTCCCTGCACTTTCAGGAACCACTGCACTAGACTGTAAGCTCCTTAACATGCAGTACCTTCCTTTGTGTTTTTTTTTCTAGTATCCTGCATATTGAATATGTGTAATGTGTATTTATCTAATAACTTGCCAAGATTCACATAGACTTGTGCTTAAAGAATGCTGATAACAATTAATGGAAAATATCCACTCAAATTAACCTTATGGAACAACTACTACTGAGGGAAAAATATGTTTACATACAATCTGATCTGAAGGAAAGAAGCTGTCAGATCTGGACACCAGTGAATATCTGCTAAGAAAAAATAGCCCTGTTTCTTTGTAAGAATGCTGTTCTTTATGATCAATGTTAGCAGTTCTCCTCTGGCAGACAGTCTCCAGATATGACATTGCTAAAGTCAGCAATTTGTCTGCCTGTTATCTTGGTTGGATGCAAATATAAGTGTATCTTGTTTTATATAAAAGATGAATGCAGAAAGAATATTTACAATTTACAAAAATAAAAATATTAAAGTAAAATAACTTTAGAAATTGTGAATAACATTTTTTAATCCTCACCCAGGGATGTTGTTTTGTTGATTTCAGAGGGAGAGGAAGAGAGAGAGAGACAGACAGAGAGAGAGAGAGATGTGAGAAACATCGATTGGTTACCTCCCATATGTGCCCCAATCAGGACTGAACTTGCAACCTAGGTGTGTGCCCTGACCAGGAATCAAATCTGCAAACTTTTTGGGGTAGCGGATGATGCTTCAACCAACTGAGCCACCCAGCCAGGCTGAATTGTGAATAACTTTTGATAAATTTATCAAAATTCCCTTCTACTTTCCTCTAAATCTCACCTCTGTTTAAATATAAGTAAATTCACATTTACAATAATCTCAGAGTATAACAGACCCATTTTCATTAAAAAATGCAGGGCTTCAAATTTCCTCCAAAGTGTGTCTTGGACTGCCCCTAAAATACCTTATATGTTCTTACCAATGATATCCTCAGGATCATTCTATCTAGTTGCTCTGGTTATGTGTATATAGGGTAGATTCCTAGGTGTTTCTTCCAAAGTGGCAAACCTGGGATGGAGTCACACACTGCTGGATTCCTGCAGTTTCTACTGTATGGAGCCATGCTGTCCTCCCAGTGCTTCCTACACTGGGCTGCATCATCAGATGAGAGGTTTCATGCTGAGCTGCTTTGATGCTTTACATCTTCTTGAGCTTCTTTCTGAGGCTCCTCTCTCCTGAGGTGTCAGGCAGGAATTCATGGGGCTGGTAAGTCTACTGTGTTTCAAAAGACACCACAGGTATGAGAACTAGACCTCAAGGGCTTTGTTAGGCCATACAAAAATTTTGAGATCTGAACCTGTAAAAAAATCCTAAAATATAAAAAGTCAACTGAAAAGTCCAAATTAACAACAGCAAAATATAAAATTATAAGAGAATAGATTTTGAAATCAGACTATCTGTGTTGAGCCACGAAGAGAGTATTTTCTTCATCTGTAAAATGAGAATAATAACAGTACCTAGTTCATATGGTGAAAATAAAGTCTGTTAATATAAAGTGCTTGGCACAAAGCATTTGCTCATTAAAGCCTGCATGCTAATATATTACATTTTCATCACTGAAAAACAAAGTTGTTGTGACTTTACAATAATTCTTGATTATGGATGATGAGGGTAGAATTATAGCCAGTCTTAAAAATTAAAATAATATAAAGCAAAAATAGACCAAATACAGACTATAAATACCTTTAATATATTTGATATGATTTAGGCCAGAACCTCCAAAAATGAAAGTGTGTATCATTCACTGAGGTCTTGAAATGACCTAGTGTTGTGTGTGTGCGTGTAATGGGGGGGTGACTTCAGGAGGATGTGTTTTCCAGTATTCATCCTAGAGACAGAAATAAGCTCTTGGTCCAAATCATACTTTCTAAGGATATAAACAAAATGTTACTCTTTTTTTTTCACTTGAAAAAACCCCAATTAAAAATTCTGTTTAGGTGGCTAAAGTTACAATGTTTGGGGTTTCAGGGAACTCCCAAAATATTTGGTGATGTCTTAGATTCTTATTCTCAAAAAAAGAGTTTTGAAAAGTGAAAAGGTAAATCTCTAATTGAATACTCATCAAACTCCAAGTGAAACTTAATGGGGTGGAGAATAATGACAAGGAAATAAAAATAAAAATGAAGAACTAATTGGGAGAACTATCTATGCCTCTTTAGCCTTTGCTTGATGTCTCTTTAATGATAATATATGATGTGCCAATTGTAACATCAGAGAAGGAAAACTCTGATTCCAAAAAACCTCCGCTGCCTTGCGGCATACCTCTTCAGGGGAAAGGCTAGGGGAGTAAACCCCGACAGAAAATCCGGAGCCGGAGTCCCTAAGGCGGTTTGACGTTGTAGTCAACACCGGCAACTCCTGCGGCGCACCTGAAGCCAAGCTGTATTGACTCCGTCTTTCCCTTGGATCCTTCAGCTGCGAAGAGAGGGGGGGTCTGCTGCATGGGCAACAGCAGACCCTCCATATCACCCTGCCCAGGCTCTGTAGCTTCAGCTTCACTGGAGAGGACACTCCAGCGACATCGCAAGATGTCGATTCAACACGGGAGGAGACAGATACCGTGTCACTCCCGAGTCGGACTGCACAGCCATTCTCAGCGGTGCAGATAGACTCTTAAGAAGCTACACCATTGTCTCTCGAGACGGATGGCTGCCGACGACGACGAATTGTAACATACAGAGCACATTCACACTTCTTATACCTGGATGACCACCACCCTTATTGAAGGTGAGCATATTATAATACCAAATCAAACTGTCTCGATGGTTTATAATGGCATAGGTACAATTGTAAGTACATTGAACTCATTATACCCCTGTGAAGCAGCTTGCATTACTAGCCAAATTTTTCAGATGAGAGAATTTGGGGGTATTTGACCAAGTTAGTCATGCAGAGATGGAGCTACAACATGAACTTAGGTCTTCTGACCACATGTTCAATGTTCTTTACTCTGCAATGCAGCAACCTGCAACCTTTAAAAAGTAATGAACCATTTGGGATGCTTTTGCTGTAAGGACACTACATTTATTCTGCTTTTACATAATCACAGGACTAAGGAAGTCATTGAGTCCATTCTCTGTTTTCATGAAGGACAAACTAGAAATTATTTCTGACACATGCAAATCCATCTAGTTTTTTAAAGCATCAAGAGAAAAAGATTTTATGACCTCCTGTGTTAACATCTAGGTATAAAGAGAGTTTCTTATATAGCTATAGTCCTATTGCATGTTTTTGAGAAAAGAGAAAAAACTCATTAAAATTCCATTTTATACCACTGAGAAATGCAAAGATAACTCTAATCCAATACATATTTGTTACCAAATGTCAATACTTTAGAGAGAGCTGAAGATCGGTAAAGCCTGTATAATTTTATTTTGAGATCAGCAGAAATGAGAAGTGCTGTGGTCTTTCAACAGAAGCACCCAAGCCAAATTCATAAGTAATAAAGGTAATTCTCCACTTGACACTACAGAATGTGTATTTGCCTTAGGGCAGTGGTCAGCAAACTGTAGCCTCATGACCCATTATGACCCACTACCCATTTTTGTATTTTCTGCAACAAAAAAAAATATTTTTTTGTACTTTAAACAGTTGAAAAAATTAAAAGAATAATATTCTGTGGCAGGTGAAAAGCATATGAAATTCAAATGTCATTATCAGTCAATGCAGTTTTATTGGAATACAGTCATTTCTATTCTTTTATGCATTGTCTATGTCATGCTACGAAGTGGTGGCTCTTTATGTTTTTCTTCAGAAATTGCTTGCATTGCCTCCACTTAAATTTTATTGGCCAAAGCCTGTCACAAATTAGTGAAATGAACAGGGGGTGAAGTATAATCATCTCACAGTGAGAAGAACAAACATTAAAACACACATACAATCCACCGGAGTGTCAAGTGTATAAACTAATGCTTGACACCTACATTCAAATCCCAGCTAGTAAGCTAGTTGTGTCAACTTTGGCAACTTACTTAACCTCTTTGTGCTATTTATTATTAGAATGATTTTAATAATAAAAGTGACAATATTTATATCTATTCATATAACATTTGGCTTTGAAAATTGACCTGTAACTTATGTCCCCTCCAGAAAACCTTCCCAAGTTCTGAACCACATGTGCCTCCATAATTCTTTGTACGTACACCAGGCTATGATCATATACGGATCAAAAGGCCAAGACAACTCAGATTTCTTTTTGCAGTCCCAACTGTGCTTATCAGGATATTTCTTTTTTCAGTAGGTCCTCAACAATATCTGCTCTATTGAATGAAATATGAGCCACTGAAGCTCTATGAAAAGCTGCCTATAGCAGTGATTAGGACTTGCATTTGACAGTATTGACAAATTTAGCAACTATAGTGTTTTTAAGCACAATGGAAAGGCAAAAGAACTTCTTTAGTCTATTGTTACTGGACTACTTCCACGCCTAGGGCTGGCATTGCCCCAGCATGGTCTGTGAAATTTTGAGTGTCAGGAGACTTTCAGGTTCTTGATCTGCCCAGGAGTTGGAGTGAGAACAGAGCAAATTTTATTCAGGCAGATAAAAATAAAGAGGCTAGGGCACAGGTGCTGCTGTGAAAAAAGGGAAAAGTATGTGTCCCCTCCTCATGAGTGAGTTGCACATGTGGTCAGTTAGTCCTTGGGATTTTATGTTTCCAAGGGGTAGGGGTCATCTCCAAGCTTTGTGACACCAAATTCTGACTTCTCTCTCTGTTTGGGAAGGGTGTTTGTTCCTCATATATGATCCATTCTGGAAGTGTCATGGCATTTGTCTCCCTCGGTCTCCCTTCTATTTGTGGTGTTATTTTTCATTATAATGATTGTATAATGAGTTTTGGGGTTGTTCTCTAGTAAATTTTCCCTTCATCTTGGATTATCCTGGATTTAACAGATTTTGGTTATCTATATCCATAACTGCAGTGATTTAAACAATTTGCTCTCAAGCATCTTCAATTGGGGGAGGATAGGGTCTTATGATTTATTAACTTGATATAAATCCCTCAGTCATTCCAGCCATTTGTTCAGTCAGTTGCCTCAGTTGCCTCATTTTACTTACCAGGGTATTTTCCTAGTTTCTTACTCACTTGTCTCAATATCAACAACTAACTTGTATATGGTGCATTTATGTGACAGGTATTCTTCATGCACTATCTCATATAATATTGTTACAACATCCATCCAGCGAATGCTTCATCATTCTTACTTTACAGGCAAAGAAAGTTAGGCACAGGGATGTCAATACCAAAATTTATTTTCCGGCCAATTTTTTTTTTTTTTTTTGTCAGAGGTCTATATAAGAGTTTGTCAGAAAAAAAGAAAAGAGTTCTGCAAAAAGAGTTGAAACTACTGATTATTTCCAACTTCCTTTCTTGACAGTTAAAGGAAGTCAGAACTTGCGGACAGGAACAAGGGCATGATGGATTCTTAAAAACAGGCTTTAAGGTCAGGTCTTTTGACTCTTAGTTCCACGTACTTCTGCTGTATCTTTCTGCTTTCAGAAGAAAAATGCTACCTTGAGTTATATGCAATATGCTACTGCAAGAAAAGATCAAGTCAACTCACCCTTCCTTGGTGTGTAGTCCCAAGCCCTATGAGAGAGATCCAATTTCATAAAATTGGATTGATCTATTTGGATTTCTTTTATTATACTCTAGGGTATGATAGGATATGATTTTTCTCTACTTCTTATTATTAACAATACTTTAGTAGCTACCCTGTAGACTGCAGTGAATTCTCAAGTTTTATATTACACAATATAGATAGCTTTTCAATAATTTAAACTGTAATGTTTATAATAAGTACATAGGTATTAAAAATTAATGAAGAATAAGTAGCCTTCTAACAATTAGGCTGGCTAGGTAGAATTACCCACCAAGGAATGGGACTGTCGAAATGTGTATTAAATGTCTTGATTAATTCAACATTTTAAATAGGTTTGTCTGATAATTTTTCAAAAGCAGTAGGATACTTCCCTGGCTGGGTAGCTCATTTGGTTAGCGCATCATCGTCATATGCCAAGGTTGCAAGTTTGAGCTCCAGTCAGGGCACATACAAGAGGCAACCAATGAATCCATAAATAAATGGAACAACAAATCCTATCTCTCTCTCTCTCTCCCTCCCTAATAAAATACTCTTTTAAAGTATAGGAGGAAAATGTGAGGTTCCATCATACCCATATACATGTCAGCATCTTTACCACCTAAAAATCATAAATTCATATTCTTTCTTTTTCAACTTCAGCATCAAAGCATCTGCTCCTACTCATATATCTACTTTACTTTTTCAAACCTCCAATCTCCTTCCCCAAAATCATTAACAAAAGATTTATGCACAATCTTTCTTATCTCCTCAGAGGATTCATATGCATTCATTAAAGCACAATTCAAATGTCATTTCTGACATAATTTTTTTTCCTATTATTGAAACCAGTAGAATGTCTTCTTTTGTTTGTACTCATGTATAAATTTGAGGGTTCTGATTAAAGCAACTATTTTATTTATATATAGTTGTCTATATGCCTTCATGTCAGATTATAAGACCTTTGAGAATAGGGATTATCATATTCTTCTTTGACTGCTTGATGCTTAGCACAGTGCTCAGTACATTTTCTTTGAATGATAATTATTTTTATCTATCAAAATCCTCATAAGAAGCAAGAGCTTAAGATTTTGACCAAAAAAATCTACTTATTATCAGTCATATGAGGAAAAATATGAACTTTACATCTCTAAAGAGTTCTAGGTTGGTTTTAATTTTCATAGGCAGAAGAGAGATTATGTCTCAGAATTTTTGCCAGATTAATAAAGGTCTAGTCATGTACTTGGAGAAACTACTGTATAAGTGCTATCTTTCTTTTTAAAATAATTTATTTGTTTGTTTGATTATTTATTTTATTTTTAGAGAGAGGGGAAAGGAGAAAGAGAAGGAGAGAAACATTACTGTGCGGTCGCCTCTCACTCGCGCCCTCAACTGGAGACCTGACATGCAACCTAGGCATGTGCCCTGACTGGGAATCAAACCAGCGACACTTGGCTCGCAGGCTGACTCTCAATCCACTGACCACAGCAGTCAGGGCTTAAGTGCTATCTTTTTTCTTAATTTACAGAGAATTCCATTAAGGATACTACATTGCATTTGGTCATCATGTCCCTTAGGCTCCTCTGCCTGTGACAGTAGAAAGTCTCTCAGCTGGAATTTGTCTGGTGTTTTTCCCATGATCATTCTAAGATTATGGGGTTTGGAAAGAAAGACCAAAAAGTTAAAGTGGCATTTTTATTATGCCATACAAACATAACTTATCACTGCTAGTGGTGGTCTTTACCACCTAGCTGAGGTAGTGCTTTGCAGGTGCTTCAATGTAAAGTCACCCTTCCCCCACTTTCCATACTCTACTCTTTGGAATGAAGTCATTTACGGGCAGCCCAAACTTATGGAGTGATAAATTATGTTCCCCCTCCTTGAGGGTGTAGTATCTGCATCAATATTTTCACATTATTCTACAAAACAAATATGTTTGTTCTTATCCATTTACTTATTCACTCATTTATTTATTTTTATAAGTATGGACTCATGGGTATTAATTTTACATTTTGGGTTATAATCCAAGAACTACTCTATTTACTTAGCCCTGGCTGGTTTGGCTCAGTGGATTGAGCGTCGGCCTGCGAGCTAAGTGTCGCTGATTCGATCTTCCAGTCAGGGCACATCAGAGAAGGAAAACTCTGACTCCAAAAAACCTCCGCTGCCTTGCGGCATACCTCTTCAGGGGAAAGGCTAAGGGAGTAAACCCCGACAGAAAATCCGGAGCCGGAGTCCCTAAGGCGGTTTGACGTTGTAGTCAACACCGGCAACTCCTGCGGCGCACCTGAACCCAAGCTGTATCGACTCCATCTTTCCCTTGGACCCTTCAGCTGCGAAGAGAGGGGGGGTCTGCTGCATGGGCAACAGCAGACCCTCCATATCACCCTGCCCAGGCTCTGTAGCTTCATCGCAAGATGTCGATTCAACACAGGAGGAGACAGATACCTTGTAACTCCCGAGTCGGACTGCACAACCATTCTCGGCGGTGCAGATAGACTCTTAAGAAGCTACACCATCGTCTCTCGAGACGGACGGCTGCCGATGACGACTCTATTTACTTGCTCGAATTGTTCCAGATTTGGCCATTGGGAGCCCTTTCAGTTGACTTCAGAATTCCTTTGATGTACTCCTTTCACTGTGGGGTTTTTTAAGTACTTTCTTACTTTCTGACATTAAAAATTACTCTAGACTCATCTTGTATATTTCCTGGGCCAGTCCTAGAATCAACACTCACTCCAAGGATCCCTGGTTCTTTTTATTGGAGAATGACATTACGCTTTTTTTTTTTTTTTGAAACAGTGGCACAATAATGTAGTGAAGAAGTGTTGTGCCACAATTCGTTCTCAGATGATTTCTGATAAGCTACTTGTCACACACTGTCTCACTGGAAAAGAATTGTGTTCAGTCCAGGCAGATCCTCATACAGCTCACCTTCAGTACAAACAGCACAAAGAGATTCTCCTGTACATGTCAAAAGACTCTGTGGTTTCTCATTTTTTCATTCTTAAGTCAGTTGTTTTGAATCTGTCACATTCACAAAGAAGACACAGACAATTATACTTTGAGATAAAATATGATAGAAAAGGGAAGCAACATTTTAAACAGATCATTTGGTAAAACAATCTCCCAAATAATAGGAATTGTATAGTTTGCCAGTAGCATGGTGGGTATAATTAAGGTGACTAAATAACTGTAATAATTATGATGCCAATTTTATATTTAGGTTATGTAGCACTGTGCAAATTCTGGCTTAAAGGCAAAACTGAACATTTAGGCAATTTATTCCTCTATATAGTATTTATAGGACAATTAAAATGTTCACTGCTGTATTAACAAAAGTTGTATAAATCTTATATGACATTAATATATGCCTTAAATAAATGTTATTGTTAATTATTTTAATGTGACCTTTTCATTAATATAAAGGTATATACTGGGACATAAACAGATAAAAGACAAAAGATACCAAGACATTTTAGCGCTACGATTTTTTTTTTTTTTAAGTATTTTCTCTGGTTGATAAGGGTTCCCTTCTGGCAATATTAAGAAGCAGTATGATTAACAACAAATGAAGTTTAAGCATTCTTTTCACTTTCTTAGCTTTGAAATAAAATTAGCCAAATGACCTTTTCACAATTACATAAAATCACTATATTTTTATCTGTAGCCTAGAAATATACAACTTAAAGAAATGCAAATACTGTTTAATCATATATTGAACCAGTCCCCAGTGCTATTTATTTTCCATTATTTATTTCAGCCTTTGCCATTTCTCATTAGTACAGTTACACAGATCTTGACTACATTTTTGACCTCACATATGCTTTGCTTTCCAATAAGGAAAGTCAGTGTGTTTTCTGTCTGGAACCTCTATCATATTGTCTGAAGTATTTCCTAAAATAAATACGTCAACCATGGAAAAAAAATAAATGTTAGTGATGTTCAGTGTCTTTTGCCAAATAACCATGAAGCCTGCACTCCCAATGCTTTGCAGTAAGTGGGATGAGAGTGGAAGAGCTCTTGACTTTCAAAAAATACTCTATGCAAAAACAATGGCACCAGGGTCACTGACAACAAACTACAGCAACCATTTTTCTACTAATTAAAACCAGTAATTAGAACCATGTGACAATGGACCAGGCAAGAAGAAATGATCTTGTTACTCAAGTAGATGCAGGATGTCGGGATGTCGGAAATCAAATTTCAGCTCAGGGTAGGAAGGTAGGCTGGGTAAACTCTGAGAACTCTTTCCATCCTCAGATATGTATTTTTTATTTTTATATTAGTGAATTCTAGATATTCAAAACCTGGTTGGAGAAATGAGCTTTCTGTAAATCTAACTTTTAAAACGTGTTGTCTATAATAAGTTGGGAGGCATTGTTGTACTGGAAGAATATTTTATCATATTATTCTTTCATATATATACACACACACACAGACACAGACACACACACACACACACACACACACACACATATATATATATATATATATATATATATATATAATGACAAAAACACATAAAACATTCTGTAGGGGGGCATATATGACATAAACAGGCCATTTAGGAAATGAATCTCCCAAATAATAGTAATTATATAGTTTGCCAGTTGCATGGTGGGTGTAAAACTAAGGTGACTAAATAACTGTAATAATTACGATGCTAATTTTAGTTTGAGAGTTTAGATTTTTAAAGAGTAACTTATTTAATACATTTTACCAGATAAATGTCATATAAGACAGTAGCTGAGTGCTTACATATACAGTCACTCACCACTTAACAGCAGAGTTATTTTCTGAGACGTGTGTAGCTAGGCAATTTAGTCATTGTCTGAACATTTAGGGTACACTTACACAAGCCTAGATGATATAGCTTCCTACACACTTAAGCTATGTGGTACAGCCTATTGTTCTTATGCTATAAGCCTATGCATCATGTTACTGCACAAAACAACATGAGATCAAATCAACCACAAGATAAAATGATGCAATCAGGAGATGCATTGACCACAAGAGGTGAGTCTGCCAAAGGCATAACATGGCATACAGTTCCACAGCAAACTTTTTTTTAACAAGTAGAAAGTATACTCTCTAAAATAATGATAAATTGTAGTATCATAAATATATAAACAAGTAACAAACTTGTTTGTTATGATTTTCAAATATTAGGTACTATACATAATTTTATATGCTGTAATTTTATATATCCCACAGCACAGTAGGTTTCTTTACAGAAGCATCACCACAAACACATGAGGAAGACATTGCACTATGACCATGTGGCAGCTAAAACATCACTAGACAATAAGAATTTTTTAGCCCATTATAATCTTATGTGGCCACTATCATATATGCCATCCATTATTAACTGAAACTTCATGGGGTGTATGACTCTATGTTTAAAAAAAAATGAACACATCAAGGTGGAATGAACTCAGTAAATGTTCATGCAATCAATAAAATTTGTATGAAAAGTAAGACTACAATAGACCAAGGAAGTGATTTTTCATTGAGAATAATTTTTAGAAACTATGTACAGATGTATATGAGCATGTCATTTAGAGGAACACTAGGTTAATGGATGTTAATAGGACAGAAGATGAGCACTGAGGTCGGACAAGGAGGTCACTGAGATGTGACCAATGTTTGGAGGAAGGCATTAAGAAAACATGACCATTGGTTGACTTGTGGGCTGGACCTAAACAATCAAACATTCCTCACCCCTGCCCTGTCCTTGGAATATACATTTCACCCACTATTCTCACAGTGGAAGATATTTTCAAGGACATAACTTTAAAAGAGTCGTGTGTTATTGAGACTATTTGGATTATATACAAGACTGAACCCTGTTCAGACCTTTATATAAACTTTTTAGATTCTGGAAGATGCATGTGGAGATCTACTCATCTTGAGGCTGCACATGACGAGCCCCAAGTTTCCTTGCTTATTAAACCTACCATCTACCAATCTGGAGTGGCCTGCCTCTTTCTTCTGTATCATCTTGCTCCATGTATGAGGGCAAATTCCAAATTTCACCTGGAAATCTCCCAAGTTTGCAAATCAAAACGACCATAAAGAGTTTGAATTTGATGTTATAGGCAGTGGAGAGACACTGAAATGTTTGGAAAGGCAGAGGAGGAAGAGTAATTCAGAGTATCTTCTGTCATAAAACCTGGATATAAATCTCGACTCTACCTTTCCCTAGCTTTGTGACTGCCAATGGTCATGCATATCAGTTCTTTGGCTTCATCCTTTCCTATATTATTTTTTATTTCTCCCTGTCTATTTTGTACCTACCAATTATGCTTCTTAATCCCGGCACCATTTCCCTATTTCTCTCCCTTCCCCAGCTGATAACCCTCCAAATGATCCCCGCACCTATGATTCTGTTCTTATTCTGGTTGCTTTCTTAGTTTGTTTTTGTTTTTATTTTTTAGATTCAGTTGTTGATAGTTGTGAGTTTGTTGTAATTTTAATGTTCATAGTGTTGACCTTCTTTTTCTTAAATAAGTCCCTTTACCATTTCTCATAATAATGGCTTGGTGAGGATGAACTCCTTTAGCTTTACCTTTTCCGGGAAGCACTTTACCCGTCCTTCCATTCTAAATGATAGCTTTGCTGTAAGAGTAGTCTTGGTTGTAGGTCCTTGCTTTTCATCATGTTGGATACCTCTTGCCAGTACTTTCTTGCCAGCAAAGTTTGTTTTCAGAAATCAGTTGACAGTCATGGGAACTCCCTTGTAGGTAATGATCTACTTTTCTCTTGCTGCTTTAAAGATTCTCTCTTTATCTTTAACCTTTGGTGTTCTAATTATCATGGTTCTTGGTGTGGGCCTCTTTGCATCCATCTTATTTGGGACACTGCACTTCCTGGACTTGCATGTCTATTTCCTTCACCAAATTAGGGAAGTTTTCTTTCATTATTTTTTCAAATATATTTCCAATTTTTTGCTCTTTCTCTTCTTCTGGCACCCCTATAATGTGGATGGTGGACTTATTGAAGTTATCTCAGAGGCTGCTTACGCTATCCTCATTTTTTAAAATTCTTTTTTCTTTTTGTTGTTCTGATTGGTTGATTGTTGGTTCCTTATGTTCCAACTCATTGGTTTGATTCTCAGCTTCATCCACTCTGCTGTTGTTTCCCTGTAGATTGTTCTTTACTTCAGTTAGTGTAGCCTTCATTTCTGACTGGATCTTTTTCATTCAGTTGAGGTTCTCACTAAGTTCTTGAGCATCCTAATAACCAGTGCTTTGAACTCTGCATCTGATAGATTGCTTGTCTTCATTTTGTTTAGCTCTTTTTCTGGAGTTTTGATGTTCTTTCATTTGGGCCAGGTTTTTTGGTCTCCTCATTTTAACAGCCTCCTTGTGTTTGTTTCTATTTATTACATAGAACTGTTTTGACTCCTTGTCTTGGTAGTGTGGCCTAATGTGGTAGGTGTCCTGTAGGGTCCAGTGGCACAGCCTCCCCTATCACCCAAGCTGGGTATTCGAGGTACATCCTTGTGTGGGCTGAGTACACCCTCCTCTTGTAGATGAGTCTTGGTTGCTCTTGACAGATCAATGGGAAGGATTTACCCAGGCCAGTCAGCTGCAAGGATTGGCTGTGGCCACTGACCACCAATCTCTGCCCTCCATGGAGGATCAGCTGTGCATGGGCAGGGTGGTGCTGCTTCAGTGTGGTCTGTACCTGTCCATGGGGTACGCTGCTCACCTGGGTTTTTCCTGGGGCTACCCTGCCTGAGTGATAAAGCAATCTGAGACGGCTGCTACTTGTTTTGGGCTTGTAGATTCCCAGGAGAAGCCAGCTGTGAATTTAAGCTGGCTGCTGGTAGCTTCTGGGCCTGGGGCACGCTGAGGCCAGCTGTTACTTGTTTGAGAAGATTTAGGAAGTTGTGCACTGTGAGCCAAGACCAGCCATTCATATGGAAAAGCAGCTTGGGTGAGCCCATAAATTGGGTGGGGCAGAGTCTCTGGGGATCTCCAAGGTGGGTCAAACAGTGTTAGCCAAGTTGATGGAGTCTCATATATGGCACCGGCTTGCTGACTCTGTGGCTCTGTGGGTGGAAGGTATAGCAAAGGGACAATAGCCTCTGCTCATCTTGATGCCAGACAGTGCAGTTTTTCCCAGTATGCGCTGGTGCCTTTCAAGCTGCTACCCTGGTGTTGGAGCTCAGAGGGAGTGATTCTGAGTAGGTAAGTCCATGTGTGAATTTTTTAAGAGGAATTGCTTGGGGCTCTAGCAGTTTCTTCTACCGACTCAATCACCTCTGGTTTTTGCAGCCAGACATTGTGGGGACTTGTCTTCCTGGCACTGATCCCTAGACTGGGGGTCTGGTGTGGGGCTGGGACTCCTCATTCCCAATATATCCCTCCTGAATTTTTATCCAGCACACATGGATGTGGGGCCAGCCCGCGCCACATCTGCACCCCTCCTACCTGTCTGGATGGATGTGGTTTCTTTAATTTTGTAGCTGTCAGACTCCCATTCAACTTGATTTCTGATGGTTCTGAGTGATGATTGTTCTACATTTTAGTTGTAATTTTGATGTGGTTGTGCAAAGAGGCGAGTCATGTCTGCCTACGCTGCCATCTTGACTAGAAGTCTCAGGAATGTTTTCATGCTCCCAATGATATAGAAAATTATGCACCTATGGTTAAATATGATGTAGTTAAAGTGCTAACATGAGATAGAAAATGTCTGATCCTTGAGATAACGGTAAAAATTATGTGTAAATCCTGTGGATCTAGTGCCCTTTGGGGGAAATAGATCTTTGTCAACCCACCCAATTTCATGTTTAGTTATTATTCATTGTAGGGGTTTTACTCATATTTCAGGTAATTGTAGTAACTATATTTTCCTAAAACAATTATCCATTTTATCTTAAATATTCAAGTTTGTTGGCATAAACTTACATATTTTTCTCTTGATTTTAAACTCACCTCTAATCTATAGTTATATTCTCCTGTTCATTGTTTCATTTTATTTATTGAGCTGTGTGCTGGGTATTTTGCAATGGTTTCTGCTTTCATGTCATACTCAGTGGCAAACCAGACAGCTGAGATGTTTGCTTCCATGAAATCTACATTTGAATGTTGTATAGTTGTGTTCTTTCTGGAATGAGTTTGCTAAGTATCTGTTTTATTGATTTTTCAGAGAAAAATAATTTATTTATCATTTTTACTGTTTCTATTACTAAGTTATTTACTATTTGTTGTCTTAAAAATATATTTTGTTAGGGAAATTTTTAAATATTCACAAAGATAAAATAATGTCATGGACTTCCATATAGTCATCAGGTATCTTCAACAACTATCAACTAGTAGGCATCTTATTTCATTTATATTCCTAAACCACTGTATTTTAAAGAAATGATTCTATTTATTTATCTTTAGAAACAGAGGAAGGGAGGGAGAGAGGTAGAGAAGCATCAATGTGTGGTTGCCTCTCATGTGCCTCTAACTGGGGACCTGGCCTGCAACCCATGCACGTGCCCTGACTGGGAATTGAACCCGCGACCTTTTGGTTCACAGGTTGGTACTCAATCCACTGAGCTGCACCAGCCAGGGCTAAAACACTGTATTTTTAAAATCAAACTTCAAACAGCCTATCATTTTATCCACAAATACTCCAGTAATGCTTATCTACTAGACAAGTCCACCTTTTGAAAATAAAACAACACCAGTATCACTCCTAAATGTTAGCAATAATTTCTTAATATTATGTTATATTAAGTCAGCATTCAGATTTTCACAATTGTGTCATAAACATCTTTTAGTAGATGGATCATTTGGTTGACACATTTATTTCCCCTTCCAACTTTTATCATGAAAAATTTTAAAGATATAGAAAAGTAAAAAGAACAGTGCATACAATAGAAACTTGTATACCATCTACCGGATTCAGCATTTGTTATTATTTTCCCTTATTGGTTCTCTCTCTCTCTCTCTCTCTCTCTCTCTCTCCCTCCCTCTCTCCATACATTTGTGTGTATGTATGTGTGTATATGAATACATGTATATGTACATATGTATTCCTGTACTGTTTTAAAGGAAGCTGTAGACATCCTGATATTTCAGCATGTTCCAGTAATAATAATAATCTTGTAATGCCTGTAGTATCATTGTTATTACAATTTCACTAATATTATCTAATATCCAGTTCATATTCAGATTTCCATCACTTACCTGAACTTTAAAAACAATCACTTGGTCATGTTAAAAGACAAGAAGTCAACTTGAAGGGGCTTCTACTGGTTAAAATTCATAGACAGTTTTATTATCAAAATAAATAATGAATGAACTAAAGAGTATGATAAAAATGGAATATTCATATAGTTTCAAAATACCTCTCCCATGAAAAACTTATTAATTACAAGGGGGAGAAAAACCACCAAAGGAAGGAAAACCCTGACTAACACTACATGAAAAAAAAAAACAAAACTTTAAGCTTTTTGCTCCCTGAATTAATAGCCAACTAAGTTCACACATTGCAAATAAAATGTCTCTTTAATAGTTCTTTTAAATCTATACCAGTTCTTTTACCCCTCTTTTGTTTTCACCTTAGGACTTATTTGTTGAAAAATCATTTGTCCTGTTGAACTTCCCATATTCTAAATTTGTTAGCCCGTACCTATTAACACAAACATTTTTTATTTTATTTAAACTGTATTTATTGTACAATGTAGTCTGAAAAAATTAGTTAAATTTAATACAGCACTATTTTTAAATGGTAAAATTTCAAACAATTCAAAAGTGGATGGGATAACACTATTTTAATGTGCTTTAAAATATTTTTGCTTATTAATCACTTATAGATCTGTTGTTTTCTAAGAAACTATTCTGTAAATTTAAGCAGTTTGAATTTCAATCAGTTTTGGGTTTAGATGTGTTCAAATCCATAATATTTGTACCAAGGGAATAGTGCATTTGCCAACAATAAGTTAGGAAATGAATTTTACAGTGAAGTGACCCATTGTTCTCCTGTAGGCCAGTGTTTGGGTCCAAAAATCATTTATTAGGTTATCCTCAGCAAATTAATAAGTCTTAGGGGTCAGGTTAACCTGGGGCATCAGTTAAATATTGATAACAGTACACTTATTTCTTCTCTGACTTTTTAATGTGGACCAGGAAAACTGTAAATAATAGGTGAAGAGCAAATATTTGAATGATGAATACTTAAAATATATCTTGTCTTTTTTTCACTTTAAGTATTTTAATGGCTGCCAATTCTCTCTTTTTTTAAGTCTGAAACAATTCTGAGTTTAATTCCAGTTTAGATTCCTTTCGAGGTGAAAGTAACTACTCTGATTCCATGCCAAATTTTCTGTTTCTTTTAAAGTGAATGCCTCATTTATTGTCACAAGTTTCTCCAACAATATTCTAATTGAAAGTCAACTTTGAATACCTATAGAGAATTCTTGTGTCACAGATCACCAGTCTCCTCAGAACAAATTCAGGAAGGGAGCTTATATAATTTGGGGACCCCTTTGAGACAAAAAGCAAATATAAAATTCCACTTAAAGTAGGTATAGAAATGAATATTTATAAGACAAGACTTTTTTTCTGAGCTCTTCCTGGCAATTTACCGGAATAAATTACATACCAATGCTTTCTGATTGTATGTTATTGCTGCTGTGTGCAAGTGAGGAGTCCTAAAGCTCAAGCTGCATGTGGAGCTTGATGAGAAATGTCCCATAGTACAAACTGCTTAGCTTCCAAGCACAGTGTACTAGCAATCTGAAGAACTTTACTTTTACTATTGTAGTTTATGTGAAAGCTGTGTGGGTTTTACTGTTTTTATTTTTTTACAGTAGTCAGGACTGTTTCCTGGGTGTGGCACAGAATATTTGCACAGAGCAGGGCCCTGTGCTTGGTATTGAGTGCTCTGTGATCCCCCTCTTGAAATAATTTTATTTTTGGATATGTATTTTGTGAGTGAAGTTCAAGGGGACAATGGAGCACATGCCCTGTCCTTGGAGCTTCTGCTGATGCCTCTTCTCCACCTCACCAGATCCCTATGATAGGTTCTTGGTGATCTGGTCCCAGCCTCTGACTCCAAAAAACCTCCGCTGCCTTGCGGCATACCTCTTCAGGGGAAGGGCTAAGGGAGTAAACCCCGACAGAAAATCCGGAGCCGGAGTCCCTAAGGCGGTTTGACGTTGTAGTCAACACCGGCAACTCCTGCGGCGAACCTGAAGCCAAGCTGTATCGACTCCGTCTTTCTCTTGGACCCTTCAGCTGCGAAGAGAGGGGGGGTCTGCTGCATGGGCAATAGCAGACCCTCCATATTACCCTGCCCAGGCTCTGTAGCTTCAGCATCATCGCAAGATGTCGATTCAACACGGGAGGAGACAGATACCATGTCACTCCCGAGTCGGACTGCACAGCCATTCTCAGCGGTGCAGATAGACTCTTAAGAAGCTACACCATCATCTCTCGAGACGGACGGCTGCCGCCGCCGCCGACGACGACGACGACGGTCCCAGCCCCCTGGTGTCCTGGTCCCCCAAAGCCTCCTCCTTGCACCCCTCCCTTCCCATGGTCCAAGGAGTGCTGCTGCCATCTCCCAGGGAAGCAAATGAGTTGTGTCAGCAGGAGGAGCCCCAAGTTCTGCCTTGGGCCTTCACTCCAGCTGGGAGCCTGGGCACACATGCCCTGGGGCATTTTGGGGCTGGGCACTGCCAAAGCTGTTCTGCCCTCAGCTGGCACAGCCTCTGAGCAGTCTGCAGGCAGAGGGTCCTCTCATGCACCCCTGAGCCAGGTACCCATGCGTCCTAGCACAGAAGTTGCTGTTCTAGCAGAGAGGTTGCAGTGCCTTAGGGGTTGCTCATCTGTTTTGGTTAGGAGCTGCCGCCTAGGGGCAGGGTAGATTGGCTACCGCATATTCATTTTGCACTGTGACCTGATAGCAGTGACTAAACAGTTCTCTGCCCTGAGGTCTATGAGCATGCTACCCTAAGGATTGAAAAGCCTGAAAATCCAGATGCTTTCTGCATGTGTGTATATGGCAGACCAGGCCACAATGGAGTGTGTGTGGAATGAGCCACAATCAATTAAATCATTCTTGAAAACAGTTAGTGGAATTCAGATGCTTGCCTGAATTTAACCAGTTTAAAAAAAAATTTTTTTGGGTGTTCTCACAAATCCTCATGAGATATTAGGAAACTGGAATATAAGTGAAAATTAAGAAGTTGTATATAGGTGACTTTTAAGACCTGGAAAATTGAAAATTCTAGGGTAAGTGATTTAGTTCCTAGTAAAAGAAATTATGATACTTTCACACAAAATTGATGTACAGTAGATATATATGAATACAGATTGTGTCTAAAATAAATATTAAGAGAGAAAAAAGTTTCAGAACAACATGTAGTATATAATCCCATTAATGTTTGGAAAGATATACATCACATTTCATCACTTGGTGACAGTTGTGTTGTAATTTGCATTTTTGAATATGCACAAAAAATTTACAGAATACGAGCCAGCAGTATGGGATAAAATCCCAGAGACACAAGTGGAGCACTGCAGCACAGAAGAAAATATTTTGAAAAAAAAGAAAATTGGGAGGGGAAGATGGTGGAGGAGTGAGGAGAGGCTGCGGTTTCAGGCTCACGAGACCTGTCTGCAGTTTGGGCTAATTGCAGACAGAACATCTCAGTGAGCAGCTAGACACTGGCAGGCATTGAGCCATGGCACTGCTGGATTAGAGAAAATCCATCTGGGGACAACCTGTTTAGAGAGGATAGTGGAGGAAAAGGGGACAAAACGGGATTCCTGACTGGGGCGGATGCCCGAGCTGCGGCTGGAACTACACAAAGGCTTTTCGGCGACCACAGGCTGCCCCGGAGAGGAGTCGGGAGGAGAGCGGATCTCTGCCCACTGGCAGAGACGGGACTCGACCAAGTGGCATTGGTGCTGAAGGACAGGAGACAGCATGGTACCGGGCAAGTGAGAACATAATTCTCCTTTATATTTTTCTCTAGTAGACGGTGGAGAGGGGAGGAAAGTTTGGGGGTGGTAGGCCATTCTTGAGGAGCGCAGGCGCAGTGGTGTGCTCATCCACTACCCAACCCTACCCTTGGGTCCCAGGGGCACGCATAGGGAAGTGCTCTCACTCACTGGCCCAGGTGCGCGGGGCCGTGAGTCCAGGCGTCCCTCGGACACTCCCCAACGGACATAAGATCAGTGCCCCAACGGGCACAGGGAGGGCCCACTGAACACACAGAGGACCGTGTGCAGATACCCCTAGACAGCTCCCGTAGGCACTGGGCCCCAGGCCGGAAAGCAGACCACTAGCTCAGGCTCTGTTCGTGCCGGCCCAGACGGGTGAGGGAAGGCGGGCGGCTGCAGCACGGGAACAACGGGCCGCAGCGACTCACAGACGCTCACTTCCACTGAGCACAAGTGTCCACAGCCCCACCCTAAGAGGCAAGAGACCAACTCCTGGAGCTCCGCTCAGCGGAACTAAGGGCACGGGCACGCGAGCGCGAAAACACCTCAGCCCGGGGACAATAGGCGCCAATCCTGGGGCAAGCTCTCGGGCCGCCCCGCCCGTGCAGGGCCTTGCGTGCAAGGACACCTCAACTGGCTCCGGTGGGCAGCAGGGGAGCCTGCTGTGCCGGCAACCATGGGCGCGCACCATTGCGGCAACCGCAGGCGCACACCATTGCTGTAAGAAACAAGAACCTCTAAACCGCCACACTAGACCAACTGTGGACTCAGAAAAAGAAGGCAACACACCAAGGCTAAAATGGACATCTCCACAAAAGAATTCGAGATAAAGTGGATAGAGTGACTCTCAATCAACAAGCCAGAAGGAATATCCTAACAAAAAAATCTGAAATATAACCAGACAGCATAAACAAATGATATAAAAAGTACCCCAAGAACATCAGGCTCAGGAGATCAAAGAGACTGCACCACTGAAACCCCCAGATCTACCATAAAAAATCTCATACCACAAAGGTGGGAAGGCAAAGCAGACAAATCCAAATAACAAAAATAAACAAGAAGAATCCAACATGGTAAGATGCAGAAACAACCTCTCAATGAAAAGAAAAGAGGAATCCCCAGAAAGAGAGGTAGATGGAATAGACATAGCCCAAATGTCAGACATGGAATTCAAAACTATGGTGGTGAAGAAGCTCAATATGTTTGAAAACCTCAAAAACAACTATGACAACCTCCAAGGAAGTTACCAACAGCTCCAAGAAAATTACAGGGAACTTGCAGAGAACTACACCAGCATAAAAAAAAAGACATAGAAACTATCAACAAGAACCAGGAAGAAATGAAGAATGCAATCTCTGAACTGAAAAACACAGTAGAATCAGTCAAAAGCAGACTAAACGAAGCAGAGGATTGGAATAGTGAGTTAGAGGATAATGTAGGTAATAATTCTCAAATGATACAGCAAAATGAAAAAAGATTGAAAAAATATGAACAGGATGTAAGGGAATTACAGGATAGCATTAAAAAATATATCAGGAACATAGGAATAAGAGAGGGAGAAGAAAAGGAGCATGGAATTGAAAAACTGATAGGAGAAATAGTGACAGAAAATTTTCCGAACCTGATGAGAGAAAAAGTTATGCAAGTCCAAGAAGCACTGAGAGTTCCAATAAAGAGGAACCCCCAAAAACCCACTCCAAGGCACATCATAGTTAAAATGGCAACATTACAAGACAAAGAGAGAATCCTAAAGCATCAAGAGAAAAACAGCAAGTAACTTACAAGGGAGCTCCAATAAGGCTATCGACCAGTTTCTCAACAGAAACATTACAAGCCAGAAGGGAATGGTCAAAAATATTTCAAGCAATGAAAAACAAAGGCCTACAACCAAGAATACTCTACCCATCAAGGGTCTCATTCAAAATAGAAGGTGAAATAAGGAGTTTCTCAGACAAAGGAAGACTAAAAGAATACATCTCCACCAAACCAGCATTGCAAGAGATGCTAAAGGGAATATTCTAAGAAAAAGGAAGAGAAAAAAACAAAAAAAGAGTAGAGGAACAGAGATACAAAAGGGAAATGAATAAATACATGTCAATAATACCCTTAAATGTAAATGAATTAAATGCTCCCATTAAAAGACATAGAGTAACCGAATGGATAAGAAAACAGGACCCACATATTTGCTGTCTACAAGAAACACACCTCAAAACAAAAGATTTACATAGACTGAAAGTAAAGGGATATAAAAAAATATTTCAAGCAAATGGACTTGAAAAAAAAGCTGGGGTAGCAGTCCTCATATCAGACAAAACGGATTTCAAAGCAAGGGTAATAAAAAGGGACAAAGAAAGACATTTCATAATACTTAAAGGAACAATTCATCAAGAAGATATAACACTGATAAACATATATGCAGCCAACATAGGAGCACCCAAATACATAAAGCAAATACTAGAAGACCACAAGAAGGATATTAACAACAACAGACTCATAGTAGGGGACTTCAACACTCCATTATCAACAATAGACAGATCATCCAAGCAAAGAAACACCAAGGATATACAGGCATTGAACAACACACTAAACCACATGGACTTAACTGATATATATAGAACTTTTCACCCCAAAGAAGCAAAATATACAATCTTTTCAAAGGCACATGGGACATTTTCAAAGAGGGACCACATAATAAGACACAAAACAAGCCTCAACAAATTCAAAAAAATTGAAATTATATCAAGCATCTTTTCAGACCACAATGCCTTGTAACTAAAAATCAACCTCAGGGAAAAATATCAAAGACACCCAAACTCATGGAGAATGAATAACACGCTCTTAAATAACGAATGGGTTAACAATGACATCAAAAAAGAAATCAAGAAATTTCTAGAAACTAATGACAATGAACACACAACAGCCCAAAACCTATGGGACACAGCAAAAGCAGTCCTGAGAGGAAAGTTCATAGCAATACAGGCATATCTGAAAAGGCTAGAAGAATCTCAAATAAAAATCCTAACCCTAAAGCTACAAGAACTAGACCAGCAACAACAAACAAAGCCTAGGGCAAAAAGAAGAAAGGAAATCATCAAGATCAAAGCAGAATTAAACGACATAGAAGTGAAACGAACAATCCAAAAAATCAACAAAACTAGGATCTGGTTCTTTGAAAAAATAAACAAAATTGACAAGCCTCTAGCCAGGATCATTAAGAAAAAAAGAGAGAAGACCCAAATAAACAAAATCAGAAATGAAAGAGGAGAAATCACGACTGATACCTCAGAAATACAAACAATTATAAGAAATTACTACAAACAACTATATGGCAAGAAATTTGACAACCTAGTAGAAATGGACAGATTTCTAGAAACATACAACCTTCCAAAACTGAATCAAGAAGAAGTAGAAAGTCTCAACAGACCAGTAACAAAGAAGGAAATTGAAACAGTAATCAAAAATCTCCCTGCACACAAAAGCCCCGGACCGGATGGCTTCACAGGCGAATTTTACAATACATTTAGGGAAGAACTAACTCCTACCCTCCTCAAACTATTCCAAAAAATCCAGGAAGAGGGAAAAATCCCAAACTCTTTCTATGAAGCCAGTATTACCCTAATCCCAAAACCAGGTCAAGACACAGCAAAGAAAGAAAACTACAGGCCAATATCACTGATGAACATAGATGCTAAAATCCTCAATAAAATTTTGGCAAACAGGATCCAGCAATACATCAAAAAGATCATACACCATGATCAAGTGGGATTCATCCCAGGGATGCAAGGATGGTTTAATATTCACAAATCAATAAATATAATACATCACCTAAACAAAATGAAAGACAAAAATCACATGATCATATCTATAGATGCAGAAAAAGCATTTGATAAAGTAAAACACCCATTTATGTTGAAAACACTCAGCAAAATGGGAATAGAGGGAGCATACCTTAACATCATTAAGGCTATATATGAGAAGCCTGGAGCCAACATCATACTCAATGGACAAAAACTGAAAGCATTCCCCCTGAAATCAGGAACTAGACAAGGCTGTCCACTCTCCCCACTTCTATTCAACATAGTGTTGGAAATTCTAGCCACAGCAATCAGACAAGACAAAGAAATAAAAGGCACTCAAATTGGGAAAGAAGAAGTAAAACTATCACTATTTGCAGACGACATGATAGTATACCTAGAAAACCCTATAAAATCCACTAAAAGACTACTTGATATAATAAGTGAATTTGGCAAAATAGCAGGGTACAAAATAAATATACAGAAATCTAAGGCATTTCTGTACACCAACAATAAAATATCAGACACAGAGACAAAAAAGAAAATACCATTTACTATAGCAACAAGAAAAATAATGTACCTAGGTATAAACTTAACCAAAGAGATAAAAGACCTGTACTCTGAAAATTATGTAACATTGAAGAAAGAAATTAAGGAAGATACAAATAAATGGAGGCAAATACCATGTTCTTGGATGGGAAGAATCAACATCATCAAAATGGCCATACTACCCAAAGCAATTTACAAATTCAATGCAATCCCTATTAAAATACCACTGACATATTTCACTGACCTAGAACAAATCCTCCAAAAATTCATATGGAACCAAAAAAGACCCTGAATAGCAAAAGCAATCTTGAAACAGAAGAACACAGCAGAAGGAATCACGATACCAGACATCAAACAATACTACAAAGCCACTGTGATCAAAACCGTCTGGTACTGGCATAAGATCAGACATATAGATCAGTGGAACAGAATTGAAAGCCCAGAAATAAATCCAGGCCTCTATGGTCAACTAATCTTTGATAAAGGAGGAAGGAACATAAAATGGAGTGAGAAGAGCCTCTTTAACAAATGGTGCTGGGAGAACTGGACAGGGACGTGCAAAAAAATGAAACTAGACCACCAACTTACACCACACACAAGAATATACTCAAGATGGATCAAAGACTTAAATGTAAGCCGTGATACCATAAAAATCCTAGAGGAAAACAGGCAGGAAAATTTCAGATATCACACGTAACAATATCTTCACGGATACATCTCCCAAGGCAAGAGAAATAAAGGAAAAAATAAACAAATGGGACTACATCAAACTAAAAAGTTTCTGCTCATCAAAAGAAAACATCAGCAAGATGAAAAGGAAACCAACCATATGGGAATACATATTTGCCAATGATATCACAGACAGGGAACTGATCTCCAAAACATATAAAGAGCTTATACAACTCAACATCAAGAGAACAAACAACCCAATTAAAAAATGGGCAAAGGACATGAACAAACACTTCTCTGAAGAGGACATACAGAAGGTCCATAGGCACATGAAAAAATGCTCAACATCATTGGCCATCAGAGAGATGCAAGTAAAAACCACAATGAGATACCACTTTACACCTGTCAGAATGGCCATCATCAACAAATCAACAAACAACAAATGCTGGCGAGGATGTGGAGAAACGGGAACCCTACTGCACTGTTGGTGGGAATGCAGACTGGTGCAGCCACTATGGAAAACAGTATGGAATTACCTCCAAAAACTAAAAATGGAACTGCCTTTTGAACCAGTGTTTCCACTGCTAGGATTATACCCCAAAAATCCTGAAACCCTAATTCAAGAGAACTTATGCACCCCTATGTTCATAGCAGCCCTGTTTACAATAGCTAAGTGCTGGAAACAACCTAAGTGCCCATCTGTAGATGAGTGGATCAAAAAACAGTGGTACATCTACACAATGGAATACTATGTAGCAGAAAGAAAGAAGGAACTCCTGCCATTTGTGACAACATGGATGGAACTAGAGAGAATTATGCTTAGTGAAATAAGCCAGGCAAAGAAAGCAAAATACCATATGACATCACCCAATACAGGAAACTAAAGAGCAACACAAAGAAACGAACTAAATAGGCAAAGACTAGAATAGTAGTCAGTAGGGGGGAGGGGGGAGGGAGAGAAGGGGGATAAGTAAGGGAAGGGTCAGGTCAAGGAACGTATATGAATGACTCATGGACATGGACAACGGGGAGGGATATAATTGTGGGAGAAGGGATGGGCTGGGAGGGGGGAGCAATGGGGGAAAAATGGGACAACTGTAATTGAATAACCAAAAAATAAAATAAAATAAAATGAAAATTGTCATAAATAAATAAATAAATGGTGAAAAAGAAAAGAAAAAAGGAAATTGTCATTGATTGAGTGAAAATATGATTCTGAAAAGTTGAAATCTGAGTAAGTACAATCTTAAAAAGATCATAACCAATTTGTTCATTTACCTTTTCCTTGTTCTGCATGCATGCATGCATGCACTGCAGAGAAAATTTGCATCCACATGGAAGTTTAAAGATCTCTTTCAAGAAATATAAAATAAAGACTCAAATTTATCAGTGTTTCCTAGTTTTACATTAAATAGTGAGGTATTTTATAATTCATGGTGTCTTAGCATAAATCAAACACAGTGATAAAAATGTAAATTAAAGCATAAGATACATACTTAATATATAAAATATATGTATTTCTGGGAGGAAAACAAAAGTGTAACCTGGGTGTGAGATAAGTCAAAGACTCAGGAGCGTGGGCAATCAGTAGCAGTGAATTATTAAAATAAACAAGAATATTAAATGGACAAGGAGCTCATGGCTGATTTTTCTGTATATGCATATTAATGCAAATTAATCTTTAATTCAATGAGACTGGCCCCACAAGTTAAGCATGAAAATCACTTTCATCACAATGTAGAACGACAGTTTATGGAAAAGAAAGAATCATTCTGAGGAGAAGTGTGTCTCCTCAGAGAGAACACTGACCTACTGGGAAATGCAATCTCACACTTAATCTTGTCCAGATCGGAGAACAATGTCCTACCCATCCAGGCTGAAATATCTCAGGGACTTTTGTAGGCTTGTGACTAGTTTTTAAAGTGTTTTCCTTGAACCTCCTACTCCACCATTAATGAGCTTGGCTTTTATTTGTTTTATGTATTATAATTACACATAAGATTTTATTTGAGACCAAAATAAAGGTTCTACCTTGTCACTAAAACAATGTTTGACAACACCCCTCACATGGGCTGAGGTTGCATAGAGGCCAAAGAATGGATGATAAAAGTCAGGAAGTGTTAAAATTATACCTGGAAAGACTAAATTTTTGTCAACTCTGAAGGCTGCAGGCTTGTATAAGAGAGTAAATAGGAAGACATGAAGTGGGTAGCTTGAAGGGAGAGACAAGCGAGGGGTGCTCACTGGATATCCGGGATCAGTCTGAAATCAAGCTTGTCAACAGTCTTGTCTATGTTGTTCCTTTTAGTTGTTATTCTGCCCTTGTGGACGTGATATTGCCACATCGAGGAGCCACACTGAGCTGAACAAAAGCAAACTCTTCTTGCAGTTCATGGCATTTACTTTGAGGATTATTTAAGTCCACTTAATTTGGACATTACCGTCTTTTTGCCTTGATGTTGTATACTTATTCCTCCATGGATGGATCACTTTGCAATCCCAAGTGCAGCAATTAAGAGGTGGAGCTTTGAAGTCACATAGATGTGGTTTATGGTTCTGACACTTTAAAAGCTGTGTGTGGCCTTAAGCAGGTCATGTGACCTTTGAGGATCATGTTCCCAGTCTGTAAACTGGTCATAGTCATACATATTTGCTAAAGGTTGTTGTTGTGGTTAAATGATTTAATATTTATAAAGTGCTTCCTATGTATTATCTACTCAAGAAACAATACTGGTCCTGTTATTCAAGCAATACCCATTGTGCTTGTCCATGTAATTTCCATGGCTCTGTGGCAACTTAATAGATGAAACGGATGCACGGAAAGTGGCTTGCTTCACCTTTGTGAAGACTTAGCATTCCTCCTCTGTGATCAGCTTACTTCTTCACTCTCATGCCATTGCCGGTCACTTTTTTCACCTACACACTGTTTATTTACTCCATCTCATAGGAATGTTGTGATGATTAAATGAAGTAATGAGAACTTAGCAGAACACTTGATATAGTAATGGCTCAATAATTGTTAGCTACTATTATCAATGGACAGCCTTGAGGACAATTGCCTGCCTTTAAAATTAGACAGATCTGGGTTTAATTCTTGGCTCTGCCACTTATGACTGTGACATTTGGCAAGTTTACCTTTCTGAGCCTCAATTTTCTTTACAGGTAACATAATATGAGGATATTACTGGAACTGTAGGAACATTGTGAGGATCAAGTGGAATAATATGTATAAAATTCTTAGTACAAGCTCTGGCATATAAGAAGTGCTCCAAAATGCAAATATTAATTGTAATACAGATGCTGATGGGTCCCTATAACTACAAAATCAGGTTTTCCACTGAGTGAAAATGAGGGGAGATGGGAGACATCCTGTGGTATTGTTGTCCCGGGACTAACCAGGTAGTTCTACCTTCCTTTCTGACTTCCCTCTCTAACCCCCACATTGTGCTATTAAACAATGTAGCCACAGGGATGGTAAGGATTTTCAAGGTAGTTTCTTCTCCCACAAACAGATACTAGAAGTTCTCAGGCCCTTTGATCTGTTGTCTTTCTGCCTCTTCCCTCACTGCCTACACCATGTTTCCTTGCGGGCAACCATATCCTCTACTGATTTCTTCTCCCTGATGTGTCAGTTCTAATTTTTAGGGCAACCAAACCAGACTTTGCAGCTTGTTGCTGGACTGTGCCAAGCATGTCATCCAGCCTAATTTTTAAAATGAACAAATAATCTGAACATACATTTCTCAAAAATATATACAAATAACTAAAAAGCAGATAAAAAGATGCTCAACATCACTAGACAATAGGGATGTGCATATCAAAAGTACAAGCCCCTAATGCCCTGACTGCTGTGGCTCGGTGGATTGAGCGTCGGCCTGCGAGCCAAGTGACGCTGGTTTGATTCCCAGTCAGGGCACATGACTAGGTTGCATGTCAGGTCCCCAGTTGGGGGCGCGAGTGAGAGGCAATGACACAGAGGTGTTTCTCTCTCTCTTTCTCCTTTCCCCTCCCTCTAAAAATAAAAATAAATAAGTAAATTATTTTTTTAAAAAGTACAAGCCCCTAGGATAGGTAAAATAAGATAAGACAGAGAATATCAAGTGTTGACAAGGATGTGGAGAAATTGGAACCTTCATACATTGCCAATGGGAATGTAAAAGGTTGAAGACTCTTTGGGAAAAAAAAAGTCTGGTTTTAACTCAAAAGTAAACCATAGACTTATCATATGACCCAGAATTTCTTCTCCTACATATATACCCAAGAGAATTAAAAATAAGTGTTTATGCAAAATCTTATCCAAAAATTGTTCATAGGAGTATTATTCATAATAGCCAAAAAGTGGAAACAGTCTAAATATTTATCAATGAGGAATGGATATACAAAATGTAGTATGTCCCTATGATAGAATCTATTGAACCACAAAAAGGCATGAAGTAATGATACATGCTTCAATATGAATGAATCTTGAAAATATTATCGTAAGTAAAGGAAGCCAGACACAAAGGGCCATAGCTTATGTGATTCAATTTATATGAAATGTCCAGAATAACAAGATATGTAGGCACAAAAAAAACATATTAGAGGTTGCCAGGAGCTGGTGTAAGGATGAAATGGGGAATGACTGCTTAATGGGTATAAGGTTTGTTTTGGGATGAAGAAAATGTTCTGGGAATATAGAGTAATGGTGGTTACACAACTCTGTAAATATAGTAACATCCACTTAATTGTACAATTAAAAAGAATGATTTGTACAGTGCGTTAATTATATCTCAATAAAGCTGTTACTCCCCCCTCCACAAAAAAAAACATTGTGCAGGCTTTGGCAGCTGGAAGAGCCCATTCTTGAGCCAAGGACATAAGTATGGAACATGAACTTTGCAACCTCGTTTTAGACTCTTCAGAGGCTTTTTACTCCTTTCTGATTTAAGTACATTTCCTAGATTTGTGAGGCTGTCAGATAAATGGCTTTCCATTGAGCTCTGTACTTGAGAAGACAAATTTATATTATGTGTTTTGACTTATTATAAAGTGGTGTTTTATAAACATCACTGTTGCTATTTATGGTACTGATCTACCCACTTTCTCTGTATTAACCTATGTAATTTGTACCATAAGCCTTTAATGTAGGTGCTGTATTATCCCCCTTTTAGTGAAGGGGAATCTGAGACACAGGACCTTAAGTAACTTGATGAAAAGCACACAGCCAATAAGTAGCACTGATAAAAATTGAATCCAGACGGTCAGCCACAAGCACCTGTGCCCCTAATCTCTAAACTACATGACCTCTAAGTCAATCTAAACCCTTTATAAAGAGTCTCCACTGTTTACAGGTGTTATTTTGGGTGAGGTAGAAATTATAGTTGTGTGCTGAAACCATGTGCTCACTTGTAAACAATGGAGGAAATAGCAAGTCACTGATTAAAATGTGATCTTGCCGATGTGCACAGCGAGGGAATTAATGCTAATACAGCTGAGCTGTCCATTAACCCCACCAGTGTACCCTTTTAGGCCTTTTTTTCCCCTCCTCAGGTGAGATCTTTATTGGGTCCTGTCTACTCTGAAGATCGTGGCCCCAGGGCCACAACTTTCCTTCCATATGTAGACTGCCCCACACAACAAATTTTTGTGAGAAGGGCGCACAAAAGAGGTTTGGGAAAGAAGTGGCTTAAAATGCCCTATTGCAGTGCTCTGGCAAAAGAACTAATTGACATTTTTATTCCAAAGAGGGGAAAATTGCCTAATAGCGTGAGTCAGTGTGTACTACCACCCATGCCAAATGCTCATTCTTGTTTCAGCTCAAAGGCCTCAAGTGGGTGAAAACAGCTCTTGGTTTTTGCTCATTGTTTTGTGTGGTAGAGTTAGATAGATGCTGTTTAAAGTTTATGCATAGGCCAATTAAAATCACTAAGCAGTTCTGCCTTTTTTTGTTCCATCCTTTTTTCCCAAGGTATTTTATTCTACATAAAGTATACATAGATAAAATTCAAACTCCCATCGCCTACCTACATTAATATAGAAAATGGGGCAGGGATATTGCAGTCTTTTACACATATATTTACTGTAAACTAACTAGAAGATTTAAGAGTTTCAGGCATCTGTGAAAAACTGGGTGATTTTCTGAGTTGAGTGGAAAGCAGGTGGCTGTGATTTGTACCTTAATTCATTCCGTTGAGTAGTTGGCAGTTGAATCCTGCAGAAGCAGGGACCACGAGGGATAAAAGTGGAGGTGAATGAAGGTAATGGAAGTAGGCTTTTAGTGGCAGAGATTTTCCTCTGGCACTTTGGGGTAAAAGTGACTTTTTGATCACATATGTCAATTTATCTGTTTGAATTGATTTTTTTTTTTTTCTAAAGGATGGGTATAAAGAGAAGGTAAGTCCATGTAGGTATTTCACCTTCATGATGTCTCATCATACAGCTCTGGCCCAGAGAGGGGGCCTCCTAAACATGAGGCCTAAAATAATCCAGCTGGTTAGAGGATGGCAGGCCACATGGGTTGCAGATGAGAATGTGTCTTTAGCATTTGTTGTGACTTAAAATATGTATCTTGTATAAACATTGCCATTCATCCAATTTCTGGGTCTTTGATTTACATAGCCTTGTGTCCATGCTGTTTCTTCCATTTGGAAGGCCCTACCTCACATACTCTCAACCCCCACCTTTCCATGTCCAGATGTTACCTGTTCTTCAAACCACAGCTCAAAATCCATTGGATTCTGCAAGTTGGAAATAATCACTGTAATTTTCTTGAATACCTGGAATGCATTGCTGTGTCTCTGTCAAAGTGCTGATCACTTTAATACACTGTCACCCTTGTGGAGGAGGCTGCTATGGTAACTACTAGACCCATAAGCTCTGTATTGTCCATAGTGGTCCCCAGGGCCTGCTTCAGAGAATGGGCTCAATATGTGTTGAGGAAATGAATGAATGAGTGAATTTCAGTTTTAAGAAATATGACTGTTTACTAATACAATGGCCTAATGAGCTGTACAAATGTACACATGAGGCCAATTGTTAGCCAAGACACCCAGTGCTAAGATGACTAAAATTCAGCCAATTGAGCCAACTCTTGGTCCTGTCATTTATCAGAAACATCCTGGTTAAGGGATAAAAATCAGAAGCTCTCAAGCAAGTTCCTTTAAGTGTAATAGTGATGAAATCATTGCTTCAGTGAATTAACTCCTGTGGGTATTCACCCTGCTGATCCTGAGAGGCTCCCCGGGTAGCCAGGGGTACTGAGGGAAAGGTGATGTCTTCCAGCACTGTGGCATCTGGGAAAAGACTGGGCCTAGGGGAAGTTACCTGCTCCTGTAGATAGCAAATCTGCAGGACCCGACTCTGTTTCCATCCTGTTACAAGGAGCCCTACTCCGCCGTGCTGAGCTTGCAGAAATGCTGCATCCATGATCAAAGGCAGAATGGGGAGCTGGTATAGGGGGTCACAAGTTCAGGACCTGAGAGAGCCTCTGTTTTTACCAAAGTCCAGTGTGTGTGGCTACCAGTTGCCACACTAATGGCGTATATCATTGGGCCAAGGAGGGCAGTCCCTCATATAAGAAGCCCATTGGCAGCTAATGATTAATACCAATGGTCCAGGGGCTCTAAGAGGTATGGGAGAAGGTTGCTAAAGCCTCTCCAGTGAAGGAGTTTCTTGAAGGCCCTAACAGGAGTGACTGTTCTATAGTAATTAAGGCAGATTTAGAGCCTAATGTTGTAAGGAGTCCCATTCAACATGGGCCTATCTGCAAAGGGTCATAACAAATGGAATTAAACAAAATCTGTTTATGAGGAATGTCACCTCCATAATCCAAAAATGTCCAAAAGATGGTGGGTTTCTTTAAGTTATGTGGGTACTGAAAAGGATACAAGCTGTTTCCTGACACACTCAGGACTAGAGCAGTCTACTAATGGTTTTCAAAAACTTAAATAGAGTGTTGGGGCCTTGTACCTGTATGAAGTTAATGAGTCATCATCGTTTTGTGTTCTCCTCTGTTTTTATGTCAAGAATAAGTGTGTCATGAATCTCCTCAAACAAGATGCCACCAGTGTGATGTCATACCTGTGCACCTGGGAAGAGCGAGATGTCATTAGATGTTGTCTACAAAGACTGTGTGAGAGGAGAGGAGTAGAGAGGTATCCCACTGAGCACCCAAGTAAAGGGGTGTTATGCTTCTTTAAAAGTGAAGGTCAAGTGTAGCTGGAGGCTGTTGAAATAGGCACTGAAGAGAACATGTCAGTCAAATACTTTGCTGTGACTGCAAAGTATTTACCAGTTTGCTATTGGGTGGAATCAGTAACTTAAATAATATTGGATATGGATCCCTAATGGATGGGACCATGACATGAAGGGTACGAAAATTTATATTGAGGCACCATTCATGCTTTTTAGGTTTAAGAATAAGTCAGAATTGGCCATTAAATTCAGAAGGAGTGGGGATAATTTTACCTTGTCTAAATAGGTCTTATATAATGGGTTTCCATCGGTGAAGTCCCTGTTTTCATTTAAATGGGGCCCTTTTTCAACTAGGGTGGAAGTTGTCATATATTTTTTAAGTAGGGAGGATGGTCCACAGGGTAATATTTTTTCAAGCTTATTATAAGTGTGAAAGACTTAATTTGATTACTTATTGGGTCAGATTGTCCATATGCACTAGCAAGTATCTTAGGGCAATGACTGCTTTGGTTATGGGGAATGAAGGCAAGACAATACTTCCAATGGTTAAGCTCAGGCATATCTATTTCTATTTTATGTTGTTGTTTTGTTTGTTTGTTTGTTGTATCAGCTTGTCCAAATGTGGGCCAGAGTGGAAGAGAAAGGAGGCCGAAAGCTGTCCATACTCTAACATCTTAAATGGAATCAGATTCTTTATCACACACTGCCACCCTCCCACATCCTCCCGCTTCCCATCCCACACCCCCCACACATCCTCCCGGTTCCCATCCCCCACCCTGGTGCCAAACACAAGCAAAAACACCAAGTTATTTTCATCCTTGTCAGTATGATAGTGTTAAGGAAAAAATTCATCTTCATTCTTCACCTAGTCCTTTTTTTAAATTTCTTTTTTTATTGTTGTGCTATTGCAGTTGTCCCGATCCCCGCCCTTGCTCTCCCCTGCCCGCCCCGCCGCCCCCAGTCCATCCCCACCCTGTTGTCCATGTCCCTGGGTCATTTTTACCAGTTCCTTGACTAGACCCTTCGCTCCCCCCACCTCCTCTCCCCCCCCCTCCCCTCTGGTCACTGTGGGAAACAAGGAACAGGCTTACCTCGGCCTTGTTCTCAATGTCTGGCACTATGGACTGGCTGGTGTGGTCCCTAAACTTGCAGGATTCTACCTCCCTCCCTTCTCCCATACCCGCCCCTTCCCTCCCTCCCTCCCCATCTCCAGAGAACACACAGAGACATAAACACATTTCCTTTTCACACATGCTAGTATTTTAATCATTAATACTTAATTACTTCATGGTCCAGACAGGAGACCATTGAAGTTTTCATCTTTTCAGAAAGAACCATTTGCCAGCACTCTTTCTGGGGAGGCAGACATACTTCAGGTTCTTGGTTTCTGAGTGAGCCGGGCATCACTTGTAGAGACAGGATCCTCCAGCTTTTCTTCATCCTTCTGCGGCTGACTCTTGCGGGCATGCTTACCCCGCTTGCGGTAGGAGAGGAAGGTCCTCCGCCTCTTCCTTCCCTTACGCTTCTCAGTCTGTCGAAGGGCCGACTTTCCTCCCTCCGTTAACTTCAGCTCCTAGTAGGGAAACACGATAAACCCGGAAAGACATTGGTTTGGGGGGAGAGGGTGGGAAATAAGTGAGAAAGGGATTGTAAGGGCATGAGAGTGATTTGAGGAGGGGTTTGTGCCAGGCGAGGGCAGGGTAAGAGGCTTGGGTGGAGGATCTGTGGGGAAGAAGCGGAAGCATGTGAGTGGGGTAGTCTGACCTCTTCGTTGTCTTTGACTTCGGAATCGCCCTCCTTCATCGCTGTGGTTGGCGCTTTTGCTTCTTCATCGGCAACCAGCTCCATTCTTCCCTTAGTTTCACTGGCTATGTTATAGCAACGGTGCGCTACTCCAGGGCTCCCGACCCCTCTATATAAACCCTCCAGGACAATGAGGAGCCACGGCCTTCCGCTCTGATTGGCCAAGAAGGCCTGCCAGCCGTTGGTAACCATGGTAAGGCTGACGTCACAGAGCCCCAGGATCATGGTCCACGAGGGGGAGGGGAGGATGCAGAGGAGTCTAACAGCTCTGGTTAGAGAAAGATGGAGCTTCCCCAACACCCTCTAAGAGCTTTCCCTTTTACTCTTACTCATCTCCTCCAGTTCAGTCCTTGTGGTGCACATGGCAGGGAGAAGGGGTTTCCTCTAAGCCATTCCCCACAGCATCTCCATTCATTGGTTCATTCTGTTGTCTTCCAGTTCTCATCATTATCTAGTATTTTGTGAGTCTTTAATGCATATTTTATTTTAGAACAGTTTTATATTTACAGAAAAACGGTGAAGGTGATGCCCATATACCCCACACCCAATTCCCCTTATCATTAACATCTTACATTAGTATGGTACTTTGTTACACTTAGTGAACCAACAGTGAAACAGTTATTTATTAAAGTCTGTACTTTATTCAGATTTCCTTAGTTTTTACTTTAGTGCTTTTTCTGTCCCAGGATCCCATCGGGATATATACTACATTGAGTTCTCGTGTCATGCCTCATTAGGCTCCTCTTGGCTGTGACAATTTTTTAGACTTCATGTTTCTTAGAACCTTCAGAGTTTTCTTTGTTTGTTGTGACTTGAACATTAAAATCTCTGATGTCATTGATGTTATCATTGAAAATCTGTACCTTTTACCAAGCTCTTCTTGTTTCTTCCACCCCTCAGTTCCTGGTAAATATTTTTCTATTCTGCTTCAAGGAGTTTGACTTTTCTTTTTCCTGTTTTTTTTTTTTTTTGTGTGTGTGTTTTTTTTTTTTTTTTTTGAAGGGGGGGTGGGGTTTGCTGGCTCATTTATTTATTTTGCTTTCATTTTTTTCCCACCAAAATTTTTTGTTTGTTTGTTTTTCTATTACAGTTGTCCCACCTTTCCCCCCATAGTTCCTCCCCACCCAGCCCCCCCTTCTCCCACAGTCAATCCACACCCCACTGTCCATGTCCATGGGTCATTTATACATGTTTTTTGACTAGACCTTTCCCCTTCTTACCACCCTACTCTCCCTCCCCCTGGTCCCCTTTTCTCTGTTAGTCTGCTCCTTGTTTACATGCCTCTGGTTAAGTTTTCCTTATTTGTCTGTGTTGTTTATTAGTTTCCTGTATCAGGTGATATCATATGGTATTTTTCTTTCATTGCCTGGCTTATTTCACTAAGCATAATTCTCTTTAGTTCCATCCATGTTGTTGCAAATGGTAGGAGTTCCTTCTTTTTAAAAAAAAAATACACCACCTATAAGTGATATCATGCAGAGTATGTACAACTGTGTGTGTGTGTGTAACACCTTCTTTTTCCATCCATCTATTGATGGACACTTGCATTATTTATCTTGGTTATTGTGAATAATGCAGCACAATAGCTACCTAGTATTTTGGATGTCTTACCTAAAGTCCCACAGAGCTTAGTACTGATACTTAAATTTCAGTAAAGAAATGAGTTATCACATCTCTCCCCAACACTTGGCCCTTCAAGGCAACTTCCCAGTTTGTATGTGATATGTGAGTATGTGTGTGTGTTTACTTGATATACTTCAATGACTTTCTCCTCAACCCTCCTCATACTTATAAGTTTTTTCTCTGGTCAAACCAAGTCAGTACCATCAGGGTTATGGACCTCCCCATGGTAGTGGCTGAATTAACCCCTTGGCCTTGTCACAGGGGTCCTGTGGATGTTTCTCCCTAGAACCCTGAGGATCAAGATCCTGTACATGCATGTGTGTGTGTGTGTGTGTGTAGGTGTGACAGAGACATAGGCAATAAATAGCAGCAGAAGCATTTTGTAAGGTCCTAGAGAGTCTCCTGCTTTTAGGAGTGTGATTTTAGCATCCCACATAGTAACTGCTCTTCCTCCATGAGTGACCACCTAATGGACCTGTATGTTGAACAGACTCTCCAGCCAAGTTTTATATATTAATAGAAAGGGGCCAACAGCTAGTTAAGACACAACACATATTCATAAGGTAAAAGTCACTCCCTTAGGCATAGTGTCAGTCACATCTCATTTTGGAATTGAGATATATGGTTCAGTCTGAGACTCACGAATAGGTCCAGGTTGAGACACATGATCTGATTGAGGACTACTTTAAGTAGGCCTCCTATCACTATACGTTACTTTGCTACACTGACTCATGTGGGTCAAATCTTTAGCAGATACTTCAGAAGACTCACAAATGAAACACAAAGAAGAGCAGTTGAAAGCAGCAGCTAACCAGTAGGCAGCAGCTCAAAGTGCATGCCTACCAGCATGCAGCAGAGCCAGTTAGAAAGCAAAAGCAAGACAAGATCCCCAATGGTCGTGGACAGTACCTTACTGTCCAGCTCACAAGGCCAATTGTTGTGATCACTCCACAGAGACAGGATGAACCCTTCACCTAAAATTTTGTTTGGAAGTCAAGACTGATGACACAGGCACCAAGAGTATGAAAAGTTTATTACTCACATAATGAGGTTTTTCTGGGGAGAGCAGGGAAAGCTCTCAAGCAGATTCAAGAATGGTTTGAGATATACCTTAAACTAATATAAAATAAGACTGAGTGTCAAATCTAATTTAAAACTGAAGAAGAATGACTTGAGAGAGGAGAGAAAGGAGACCTGGATTCTATGGTGGTATGAGGATGAACCTGGAATGAGTGTTCTATACAGGCCAGGGTTTGTATGGTTTGAACATCCTGCTGGCCCCACAGAAAAGCATACCTGGGTTTTCTTATCAGACACAGGTAAATCATGGAAGAAGAAGTGGTGAGGCTCTCTTTTAGAACAGTGTTGTGTAAATGCAGAATGCTTCAGCACATTTAGAATTTCCATAACCCTTAAAACTAACCTTGTATTGTTTTAGCTTAAGCTGCCTTTCAATAAATAAGCATTTATCAAGTTATGGTCCTTTAAATATTATTTAAAGTGGTTTAGAATTATCTTTGTTCATCAACAGAGAAACTGTAGAAAGAGAAAAGACTGCTAGCATCAACAAGTCTGACACTCTGTCTATAAGATAGCAGACCTGATTACACAATCTGCTGAACACTGGGGAACACAATTTTCATTGAGTTAGATCTGACACTAGTTTTTGACTAACTTTTGGCATCTGAACACAAAAATGACACCAGTTTTTCTCTATCATGTCAAGTTTTTAAGGTACAGGATACCCTCCCTTTGTCCCCAAAATCATACAAAATGTACATACAAAGGAAAATGAAGAAAAAAATTACCTGAATATACTGTTTATTTAGTTACTTTATTCATATAAAAGCTACATATTATTACTGTAAGTCAAATTGTGTACAAGTAATAAAGTTCTGCTATCAAACATACATATTAAGGTAAAAATTTATGCTTATACTATTTTGAAGCTTTCCAAGAGTTTCTGGACAATTTTTGTGTAATTTTGTGCTCATGTATTTCCATGAAAGTCCTTGACAAAGTTTTTGAGTGACAACCAAGCATTTTTTTAGAATTCTGACATTGTTCCAATGAAATGTTCATCTTTAATGAGCTGCTGAATCTGTGGACCATCAAACACACCGGTCTTTATATTTTCAAATGACAGGCTAGGAAATGCTAAAATGGGATATTTGAAACAGTCTCCTTCAGTTGGCAAAGCTTTAAAAAATTTCTTCATGAGACCCAGTTTTATGTGCAGATGTGGTAATAGAATGTTCTTTCTGTCAACAAGTGGGTCGTGTAGACTGTTTGGATCACCAGGTTTGAGGTCAGATCTTGGAGGCCAATTTGACTCCACCCAATGCTTCTCATGAACTCTGCTGTCCCACATACACAGAAAACAGGGATATTTGGTGTATCCATGTTGCTGACCAAGAAGGAAGCAGACCATTTTAAGGTCAACACAGATGACCCAATTATGCTTGCGATATTGCAACAGATCAATGACTCTCTTTATGTCTTCATATTTTTCATGAAAACAAACTGAATGGCCAATTGGGACTGCACCAAGTAAATTGCCATTGTGGAGGAGAATATACTTCAAGCTCTGCTTTGAGCTATTGATGAACAGTCACCATTAAGTTGCATTCTAGATTGGGGTTCCCAATTCCTCCATTAAACCATGTATGTTGTGGCAATACGCAAAATCACCATTACTTCGAAAATACTACAGATATGCACTTTCTCTTGATCAAAAGTAGGATACCTTCGCTCCTTTTTCAAGCAAGTTTTTCTCATACAATCTTGATGCTAGGAGTTCTGAAGCCTTTTTGGATAACCCAAAATCTTGTGCCTAATCAGTCAACTCATGCTGATTATATCCCTTATGAACTGAGTCATCTTCAATTGCAAAATATTCATCATTACTGTCACTTAGTTCTTCACCATACTCCTGTTTTTCAAAGAGGGTAGTTCAGTGAAAACTGGCACTAGGATTTCAGCTGAATGAGGCACTAGGCATATAGCTGATGGTAGACTAGGATACTCTATTTTACATTTCTTTTTCTGTTATATCTTGTTGTTTTCACTGTACAAAATTAATAGTCAGTTGATTGATCTCTGGGCTCTTGATAAAGCATAAGTATACCAAATGGCAACTTATCACGTGTTCCCTTCATCCATATCTGTAAACTCTCGACACACTGCTTGCACACCTTGTGAGGGGCCCAAGACTTATCCTGATCACCAAGTTTTACTTTAAAATATGCAAAATAGGCTTGCCTGACAAATGCACTGATGTTTGTCCTTTTACTGGGAATGGTGGAACTGCGACAGATATAACAAAGTTAGTCAGTGTTGTTTAGGCACTTAAGACAAGAAATAGCAAAGGCAGACATAATCTGAAGGAAAGAAAATATGTATGTTAATAAAAATTAATAAATTCTGCTAACTCCTTGTATACAGACAAGAACTCGGACTACACTTCAGAACACGATTCACTATATAGAGTGGCACACAACCTCTCACTACACCTTCTCATGTGTACCTGAATAACCTAGACAAGTATGAACCTGTTGCTGGTCTCCAACGTCATTCCCCAGCCCTCCTCACTCAAGGGAGGTTTGCTGTCAGCCAATAGGAGAGCACTAATGCTTCCCTCGATCCAGGCTTGATCCAACCTAGAGTGGTCGCATTAAGATAAGCTTTAGAGAAAAATTTGACAAGATAGAAGAAAACTAACTGCAGTTTTCAAATCAGCATGCCTATTTAAATCTAAAAGCTGAAAAATCAAACTCAACAGGAATTATGTTAGAAATTGTTCCCCTGTGTAATATTCAAATATCTGGTCCTTATTATACTGCCTATTCCATCTCAGGAAGCATTTTTAAATTATTGTTACTAAGGTAGTGTGGTATGCTGAAGAATGCCCTCTAAGAGATGTCTGCTTTCTACAACAGAGAACGTGTAACTTTCTTCTCCCCCAAGGAGTTTAACATTTAGTTTAGAGGACAAATACACACACGGAGAATGATCAGGGAGCAGCAGTAGGCAATTATTGATTCACTGCTAAAGTAAAGGTACAATAACATATATGTGGAAGTTTAGAAAATGTATATCACTACACATAAGATAATTAAAAGAAAGCTTTATTTAGCAGGTGGGGACTGAATGGTCTCTTAAGAATGAATAAGATTAAGTAGAAGTTACAGAACACTTAGGCATAGCAAATGTTATACACAAAAACGACCTGTGAGAATTTGGCCAGTGAAAACAGATGATGGGAAGAAGGAGATATGTTTGGATAAGGAGCATAGAATGGGTCCATGGAAAAATTCGAGAGTTAGGCTTAAGAGGTCAAAGTCAGATTAAGACAGATGAGCAGGTCCATAATTTAACATTTCTTCAAACAATTATTCTTTAAGTATTTTCTGAACATTTATTAGAGGAAGTGCCTGAGAACTGTGTGATGACAAACTACTGAAGAAGGAAGACTCCTTTACTTAGCAAAATAAAACTGCTGTGATGAACCTGACTCATCTTCAGATGACTGTTTGGTGAATATCTACTCAGAACAAGTAATTGTCATTACCTTATATGGTAAAAGGGGCTTGCAGATGTGATTAAATTAAGCATATTTAGATGGAAAGTTTATCTTGGCTTATCTAGGTTGGGCCAATGTAATCACAAATGCCCTTGTATGAGACCAGCAGAAAAAGATTTGACTACAGAAATATAAGACGTGACCGTAGAAGGAAGAGGCTGTAGTGATGAAAAAGAGGTCTTAAATTTAGCCCAATGAAACATATTTCATATTTCAGGCCACCAGACCTATAAGAGAATAATTTTTAGTTGTTTTATGCCATCAGATTTGTGATACTTTTTTACGATTCCAATAGGGAATTAATATACTTTCAAGCTGGAAACAGAAATACTCAGGTGTACAGTTCTATAATACATCACCTGTATATTGTGTTGTGTGTTCAGCATTCCAAGTCAAGTCTACTTCCATCACCACTTATTCCCCCTTTACCCTCTTCTACCCCCCCACCCCCACCCCTTTCCTTCTGATAATCACCATACTGTTGTTTGATTTTTTTTGCTTAATCTCTTCTGAAACAGTCCCAATAATTATTTGTTAATTTCCTCTCCTCCATTTTCTGTCCTGTCTAGAATTTTATTACTAAGGTATTATACCATCTAAATTGATCTTTTAATTATCATATTTTTTCTCCTCTTAATTTATGCTTGTCTTTCTATTCTACTTTTTGGCAATAACTTTATTCTTTATTGCTTTATCTAATAAAATTTGAAATTAGACATACATACATTGCAACATGTGCACCTGCATGCACACACACACATTCCTATCATTCTTTTTTGTTCTCTAGTTGTTTTTTATGGCACCCTATTTTATTTTCATGAATGAGTGGTGCAATATCTTACTAAATTTTTTTGAAGATAGCTCTAATAGATTGTTTTTTCTTTGCTTTGAAATATTTTTGTCCTGACTTTTTTCTTTTTTTCTGCCTCTTTCCTAGAATAGAATGTCATTTATTTTGATATGTAAGGATAATAACTTAAACATGAATCGAAAGCTCTGTGGACATGAGCAAGCTTTGCCAAATAGTACATTTTATTCTAAGGTGATTGTGTGGGACCTTGATGTTTATTTAAAAACCAGTACCTATAGTGGCATTGTCCAAGAAAAGGCTGTATAAATTTAAAGAGAGAAATGGGATGTGTGAGTGAAAGTGTAGTTCTTCTGTATACAGAATTCCAATCTTCTTACTTTCAATCCTGCTCCTTATACAACCTTCTGTTATAGCTGGTGCCTCCAAATTTGAACTTTTCAGGGATCTTCAGGGGAAATTGACTGACTTTTTGATGTTGCTCTTCTCTGTACACATTTCAGTTTAAGCTCCCTGGTCTTTATTAAGTCACTTACCACTCTGCTATCCATCTTTAAAAAATGTGTGACATCTTTATCCATTACCTCCTCTGCCATTCTCTTTGTCCTTGTGTGTTTATAACATTTACATTCCTGTGTTTCATAATTTCAGTGAAATTTCAAGGAGTATACAAGAGTTTAATCTGCTATGATGTATTAAAGTTGCTTATTAAATATATGATGAATAAGTGGATAGAAAACCAAGACATAGTCAAATGATTAAATATTATGAAGATATACAGCTGTTTCCTGACCATGGCTCCAGATACACTGTATGTATTTTAAGTTTTTAGTCCTTAAACTGTATAAGACTGATTGAGCATACTAACAATAGGCATGGTATTAGGGAGATACTATCTATCATTACCTAATTGTTAACTCTTCCTACAGGTGAATTTTCAGTCACACACATTTAGCTCTGAATCAAGATATTTGGTACTACTAATTTTTACACAAACAGAAACCTTTTGAAGAAAAGAAGACACCTATTAGAATCTAAAAGTTAGAGAAATTTTCTAAATGTTTTATGCCAAGCCAGTGGTATGTCTAGAAATTGAAACCAAGTACTCTTAACTCAGAATTTCTCTCCTTTCAATATACTCTGAATGCTCTCAGAAGAGCAGATGTGGCTACAGTGATTTCACTTGCATGATTGTTAGCATTCCCCCAAAGGAATAAGCAATGAATTAATAAACCAGAGTGGTGAAAGAGTTGAAGATCATTTTATTTATTTAAAATGTGATTTAAAAAAATTTATCGAACACAAATTTACTTATATTTATTAAAATATTAATATGTTGCAATTAAACTTTACCACACTGGTTCATCTATTCCTATCACAATTAAACTTAAAATGCATTCCCCTTCAAAAGGATGCTATAAATGTTGGATCCCAGCTCCCACCTGCACTGAGAGCATATAAAAAACCCTCTGTATGGGCATTGCCTAGACTAAAGTCATCTACACTCCTTCTCTACCCAAGGACAACCTCAACAACTAACACCCTAACACTATGTTTAGTTACTACGGTCACTACTATGGGGGCTTCAGCTATGGATGCTGGGTTATAAAGGTTTGAGCTGTGACTATGGCTGCTGCTATGGCTGCGGCTTCTGCAAAGTGGGCTGTAGCTATGGCTGTGGCTAAGGCTACTGCTATTGATGATGCCATAGAAGATTTTCATCTTTTACACCTGTACTTCAGGATTCACCAATCTAACTCCCTTGTTCTGAGCCTTGATGATGCCTTGTCTTATAGCGCCCTATGAATCTGATACACCAAACTTTTCCTTTTCCGTATTTAACCCATGAGAATAGGGAGCAATGAAATTCATCCTCAGAACTCCTATATGATCTGATGCTGTCACAAATCCTATCTTTTCATTTTTATGAAAAAGCCATTTCTCTAGTTTCTTCATAAACCTGTCCAATCTGAAATTTAAAAACATGTCGGACCTAAATTGCCACATTATTAATGTGATATATATTTTCCCAAATACATACAATATTAATGATATTTTTTATCATACATACATATTACAATGGATGGTTTGTAACCAAAATTATAAAATGTTTTGTGGTTCCAAAAGGAGATATTTGTATTAAATAAGTGAATATTATGCCTTTGAAGATCTTTTTATTTTTAAAATATATTTTCTTCTGGTTATTTATATCACCTGAGCACTGTTATTTAATTATACCATAAGGATATTTGTGTATGTAATATGCTCTCAATATTAGACTATACTTCATTTGTATAATGAGCTAAATGAGTCTTCCAAGGCTGTTGGTTATAGTCATTTCCTTATCATGTTACTCAGGACTTTCTTAGGCAAACATAATAGAGGTGCAGAAAAAAAGGAACATTCTTACTTTAAAAACACAATAGGGCCCTGGCTGGTGTGGCTCAGTGGATAAGCGCCGGCCTGCAAACCAAGGGGTCACTGGTTCGATTCCCAGTCAGGACACATGCCTGGGTTGTGGGCCAGGTCCTCAGTTGGGGGCGCACAAGAGGCAGCCATATATTAATGTTTCACTTCCTCTTTTTCTCCTTCCCTTCCCCTCTCTTTAAAAATAAATAAATAAAATCTTTAAAAAAACCATAATAGGGTATGTTTTTCTTTAATCTGTTAAATGTTTTCCATTATTAAAAGATACAACACATAGCAGGACACCAAAGTGAAAATTTATTTTCTAAATGTAAGGGATAGAATGAAATAAAATTAATGTCATTGTTTAATAAATTCATTAATTTATACACTGCTTTACTTATGTGAATATCACTACAGTTATTAGCTTATTTTATTCAATAAGTAATTTAATGAATATTTCTTGAGAAACTGCTCTGTGCTAGGCACCATAATAACACTGGGAATTGTGTGTTCAAAACCATAGAGCAACGTGGTTTATATCTTCATGAATATTACATTATAGTAGGGAAACTAATGCAAAACAGGTAAACTATTAAACAAGATCGACTCAGGGGATGGTAAATCTTATAAAAACAGTAAATCAGACTAAAAGAATAGAAAGTTACTGTCATGGCAGGAGCTGTAATTTCTGATAGGATGATCTTGGAAGATCTATGAAGAGATGACATTTGACTAGATCTGAATGATAAGAGGTTATCAGCTATATAAAGATCTTGGAGAAGAGCTATCCATGAGGAAAAAGCATGAAAAACATGTACTGATTAAGAACAAACTGTAAAAAAACTAATATATTTTTCATTTTAAGTCAAGTTGAAAGACTGACATTTGAAAAATATAGAAAACTTTTTAAATTTTTTAAAATTTTTTCACATTTCTTCTTCTTCTTCTTCTTCTTCTTCTTATATTATTATTATTATTATCTACTGGTTTAAGGTGTACAGCAGAGCGGTTAAACAAACATATACTTTATAATGTGCTCCCTACAATATTCCAAGTACTAACCTGGCACAATACATAGTTATTACAATATTATTGCCTATATTCCCTATGTTGTATTTTTCATTCTCATGACTATTTTGTAACTAGTAATTTGTATTTCCTTTTTTTTAAGTATATTTTATTGATTGTGTTGTTACAGGTGTCCCAATTTTTTTTCCCTTTGCTCCCCTCTGCCCAATACTCCCCTTCCCTCCAACAATCCCACCCCCCTTAGTTCATGTCCACGGGTCATGGCATATAAGTTTTTGGTTTCACCCTTTCCTATATTATTCTTTTTTTTTTTTTTCTTAAGTCAGTGTTTATTTTGGAAGAAATGACAATGTGCATTTCCACTGTATTAAAAGAATTATTAATGTCATCCTGCACCATCTTCATAGGCTACACGAGTTCTCTATATTTGTTTTTGTAAAAAAAAATATTTTTTATTTTTTTATAGTATAAATTTATTGTCTCACTGTTCTTTCTTTAAGTATATTTTATTGATTATATTGTTACAATAGTTCCAGAGAACTTCTATATAACAACCCTTTTCTATATTATTCTTAACTTCCACCTGTCTATTTTGTACCAACCAATTATGCTTCTTAATCCCTACACCATCCCCTCATTTCTCCCCCTTCCCCCTTTCAGCTGAAAATCCTCCAAATGATCCCCATACCTATGATTTTGTTCCTGTTCTGGTTGTTTTCTTAGTTTGTTTTTGTATTTATTTTTTTAGGTTCTGTTGTTGATAGTTGTGAGTTTGTTGTCATTTTAATGTTCATAGTTTTGATCTTTTCTTTCTTAAATAAGTCCCTTTAACATTTCATATAATAATTACTTGGTGATGATGAATTCCTTTAGTTTTACCTTGTCTGGGAGGCATTTTATATGCCCTTCCATTCTAAATGATAGCATTGTTGAATAGAATACTCTTGGTTTTAGGTCCTTGCTTTTCATCACATTGAATACTTCTTGCCAGTCCCTTCTTGCCTGCAAAGTTTTTTTTTGAGAAATCAGCTGATAGTCTTATAGGTGCCCCTTTGTGAGTAACTCACTTTCTTTTCTTTTGCTGCTTTTAAGATTCTCTCTTTATCTTTAACCTTTGACACTTTAATTATGATGTGTCTTGTTGTGGTTCTCTTTGGGTCTAGCTTGTTTGATATTCTGTGTTTCTTGGACTTGTACGTCTATTTCTTTCACCAAATTTGGGAAGTTTTATTTCATTATTTTTTCACATAAACTTTCAATTTCTTGCCTTTCCTCTTCTCCTTCTGGCACCCTTATGATTCAAATGTTGGCATGTTTAAACTTGTCCCACATGTTCCTAAGCTTCTCCTCATTTTTTTCAATTCTTATTTCCTCTTTCTGTACTGGTTGACCTTTTTTTCTTCCTTATATTCCAAATCATTGATTTGAACCCCAGTTTCCTTCCCATCACTATTGATTTTGTGTGAATTTTCTTTCATTTCATTTAGCATAGCCTTCACTTCTTCCCTTATGCATTTGTCATACTTAAGCATATCTGTCAAGTATGTGAGCATCTTTAACACCAGTGTTTTGAACTCTTACGTCTATTAAGTTAGCTATATCCTCAATGTTAAGTTGGCTATCTTCTTGTCACTTAGTTCTCCCACTGGAACCTTGATCTTTTCCCTCTTTTGGGCCATATTTCTCTGTCTCCTCATCTTGACAGGCTCCCATGTTTGTTTGCCTCTGTGTCTTAGGTAGAGCTGTTGTACCAGTTATGTTGTAAGGGGCAGAGCCTTAGGTATTCATCAGTACAGGACAACCCATTTCACCATGTTGTGATGCTGTATGTGGGGAGAAGTCTGAGATGGAACAAAGACGCTTGCTCAGCATTCACCCCTTTTCCAGGTACTTCTCTCACTTCTCATATGGAATTGTTGCCTCTCTAGCTGTTGTCCTGGCCATTGTTCCCAGAGTGCGTGGGTCTGTGGACATTTAGGACCATGGAGGCTTTTTAAACAAGTGGACCGTGCTTAGAGACCAGCAGTTTCTTACTCCACACAACCTTCACTGGTTTTCACAGTCAGAAGCAATGAGGCTATATTTTCTCCAATGTTGAAACCATGAGCTGCACAGTCTGGTGTGTTGCTGGGAGCACTCCCCAGGTATCCCTCCCTACTTTTTAAAATGTGTGACTGCTCTTTCCACTAGCCTGACACTGCCACTGCTGCTGCTACCACCACCACTGCTGCTGCAGCCATACTGCATCCTCTCCGGCCTGACTCCCCACCTCCTACCTGTCTAGATGAATATTTTTTCTTTGTATGTTTGTTTGTTGGACTTCCATGCAGCTTGATTATCTGTTTCTTTGTCTCCTCATTTGGGCAGTCTTCCCATGTTAGTTTCTGCATATTAGGTAGAGCTGCTGTGTCTCCTGGTCTTTATAGACTGACCTTTGTAGTAGGTGTCCTGTAAGGTCTTGGGGCATAGCCTCCCTGTTCACCCAAGCTGGGGACTCCAGTTGCACCTCACCATGTGGGATGTATACACCCTCCTCTTGTAGTTGAGCCTTCATTGCTGTTGGCATATCAATGGAAGGGATTTATCCTCAGGCTAATCTACTGCAAGGACTGGTTTTGACCACTGAACACCATGGAGGATCAGTTGTGCAGGGACCCACCCCATAGAGCAGGACTGAGTCTACCCCCCGTATGTGGGGTGTTTGGATGGTGGTGCTTTGACATGGTCTGAAGTTGTCCACCAGGTGCACAGGCTCTGGGGCTTTCAAGGTCAGCTATCATGTGTGTTCAGCCCAGGGCCACCCAGCTTGAGCTACAAAGTGATCTACAGATGGCTCTACTACTTGTGCTGAGCTTGGAGGTACTCAGGGGAGGCCAAGCTGCAACCCATAGCTGGCTGCTGACAGTGCCTGGCCTGAGGCCACTTAGCAAGTGGTACAGGGCACTCTGAATCCAGATGCCACTTGTTTGAGAAGTTTTAGGAAAATCTAAAGCATGAGCCAAGTTAGACTATTCTTATAGAAAAGGCACTAGAAACAGCTTTGCAAGGGGGGGCAAGTTTGGTGGGCGGGATTTCAGAAAATCACCAGGACAGGGATAACAGTGAGATCCAGGTTGATGGAGACCCAGATATGGTGCCAACCTACTTGATCTGTCGGATAGAGGCTCATCAAAGAAACAATAGCCTTCTGCATCACTTTTGTTTGGGAGAAAGCTGCCTCCTCCCAGTTCTCTCTGATGCTAGACACTTCAGTTCCTCCCTGTGTGTCCTGGTGTCTTTCAAGTGGCTTTCCCAGTGCTGTAGCTCAGAAAGAATGAGTCAGAGTAAGTTCCTGCATGGGCTCTTTAAGAGGAACCACCTGGAACTCCAGAAGCACTCTGTCTCACTCAGCCACAATCCTCGCTGGTTTTTACAGGTAGAGGTTATGGGACCTTCTCTTCCTGGCACTGGAACTCTGGGATCAGGGCCTGGTGTAGGGCTGGGACCCCTAATGTGCTCAGGGGGATCTCCACAGCTGAGATATTCATCTCTATTTTATGTACTACATGTGGGTGTGGGACCAACCCATTCCGTGTCTCTGCCCCTCCCACTAGTCTCAGTGTGGCTTCTTTTTAAATTCATATTTGTAGGACTTTTATTCTGCTAGATTTTAGGCTGTTCTGGATGATGGTTGTTCATAGTTTAGTGCTGTATATTTTATGTGGTTGTGGGAAGATTCAAGTGCCACATTTACCTATGCCACCATCTTGACCAGAAATTGATCAATATTTATTATTTTTATGGATGACAAGTAAGTGGGATTACATTAGGTTATTATACATGATGAGCTTTATCATACTGAGTTATGTAGCTATGTTTACCTATGCTTTCTTTTATGACTTCCTGGTGTCCTGTGTTGCATTCGAAAGCACCAACAAGTTTAATTTTTTAAACCACACATTATTTTCTGGAATTTTATTATTTATATTTTAGTGTAAGTGCTAAAGCAGTTATTATTCTGCTTTTCCCCCAATAATTACTCACTTCTACTAACATCATTTATTAAAACATTATTTCTGTAGTGACTTGAAATGTCCCTTTCATCATAATCTAAATTCCTATATGTATAGTTACTATAGTTACATATATGTATGGATGATTTATTCTGCTCTATTCACCTGTGTGCTCATAATTTAAAAATTTAGACAGAATCCTGGGATTAAAGTTTTGCTTACACAGATAGAGTCTAAATGAAAAAAACAGATATTGGTTCAGTTATGCAGTGAGGCAGAAGATGTAGGTCAACCACAGAAGTATTACTGTGACTTAACCTCAAACAAGTAATTGGCAAGAGTCAGGAATCCTGTGTTATAATTGCTTCTGGGTGTAGAATAGTAGGGAGATAAGGTAAGTGAAAGACTTGAGAAAGGTATATAAGTTGAGGACAGCTCATGAAGGAGCTCATTCATTCTAAGAAGTTTGCTCTTCATTTTATTGACAGTAGGAAACATTTGACAGATTTAAAGGTAAGAAATTGTTTCAGCAAGATTATTCCAGAGGGAGAGTAGAGGATTGAGACTGAATAAAGATAACATTGTAAGATAAAAGTTCTACGTGTAGATTTTTGTTTGTGTGTGTGTGTGTGTGTGTGTGTGTGTGTGTGTGTGTTTCCAGCAAACTCTTAATAGGAAACTGAAATATTTTGCTTATGTAGTCATTTAGTGACTTTGGGAATTTTCCCCCCATCTCTGCCTATGGAATTATGGTTCTCTCTTCTGAGAGTAGTGCTTTTGTGACTTTAGATTTTTTTTAACGTGAGCTAATCTCATGACCCTTGTAAGTAAAATTGGTAAAGGAGAACACACTTCTTTTTGGCCAGAGTTGCCTTTTGTTCTGTTGTCTGATCCAAGAATCAAACAAAGTGTCAGGATAATTCTTATGGGCTTTCACTCCAATAGTGCCCTGAAGGAAACCTGTTTGAACAGGAAATTTGAAATGCCTTTCAAAAGGAAATGCTTTTTCACAGCTAAATGTCAAGTAAAAAAAAAAACACTTTCTTATCTTCATATTCCCAAGGCAGCAATATTGGAAAGATTTTCTTTTCAAGGTCTCTATCTAGAAAGCAAAGAGCACAATTATCATTTAGGAAAAGAGCTATAAGTTACATATTGAAAAGCACTCAAAACTTGCATTTTATTTTGTATAATGTTTGTAATATATGCCTTTATTGTCACTTTGACAATGTTGATTTTAATTTCAAGGCAGTAGTATTTAACTCAATTATTTTATTGTGGTCCCCAAAGAAACAGTGTTAAAACTTCAGTTTCATATATAATTTAAAAATATTTTGTAAAGATTTTGTTTTTGAAAATTAACATGATATATACTCTAAAAACTGTCCCAAAATGAGTCCCCAAAGGTGGCTAGCAGCAAATAAAATACATGAGTCGGGGAAAGTCCTGCCAGGTTTTGAAATTCAGGGAAGAAGGAGGCTTTGAACTGCTACAAATAGCATACATAACCTCATCCACATTAGCTTTTACTTTCATATTTAATATATTTTCCTTGAGCATGGGCTGGACTTATTGATTCATTTCTAACAAATAAAATATGACAGAATTTATGATATGCCACTTCTGAGGTTAAGTTGTTGAAATATTGTGACTTTTGACTTAGCTGATTTCCTTCACTCTCTATTGGATCAGTCATCCTGAAGTAAGACAGCTGCTATGTTGCGATGTAGCCCTCTGAAGAAGCTCATGGTTTCAGACAATGAAGTTTTGCCAACAATTATGTGAGTGAAGTTGGAAATGAATTCTTTCCTTCTACAGCTGAACCTTCAGAAGTGATCTCAGCCTTAGTTGGACTGCTTGACTGCAACCTCATGTGAGATCTTGGGCCTAAAGCAAAAGATAAGTTGTTCCTGGATTCCTGGACCACAGACACTGTGAGATGTTTGTTTGTTTTTTAACGTACACAACAGTAGATAACTAGTATACTTACTCTATCCATAGGAATGGTTGTCAATTTTATTTTATTGTTCATTTTCTCAAATTGACATTTTCTCTGTGCCTGATAGAGTGGATCTCCCTTATTCACACTCAGGTTTGGTTATGAAAGAGACCCAATAGTACTCAGAAATATTCCTTGTATTGTTAATGTGCTTTTAAAATCACATCTTAACAACAAAGTAACACTGAAATAATATTGTTAGACACTCAAAAAAATACCACCCTTATATACTTTAATACATGATAAAGGCAAACCTCGTTATTAACCATTGTATGTGTATGTACACATGCACAAAAATATGCACTTTTATAGAACTCTTGAGGCGATGTCTGGGGGTATGTAGTAACTGTAAAAATTGTGGTAATACCTGATGGCTTAATTGTGTGAAAACCACAATTCTAACCAATTTACATGTAAAAACTAGATTAACCACTTTAACAACTCTTAGAAACTAAGGCAAAGGAGAGGTTAAATCTCTTATGCAACTTAATCAGGATAGCATGACTTGAAGCCCATGTCCGGCTATAGTTCCATGTCCCACTTATACCCTCTTCTACCTCCCCCAAATCCCTTTCTCTCTGGTAATTATCATGCTGTTGTCTGCCTGTGAGTTCTTCCCCCCCCCCCCCCCCGCTTAATTCTTTATGCTGTCAGAAGGAAGGGAGGTTGTAGGGCTGGGTAAAAAAAGGTGATGGGATTAAGCAGTTGTGACAATTTCAATATATGTGCAACTCTTGAGTTACAGCTCTTAATGAAGAATCCAAAAACACTTGCCAGTAATGTGTTTTCTCTCTCTAAATAATCTATTGCAGTATTAATGGAATCATGGAAAATTAGAAGGAAGTGAATGAGTATTCAGAGACTTACTGAGGAAGGAACTCTATTTAACATACATTAACTATAGACTCTTTTCAGCCCTTGAAGGTATTGGATAATTCAGGTCAAATGTAAATACCACACTGAAACTTATTTTTTCTTTTTTTTTTTTTAACTCAATCGCTCCAGACCCAAATCCCCCCAGAACTGTCAGCCTGTACTCTATCTATGACTCTCTATTTTTATTGTCAGTTCAGTTTGTTCATTACATTCCATATGTGAGTGACATGATATGGTAACTGTCTTTCTCTGAATGACTTATTTCACTTAGCATCATGTCCTCCAGGTCCATCTATATTGTCACAAAAGGTAAAATTTTTCTCCCTTTTTATGACTGAGTAGTATTTCATTGTGTAAACATGCCATAGCTATGTTCTCTGCTCATTTACTGATGGACACTTGGGCTACTTCCAAACCTTAGCTGTTGTAAATAACATTGCAATGAACATAGGGGTACATATATTCTTTCGAATTAGTTTTCTGGTTTCTTCAGATAATTCCTCAAAAGTGGAATTGCTGGGTCATAAGGTTGTTTCTGTTTTAATTTTTTTTAGGTAACTCCATAGTGCTTTCCACTGTGGCTGCACCAATCTGCATCCCCACTAACAGTGCATGAAGGTTCTCTTTTCTCCACATCCTCACCAGAACTTGTTGTTTGTTGATTTATTGATGATAGCCATTCTGACAGGTGTGAAGTGAGATATCACTGTGGTTTTAATTTTCATTTCTCTGATTATTAGTGATGTTGAGAGTCTTTTAAGATGTGTATTGGCCATCTGTATGTTCTCTTTGGAGAAGTATCTATTCAGGTCCTTTGTCAAATTTTTAATTGATTTTTTTTTTTTTTTTGGTGTTGAGTTTTAAAAGTTCTTTATAAATTTTGAGTATTAACCCCTTATCAGATATATCAGTGAATATGTTCTCTTATTTAGCGGGTTGTCTTTTCATTTCATTAATGTTTTCCTTTTCTGTGCAAAAATGTTTAAATTTGATGTAGTATTGTTTGTTTTTTTTCTTTTGTTTACTTTGCCTGATGAGATATATGAGAAAAACATGTTGCTATGAGAAATGTCTGAGATTTTACTGCTTACATTTTCTTCTAGGATTTTATAGTTTTGAGTCTAACATTTAAGTCTTTAATCCATTTTGAGTTTATTCTTCTGTGTGGTGTGAAAAGGTGGTCTAGTTTTTTTTAATTTTTTTCTATGGTCCAAGTAGTTAGGTAAAGATGTGGCTACCCTTACTCCCTGTGTACTGTACTTCCTAGTTTCAATTATCTTATCAACATCTAATGAAGATCAGTGAACATAAAATGGGGGGAAAATAGCCAAAAGAAATCTGTGCAAGTGTAAACCCGACTCTAATCACCTGGCCACCCCTTGCTCCAATCTCTTGCTACTTCATCATGCATTATCTTTATTATTTGTATTTAAAGGCCAATCAGGGATATCTCTGTTGACTTGCTCTGGTATAGTTTAATTTTCTGTGAATATCCCTGAGCTTTCTTTCAAGTTACTGATTCTACATGCTGTATTCTTCATAGAAAATATTTCCACCCAAACCATGCTAATGTCTTAGCACTCATAGAGTATCACAGGTAGACTTCAGTGAATGCTACATAGCACTCTTCATAGAGTGACACTACAAACAATTACTTCTTTGCCACAGGCCCAAAGCCTTTGTAGATACTAAAGCTGGGAATCAGAGTCAATCCAGGCTCTCTAATGGTGGTAGACTCAAGCTAATTGTTTTCTAGGCAGTTATCTTTTTTTTAATCCTCACCTGAGGACATGCTTATTGATTTAGAGAGAGGGGAAGGGAAAGAGAGAGAGAGAGGGAGAGAAAAATTGATGTGAGAGAGAAACATTGATCTGTTGCCTCCCACATGTGCCCCAACCAGAGACCAAATTCACAATTTTGGTATGTGCCTTCACCCACATGACTGGGAATCAGACCTGCTACTTCTTAGTTCATGAGATGATGCTCCAACCATCTGAGCCATACTGTCCAGGACTAGGTAGTTAACTTCTAGAGGGCTAAGACTGTGATTGCTTTATCTATTACTCTTAACACACAACCATGTTGAGGTGCATAGTAACAGCTCAGAGATGAATGTTGGATTGATTCATTGGCTACTACATAAACACTCATAAGATATGAATAGGTAGAACAGACTCTTCTTTCAAATTTTAGAATGCTAGACTGTCAGAAGTCACATAGTTCAGTGTTTTGTGTTATGTTAGGTATAGAGCCTTTATAAAGAGAAGAAAAACAAACAAACAATGTTCTCTCATTTCTAGTGTTGACCAAAATAATGTTTATTGTAATGTATACTGCTTAAGTGTATGCCAACTTAACACTAGTTATTAATTCCTTATGCTTATAGTTCTTAAATGACTGTAACTTAAAAGCATATTGGGACATTGAACTAAAGAAAATCAAAGATATTAAAATAGTTACATTAATATGATGTGATGGAAAACATCTCACTGAAACTAAATAGTAGCTCACCATGTGAATACAGTGCTGATTGCTATGGTATAAGCTCCTGGGAGTTCTGCATGACTATGTTAAGGTATGACTCAATTCTCTCACCACTTTCTGTATTCACACTATGAAACTTTTGTTCAGATGATATACAATGACATCATTTGGCTTCATTTGTCAGAAAGACACCAACAAAAGTCAGTTGTTTCTTTTACCTCTGCTCATATAAAAATCAGCCAATGGCATTCTAACTAAAAACCTATAAAAGGGCCCTGACATCACATGCAGTACCTTAGTCTAAGATGATCATGCTAGTGATAAAGGATGAATATATGTAACTTACTTGTGTTATGTTATGTTGTTACTTATAACCTCAAAAATAAACACACACACAGATACACACACAATCTTACAGAAAATTTCAAAGCCTCTGAAAATGTAATTTGAGAGTACAGTTTTATAAATAATAATTTATAATGTTTGACAATTTTGCCTACAAGACATAAAATTATTACTTTTCAACTTTGTAGGGTTTCATAGAATGTTAGGTCTGAGACTTTTTAGGATATCAGAGTGTTACAGTAAATTTGCTTAACAATAGCAATTTAAGATCAATCTATTCTTAGATATGTTCAAGCACTGGAATAACAGTCCAAGTTCTGGAGTGCTAGTGCTATCCTCATCCCTGATTCTAACATTCAAAATATCAACTCCCAGAGCCTGTCTTTCTCTTGTAAAAAATGAGAATCATAATCTCTATTGTGCAATCCTCACAAAATAGATGTAGAGGCTATCTGAAATGGTCGGTGTGAAAAGGCTTTGCAAATAATAAAGGACTGTGTACTTTTGGGCCTCAGTATTTTTCATACCCTTTACCTATTGATCAAACAAATCCTGAAAACAGAAATAAGAGAAAGTTCAGTCCTTATTTTGCCAGTTGGCCCACATCTGAGATGATTGGCAGGAGAATTTGAGTTTACTCAATACTAATATTTAGCATCACCTTCTTCAAAGGATAAGTAAACTTTACACTGGAATTAAGTTTATTTTGTTTCTATCCACTTGGGTCTACTAAGATATACATAGGAGGACTTGCCAAATGGCCACCTTGCTCCAAGGTTTTAATTTTGCCCTGAAAGTTTCTAATAACCATATTGACTTTGAAATAACTAATGAGAAAATGTATCTAGGGAAAGGATAAACAATTCTCTAACCACTATTGTCAATACTGCTATATTCAAATTGCTAGTATCCCTGTATTTCTTAGAACTTTGTGTGTAAGCTGAAGTTTGTTCAGTTCAAATAATTTGGGCTGGTATCCACACATAGTAATTTTGTTCAAAAGTATTTTAGAAACTTAATTAAGCTGACAGGTTATGTCACTCTCATAGTCCTTCTTGAATGCAGTCACACTTGAAAAATATAAAGGAAAGCTGAAAATCATCTTGGCACAAGGCAATGTACCAATTTTTTTTAATGGTAGAATTTAATACACCCAGTAAAAAAAAAAAAAAAAAAAAAAAAAGGTTTTATTCATGTCCATGGTTCCCAAGACATTCCGTACTCTGTGTCTCCTGCCAGTATTTCTATAAGTTGCTCCCCTGGCTTTAATAGTTTCCTTTCTCTCTACTACCACCCCTCCACATTTTATATAGCTAAATTCTCTTGCTTTTCAAAGCTAAGGTGAGATGTACCCCCTCCCAATTAATTCTTAACAGCCTTTCTGATTCTACCCAAGTTGTGGTTAGGTATCCCTCCATGTATTTCTTTCTATTCATGTCATCCATATTAAATTTATCTGTATATGTGTTTTATTCTTTTTCACCCATGGATGAATAAAAAGACTGAAGTGTCATTCATTCCTGTATCTAACATGCTTAACAATACTCACCTCATATAGTAATTGTGAGAATTATTCCTCATTCTGCAAATGAACAAACTTAGATTCAAAGAAGTTAACCCAATTTATCCCAGGGGTATGGCTAATGAGGTCAGGATTCAGTCACACATTTCTTAAATCTTTTCCAATGACTTTCCATGCTCTACTAACAATTAAAACATGGGGTTCATTATTTTTCCTTTTAATTAAATTTATTGGGGTGACATTGGGTAACAAAATTGTATAAGTTTCAGGCACACAATTCAACAACCCATCATCTGTACACTGTATTGTGTGTTCAGTACTTCAAGTAAAGTCTTCTTCCATCACCATTTATCCCCTCTATCCCCTCCTCCAAGCCTCCGCGCCCCCCTCCCCCTGGCACTCCCAAAACTGTTGGCCATGTCCATGAGTTTTTTCTCTTATGTTTTCTTTTTTCTCAATCCTTCTGCGCTTTCTAGCCTCCCAACCCCACCCCACCTCTGAAAGCTGTCAGCCTATTTTCTGGCTATGGTTCTGTCTCTATTTTGTTTGTTAGTTCAGTTTGTTCATTAGATTCCACATGTGAGTGATATCATATGGTACTTGTCTTTCTCTGACAAAGTTTCACTAAGCATAATATTCTCCAGGTCCATCTATGCTGTCACAAGAGATAAGATTTTCTCCTTTTTTTTATGGCTAAGTAGTGCTCCATTGTATAAATGTACCACAGCTTTTTATCCACTCATCCACTGATGGACACTTGGACTGCTTCCAAATCTTGGCTATTGTAAATAATGCTACAATGAACAAAAAGATGCATATATTCTTTTGACTTAGTGTTAGGGTTTCTTTGTATATATATATTCCCAGAAGTGGAATCACCGGGCCATAAGGCAGTTCTATTTTTAATTTTTAAGGTAGCTGTATACTGCTTTCCACAGTGTCTGCATCAATCTGCATTCCCACCAACAATGCATGAGGCTTTGTTACCAACACTTGGCAACACTTGCTTCTTTTTGTTATTGATTTATTGATGATAGTCATTCTGACAGGTGTGAAGTGATATTTGCATTTCTCTGATAATTAACAATGTGAGTTGTTTTTTTTTTTTTTTTCTTACATCCATTGGCCATCTGTATGTATTCTTTGGAACACTGTCTATTCAGGTCCTCTGCCCAGTTTTTAATTGGATTGTTTAGTTTTTGGTGTTGATTTTTATAAACCTATATCTTAAAATTGACATGTAAGTGCCTCTTGACAAGTGGTAAGAAAGTCACAAAGCAGCCAGTCTGTATTCTATAATCTACAATGGTTGAATGTTTATAGTGAGCTAAGTTTTAAAAGGCTTAATTCACTTTTTTGCCAGTAACATTACTTACAAATGCTAAATTCAATACAAAATTTTGTAGACTAGAAGAGCTCAGAACAGAGAGCATTGTGAAATTTACTCTATCTCTTTTTGCTTACACTTAAAATTCTCTTCTATACTAAGGAAGATGTAGCTGAAATAAAGGTATTTCCTATTCAGAAGAGGAAATATTTTCTATTCATAAAACAGAGCTTGAAATTGAATTAAAATAATTTAATTGCACTATATAATTACTTTCCACAATCTTTAGAGTCAAGAGGCCCAGGGGATCTGGCTATTTGTAGAGATGTTTAATCCTTTTTTTACTTTAGTATTCATTAAACAAAGGTAATTCCTTCCTAATTCCCCTCTGACACACATTATGCCTCATAAGAAGAAAAGACCTTAACAGAGTACTTTCTTTAAACAGAGCTGCTGAATATGTCAAATTATTCAGGCAATAACTCACTGAAAAACTAAAACAATAGTTTCAAACAGATGACACCGTGTTTCGAGAACAAAAAGATGTTAAATAAACTATTGGGGCATGAATTACACTACCAATGGGAAATATCAGTGAGCTGCAAATGCATGCCAGGATTTCAATATCATTCCAAAGTTTATCCATCACTTGAAAGTCATTTATGCAAACATACACCAAACTAAGAGAAAGAAAAAAGAGAGGTGACTGAGAGATGCATAACCTATTATGAAAAATCTAGCTTAGAGTTCCAAGTTGCCTTACTTTTTAATAGATTGATATGGATGGTGAATTGATTTCCTTTGAAAGCAAGAACACCTGGACACTGAAATTGTACTAGTTTTTCTTTATTTGGTTGCCTAATCTATCTTCTTCTTTTGCTAGAAAACCTAGATGGATCATGTCAAAGAAGCAATGTGAAGGAAGAGAGATTCAGGAATATGGCAGCTGAAAGAGAGAGAAAGAGGGTAGGGGTGGGGGGAGAGGAGAGAGGCTCAAACAATTTCTCCTGGGAAAGTACGAAGGAGGAAAATTGCTATGTCATAGTGTAAAATACAGATTTGATTTTATTCAAAATGCTATTTTTTTCCAAAGTGAAAATACAATTTTGCAATTCAACAGCAATGTACGAAAGTTTCAGCTGTTCTATAGCCTTGCCCACCTTACACATGTTAGAATGGCTATTGTCAACAAGGCAACTAATAATAAGTGTTGCAGAGGTTGTGGAGAAAAAAGAATCCTCATATTGTTGGGAATGTAAACTGATATAGTCACTATGGAAAACAATATGGAGGGTCCTCAAAAAACTAAGGATAGAATTACCATATAACCCAGCAACCCCTCTTCTTGGTATCTACCTGAAAAACCTGAAAACATTTATTTGCAAAGATATATGCACTCTTGTGTTCATTGCAGCATTATCCTCAGTGGCCAACACATGGGAACAACCAAAGTGTCCTTCAGTGGATGATTGGGTAAAGAAGATGTGATACATACATACAATGGAATACTTTTCAGTCATAATAAAATATAAAAAACTACCACTTGTAACTCCAGAGAGATCTTTAGTCACATTTTACAATGTGGATGAAATACACACCAGCACATACACAAACACACACATAAGCTTTAAGCCTTTAAAAAAATCAATGCATTTGCAGTGAGTGTATGAATACAAAATGTTAGGAATTTTTAACTCTCCTAATCATATTGCACATCTGTATTTTTGAAGTTATTCTTTAATCTAGTAGCTTTAAGAATAACTGAGTATTGATTTCTTTTTATTCTATTGATTTCTCTTTGCATTTAAGCTTCTATTTGTGAGTCATATAAATAATGGAGGTATAATCTCAATGGGCATTGGCATTGTCCATCTATAAACTTTCTTTTTTTATGTGTTATTGGCAACTTTGTTATTATGGTACTGACAAAACATGGGGAAGGAGAGAGAAATTTATGACTTACTGAATGTCTTAATTTCAAAATGCAGGCAATCTGAGGAAAGGCTAAAGTTTTCTATGTAAGACTCTGCCTACACAATAACAAATAAATGTATTTTCCTGAAATTGCTCAATAAGTATAATCACTGTTTCTTTTCTATTTCTATATATATTTCTGAAGATAAAAGGGCCCTAATTTGGCTTTCAGTTAGTTAGATACTACTTTTGACTTGGAAGTGGTATTATTTTGTAGCTCCTTAGCTCTCTTCAAACAGTTAAATTTTTTAATTTCCAAAGGACAAATTTGAGAACACTTGTTAATTTTGACCACACAGACCTGGGAGAAACCTCTCGTATGAACCAATACTTAAAGCCTGTCCACCCATGGAGAAACGACAGCTAATAAAGCAATGATTGTTCATCCTTAGAAAGTCCCAGATCATCCAAGGGATACGGTACACATCTGTCCATAATGATGGCTGACTAAGACAGTAATTTGTAATGACAGTGCTATGGAAGAAACAATGACCACATCTCCCCTACAGGTGGTGTATTTGAATTGGGGTGTTATTCTTATTATTAAATTCCAAGGAAACGGGACCTCTCTTACATTGCTAAAGGGAATATAAATTTTTTCAAATATTTTAAGAAATAACCTGCTAAGATCTATTAAAATGAAGAAATGCACACTATTTTTGACTTAGCATTTCCACTATTGAGTATCTATCACACAGAAATAGGAAAATAGTACATATCTATATCTAAGTATATTCTTTGTAGTGCTTAAAGCACATATACGCAGCACAAGAAAATTAAGATAAACAACTTCCAAAAATTTAAATTAGGCAAAATTTATGTGCTAATAGGCAGGTATTTTTAAATGAGTTATATTTATAGCTATTAGTTGGGAGAAATGTCCTTGAAGTATAATTTAGCATGCAAATTTCATGTCAAGCAAAACGGAGGAATTCCTGTATACTCATAGGTGATAGATCTATGGAGAGATACACAGATAGGTGGCTGAATGGAGAGATGGGAGGACAGAAGGAAAGATAAGCAGAGATAGATACATATCTTTCTATATTTGTATATAATCATTGAGAAAGTGTTTATAGTGATAAGGAATTGGATTGAGTTTTTCTTTATGTGTCTATGAATAGTTTAACTTGATATGGTAATAATATATTAATTTGAAATTAATAAGTACATTAAAAAGGAGGGTTGCTTCCATGATATTCTGCTCTACATTCTCTATTAAGCCACTCATGCCTCACTGAGAATAACTGGACCACAATGTGGTTGGAAAAGACTCAAAATGCTCACAAGGCCATTCATACAAGTATACAGAATTCAGCAGTAATATCACTGAAGGGAAGCTTAGATGTAATTTTATTAATTCTTCTTATTTTCCATATGAAAATATAGATTTCCCTTTTTCTGTCCAATAATCACTATGATTTTTGAAGCATTCACTCTCATATCCACTTTCAAGGATTCTGTGGTGGCTATCTTCCAGTAGTATATATTTTCTTCTGAGTTTCAGACTACTTTACAACAGCATTTATGTTACCTAACATCTCAAAAGTGTTGTCTTGTTTAATTTTACCACTTCTTTGGTTTTCGTTCTTCACTATACATGGAAATTATTCTTTTCATGGCCACCAATGACTTTTATGTCTTTAAATCCAAGACCCCATTATATTTGAACAATGAGTACCATTTAGTTCAGTTTATCCCTCTCCTCTCCTTGAAATATTGTCTGCCTTTGATATTTTCATCTGCATGTGAAACTTATAACTACAGCAACCATCTTTTAACTATGACACAAATAATCACCACATTGAACATGATAGAGTAGAAAAGTAAATAGAACCCTGGTCTTTATGATGTAGCTGAGTTGCTAAATTAAATCTGAAATTGCTCATTTCTGAACTTATTGTTATAGGAGAGAACAACTTCTGGTTGTTGGAAATACTTTCAGTTGACTCTTCTGTTAACTAAAGTGAACATCACAGTAATTGATATATTCCCCAATATATATCTCTAACCCAGATTTCTGTGCTGTAATTTATATTCATATATTTGTCTGCCTACTTTATGTTTCTAATTGGGTGTTTAATAAAAATTTGAAATTTAACAAGTCCAAAGCTGGACTCCCATTTAACAGAGCCTCCTGAAACTTGATCCTCCTCCAGGTTTCCCCCATCTTAATAAATTAGAACAACATCCACCTAGATGTTATTGATTTCCTTTCTTTTTCTTTAATGTCCCATGTTCAATTCATCAGCAATACTCTTGAATTTATTTTCACCTTATTTCCTAGGCCAAAGCATCCTTCAATACACATATCATTGTTATATTTTAATGAAACTACACCACCTGTTACTTATTCTACTGCAATGGCCTTCTGAATGGTCTTGGTGATTTTACCTTTGTCCTTTGCTATACATTATTTACACAGCAACAGGTGAGATTCTTATAAAATGTAAGTTAGATCATGTTACTCCTCTGCTAAAATTTTTCAATATCATTGCAACAGAAAATACTCCTAATTTCTTACCATGCTGCAGTAGATTGAGTTTATTCTTCACTTCTCCTTAAATGCACATCCTTGTTTTCTCATTGTGGGAAGAGTTTATTTCCCTATTTCCTGATTTTAAACATGAATTTGTGACTTTCTTTATTTAATGAAATATTAGTGGAGATGTTGGTGTGCCACTCTAAACAAATTTAAGAGTCTTTATATGCTTCTTTTCACCCTTTTGCTACTCTGACATCTCCAGAATAAAATGTCTCAGCTATCCTACAGGTATCAGAAAAAGAATGAAAAACTTGTTAAGTGGAGCCACTCATATGCCACAGCCTGAAGCAAAGCTTCCCTAGCCAACCCACAGACCTGCTGTCGAGAGCAGATTCATCTAGATGAGACCAAACTAAATCACACTGATGTGTGAAATAGAGAATTAATATAAGTATAAATTACTGAATTGCGGGTGGTTTGTTAAGTGCTCTGTTAGAGTTTTCCAAAGAAACAGAAGAAACAGGAGATATACATATGAATAGCTATAGATATATGAGACTTATTATAAGAATTGACTATCATTATTATGGAGGCTGAAAGGTCCATGATTTGCTGTCTGAAAGCTGGATAATCAGGCAAGCTAATGGTATAATTCAGTCCATGCCCAAAAGTCTGAGAACCAGAGAAGATGATGGTATAAGTCTGAGGCCAAAGGTCTATGAATCAGGGGACCAGGGGCCAATGGTATATATCCTAGTCTGAGAATGAAAGCATGAGAATCAAGAGGCAAAAGGGAAGCTAAACTCTTCATGTACTGTATTTCATCTTAAGAAATGTGTATACTCATCTCTAATCCAAATGCATATATTGCAATTATAAGACTCATTCAACCACAGATATAAACACTAATTTGTCATCAACCAGCTTTGTGTAGTTTTGATAGTATTATACCTAAACACACTCATGCTTGCACATACATATTAGTTTGGGGGTAAAAAGATGAATTTGGTCAAGCAACCACTTATTTTCATAAACAACTTATACACTTCCCATTTAAAAAAAATTCAACTGCTGTCTTCAAAATATGTGAATGGCTGAATTTATATTTTCCAAGCTATCTTTTGTGTAGGTAGTCTCAATTTCACTTTGATAATACATTTTGTGGTCAATCTGTTTTTTTCTTCTGTAGGACAAATTGTACATCTCTGTGAGTTTGTAGCTATGTTTGCCTTCTCTGTCACTTTTTCTTGCTATCCTTACAGTCTCTTGTCTGGAGCTCACCACACACTATATATTGCATAAATACCTGTTGACCGATGGTCAATGACTCATGGCTTTTATTGCAGAGTATGAAGGGTAATACAGTATATTGGCTAACAGCCCAGTCTGATCTTCCCTTGGGAATTAGGACTGCTTTCTTTAGCAGACATGTTGGCTCTATAATTCTGTATGTTCTTCTTGGCAGAAGAATTATATTAAACATTAGTTAAGATTTCAGCCACTGGAATCAGATTTTGAGTTTTAATGCCTTCTCTAACTCTTACAGTTTTGTAAAATATAAGCTCTTAGTCTGCCATCTTCTCAGGCTACCAGCTCTCGAATAAACCTACTTTCCTTCCATCAGCCCTTGTCTCTTGATTATTAGGCTTTCTAGAACCTGGATTTGGTATCATCAATATACTGTGCCTTAGTTTTCATATTTAAAACATGAATGATAAATAATAACACCTATCTTTGAAATTTCCTGTAAGGATTAAATGAAACAATGCATGTCAAGAATAATTTATCACAGTATCTAGTGCACAATAAGAGCTCATGAACAGTAGTTAAAGTATTGTTACTATTATATCTCAAATCAAAACCATCTTTTCTTCCAAGTAGTAGTTTTTTAGAGTTCTCCAAGTGATCAACACTGAAATTATTTCTCACTGCATTTGTAGAAAACCAGAAAAGTCAAAGCCAATGAATTAGGGAAAAAAATCAGAGTGCATAAAATGAGAGTTGCGATTTGTTTTCAAACTCTTTTTGGAATGAAATAGAGATAATGGATTTAATCTCATGGTTGGGTTTTGACAATGGCATTTTACTTATTATTTACATTTAGGACCCTGACAGACACAGAATATTTATTAATGATGTATCTCTTCCAAACTACAGAACTTCCCAGTTTGAAACATCTTGCTAAAATCATTTGCCAAACGGTAGTATTGATCTGATAAAGTTAAGGCCCATATTCATTGCAGTCATACCTCATTTTATTCTGATTCACTTAGTTGCACCTCACAAATATTGCAGTTTTTTTTCAAGCTGAAGGCAAGACCCTCCACAAGCAAAAAAGAAAATTACAACTCACTTTGATACTTTATTGCTGTGGTTTGGAATGGAACCCGCAACATGATGAGTATCATCAAATTTATTCCACTATTTTTAATTCTGTTAGAAATATGTTTCTTCTCAGAAAAAAAAGAAAAAAATGTTTCTTTTAAAATATTTATTTATTTATTTCTATTTTGTATTTGTTTAATGTGTACACCATAGTGGCTGGACAATTATATAATTTACAAAGTGATATTCCTGATAATTTGAGCACTCACTTTGCACCATATATAAAAAGTAAAGATATATATTTATATAATATTTTATTTTCAGGAAACAATTGGACTATGAAGCTGATGCTGTTATATTATAGTGCTTTGCTTTATATGTGAAACGTTCTTGTCAATAAGCTAAAGAAAGAGTCCAGAGACCATGGGTGTCCTCCCAATTCTGTTACTACTCTCTGAGTGATTGCGAGATAATTCATTTTAACTTTGTTTGGCTCAGTTTCCTCATCTTTCAAGCGGCTGCTAATGCCATCTCTTTCCTTCAATGAATTGTTAAAGGACTTAACTAGATGTTCAACCAGCTTGTGCAGTCTCTAGACAGCACTTTTTTTCCCTTGATTCTAAATCTGAGTTAGTTTATTCAGTTTCTTGAGTCCTAGTGATAATGAGGGACATGACAAGTTGTCTGTGCATAGGGGAATACTGCACTATACTATAAAGCCAAAACTGCACCCTTTCCCATCTGTTAAAGGCATGTCTTCAATCACAAAGGCTAAGGAGGAACAGCCGAGAGAGCCCAAATGTTTTAGCGTTGTGTAATGAAAAGAGCAATGCTTCTGAAGTCTTGACAGCTCTGTGCTGATTAGCTGTAGGATCCTGAGTACACTGCTAACCTCTATGCTTCTCAACTATTAAATCTGAAAATTTAGACAAATATCCCTATAATGCTTGGATTATCTTTCTGTATTAAAATGACATAAAGTATGTGGAGAACATTGTGGAGGTTACCATGGCACATGATAATGGCTGACAAATTTAGTTTTCTCCCCTGTTCCACATTTAATATTACCTACCACCCTATCAAAAATGCACCTCTGATTTTTCTTCATCATTATTATTGATGTGGTTGCTAAGACCACCTATCACTTAGTTATAAGAATATTAATAGGCATTAAGCATCTTTGAAAGTTATCTAAATTATTTTTAGAGAAAATAAAGGTTTCTTAGTATTCTACAAGGCAGCGTGCACCCTTTGTCCTTTTCACGGGGAAAAACAGATGAAGAATTATTTGCTCTCTTTGGTATCTTTATCCATTCTTATTTGTAAGATTTATCTCAGCAATTTTATGTATTGACCTCATTGTTATCGCAGTCAACTTTCATTTACTCCAGCTAATGTGAGAGTCTATTAGCATAGATAATACAATTAATTAAATCATCTGCTTAGAACATTCTACTTTTATACTCTACTGCCTAAGTTCCAAAGACCTCATAATGATGATGGACTCAAATCAAGGTTGATAAGAAAAAGAGGTTTGGGGTAGTGAATTATAATTTTTTCCTCTTGTCCTGCTTGATATTACTCACTGATTCCAAAAGTATTTATGAATTGACCATGACAGTAACATGAGAGAAAGATGAACCAGTAAACATAATAGGATACGGGGCAAAGAAATTGGCCTATAAGATGATGAGTGTACAGGAGGACTAGCAAACAGCAATTAAAGAACTGATTTCCCCATGATCATGTGTTGAATCAGTAGAAGAACTGAAGCAGACCACAGGTCTTCTTGTCTTTACATCAGTATTCTTACATATGCATCATACTATGTGGAAAATTATATAGATTTTGTAAATGTATGACAAATTTTAAGACAAGTTCCTATTCTATTCTAGGAATTTGTGTGACCTTAGGTGAGTTATTTGACCTCTATGATGGTTAGTTCCTATATCCAGAAAGTCGACACTATTGAATTGAATTAGAAATTGTACTTAAAGAGCCTGAATAAAAAAAAATTAATATTTAAAGAAAATTCAGGATAAAGTGGTCACGTAACCCTCAGACAGGCTGTGTTGCTATGGTCACCTTATCCTAGGGAGTCTCCAAATCTAACAGTCTGACATCAAAAGTAACTGCAGCTCTGAGGAGTCACACTGCATTTGTCAGATATAATGGACTCAAGATACTGCCCATACCACAAATGTGTGGATTGACCTAAACTACATTTCTTATTAAATGTTTTTGCTGTCTAAATACTCTTAAAGGAACTGTTTTTTTTTTTTTTTTCTTTAAAATATTTGCAGGAGTACCAATGGTCAAAAAACCCTAAGTGCTATTATTTGCCAAAGTGTCCCCTTCTAATCAAGCTGATTTTCCCTTTGCCTCTGTATTGAAATGACAAACACATGTCTTTCTCAGATATCAGGCACCTCTTGTGATTATTTTTTCATGTCATAATGACAGACTCTTAATTTACCAGGGCTACTTGATCCTTTCTTGTAACAATTCATCAAGATATATTTATCCACATTTCATTCTTCCCAAGACATTATTTAATGTTCAGTAAGAATTAACGATGCAGGACTATGCTTAAGAGTTTTTACATTGTGGCTTTGCAAGGTTTTTTTTTTTTGTTGTTGTTGTTGTTTTCAGTTAAATATATGTGAGACCTTTAGTGTATGTCATGTATTTAAAAAAGATTATTGTCATCCCTGTCATGACTATTCTGTGTTTATGGTCTGTCTTTTTGAGTCCAGTTCCTGTAGGAAGCCACATGATAACCCATACAAGGACTCAAAAGTGTAATTCATCTGTCAGTGTGCAGTGAAGCAAAGAGAAGAGCATTTCTAACAACCCCTGATGCCAGGCCAGGAAACATGTAGATGCGTTTCTTGCTAAGAATTTACATTATTGGCATTTCTAAGACTGTCTACAAGAATCTATTTTTTTCAAGGCTGCTTACTCGATTGAAATAAACTCATTTTATTTTAGTATGCCCTATGCTATTTGTGAGGAAAACTTGTTTTTTACTTGTTATCAAACACTCCTTACTGATCTGATCTTTGGAGATTTTCTTCAATTAAATGAATTTGCTTTCCATGAGCTAAAAATAAGCAGATTTAAGCATTTCAACAGACTTTGACTTAAAGAACTAGTCATCTGTGCATTGCTTTATCTATTTCAGTTTTACATTTTAAAATAATATCTCAAAGCTAAAAAGTGCCTTAGGATCCAAATGCAATCACAAATAACATTGGACTCTTTCAAACACCCAGTAGCAATGTGATCCAGATGTCCCCAAAGCGCAGCGGCTTCACTCTGTGATTTCAGTTTAAATCCTCTTGATTACTGTTGAGGACAGAAGGAAAAATTTTTCATCCATAATAACAATTAGTATTTCTTGTTCTGTGAATTGTCTCTTAATTTCTATTCTTCTGAACTTCTTGCCCAAGTGCAGATATACTTATTCCAAATCTAAGGAGTGGGAAATTTCACCATTATCTCTTCTTGGGATTTTATTTAGCTAAAATTAAAATTCACAGAGAAAATCAATGGAGGCAGGACTTCCAATTCCTGAGTCTATAAACTCTCAATCAGGAATCAGATCTCCTTCACAGGTGTGCTGACTTTGACGGTGTGCATGCTCCCTTTCTCAGATCTTTGCCATGCACCAAAGCACTTAGACAAATCTACTAATAACTTGTCTGCTTCTAAAATGGTGCTCTTTCTCAGTTCAAATGCACTGAGAGCAGCACACATTTGAAAGCAGGTTACTTAAAAACAGACATAGCCTGGAGTAATTTTTTTTTTTTTTTTTTGCAACAGGTCTTTTGTGGAGAAGAAAAGAAAAATGAACAAGCTGATTAGTTGTGAAAAGAAAAAATGTTGGATATTTCTAAGTATGAACATTTACCATTATAAAATGTATTTCCCAGTGAACCAGAATTAGAAAATATTAGAAAGCCAATCTTTAATTTATTCCCTAATTTAGTATATAATATTTTAAAATCATTTACCAATGCTCATCTATTTTATATTGGTCATTTTTCTAGATCTTGGGGTTTCTTAAGGATTACTTTTGTTTTTGCAAGCCTCTTATTTGAGAGGCAGCCCACTGTAAGTCCTTTCAGTGCTCACGAAGCTTGAGAATCCAATAGCTAATCAGCTACTTCATCAATCTTATCTTATTGGCCACCAAAGACAATGTGACTCTATCTGGGAGAGTAATTTTGATTATTTGGTTTTATTAGCATAGCAGGTAGTCAGAAGCCCACTTCACTTGTCATTTCCAGGACATTCTTATCTCTCATGTTTAGTGTCCTTTGGTAACATGGGGCAGGTAACACTAACAGATTAGCCTTTTTGGGAAACAGCTATACTTCATCTCAGCAAAATGTTAGGTATCTGGCAAAGAAAATAAGTGAAAATACTTAAGGTTTAATTAGTTAAAGATAAAAAATATAAAATTTATTATTATTTTATACTATAGTTATCTGAGTTGTAAGTATTATTAGGGCATATTTATTCAAGATTATTTTGGAACAGTTAAATAGTTTCTATTCATACATGAGAAGCTAAAGAAATATTGATGTATATAATTCAGGCCATACACATTTGAGATATCCAGGATTTTATAAAACAAAATTGTTTAGAGTTGTATTTTTGCTTTCATTTGATGAGTACATTTCAATGAATGCTAGAAGGTCAAATATTGTTAATAACTAGACAGTCTATTTTATCAAATATTTGATGAAAAGATTGGTGGTAGTAATTCTGATTAAATTTTGGTTTTAAGTAAAGGGCCTAAGATTCCTAAAATATTTTACACTCTCTGTGTGATAGAATAGAAAGGATATTTATCCCTACTTGGAATTCTATGATATGCCACTAATAATTATTGCCTTATTTTTTCATAATGATTTAGTACAAAATGTACTCCATACCCTAAAGAAATACTAGACTACTAAATAAAATATGCCTTCTAGGACTCTGCTATTATTGCCAATATCCATGGTTTCTTATTGATAACAGAGAGTCCTAGATCTTTTCACTGATTCATATGCTATAATTTTACATAGGTAAATCATGCAAATTTCCACCTGCAAAACCATAGATAGTGAAAACATAGTACACATTAGGAACTCACAGTATATTTACTGAATTAACAAAAAAAAAAGGAGAAAAAGAAAGAAGAAAAAGTGAATAAAATTCTTTCTTACCAAGAAACTGAAAGTATTAGCTTTTGCTTGACATAGTTTGATGCTGTTTATAATTTGTATTTCCCTGAACCCTGAGACTTTTATACCATGTTTCCCTTATTAAGGTGCAGATTTTGTTCATCATTGAATATTCAGAAAAGGGTAAACATTGCTCTACTTCAAACAATCAGTGCATTCAATTCTTCCCCCATCGCTATTGATTTTTGCATTCTTCTCCTGGTAGTGTTGAAGTTTGGGGTGGTTGAGCAATGTGTTTTGTCCATTAGGGAATTTTGCCTTTCTTAATTTTGCCTATGGACAATGTTCAGATAGCATGATAGTTGTTTTACACTGATTGATTTTAAAACATTTGCCATAGGGCTTGTGGTTTTCTTTTGAGAGCTTCTCATTCAAAAGGAACAAGAAGCAGCAGGGATTCAGTGGCTGTAGCCAAAGCAACATCACAAATCCTATTGAGAGATAAAATAATCAATGACATACTTGAGCAGCAACAATATCTCTTGGCAAGAGTCTTTGACCTTTACTTTTAAAAACCAGGTAGAAAATGTTCTTCTTCCAGACACTACAAGATACTGCTGGAAAGTCATAATGCAAGAGAACATGTCTAACTTGGCTCTGTCATGAGAAACCCCCTAACCTCTTTCCACCACTGCCCTGTTCTCTGTAGTGTTCTTTATAAAGAGGAAATTAGTTTATCATCCTAAACCTAGTTCTCTGCTACTGTTGTATGTCCCAATAAATGGAACAACAATTTTTCCAAATGTACAAGAAAGAAATCTAGAAGATATTCTTGTCACCCCTCTCCCTCACCGATTTTCCTTAATCAATCAAGAGATAATACCTAGTGACTAATTCCAAAGTTATCTCCCAAGTCACATGCTTCTCTATCCATTTTCATCATCTCCTCTAATCTAAGTAACTGTCATTGTTCATATGAATTAATGCAATAGCCTCCTAACTAGTCTCTTTTTTTCCATTCTTCTAGATCTCCAACTTATTATTCATATTTCATCTTAAAATAGCAAATGTAAATCATCCAATGTTTCTAACATTATTGAATCTCACAACTATTCACCAAGTTGTATAAGTCAGAAAACTTGGAGTCTCTCTTCATACCTCACGCTTCCTTACCCACCCATATTCAATTCATCACCAAATATTAGTGCTTTTTACTCCAAAATGTACAGTAAATTTATCATTTTTTTCTTTTCTACCACCATATCCCTAGTCACATCATCTCTAGTGTTCTCTTTTCTGTTTTACCTAACTGTTGCCTTGTTCTTTATCAATCCATTCTCCAGGTAATATTCATAATACACTTCAAAAAATATAAATCAATTTACAAAGAGAAAAATAGGAATTCTACAATGGATCTAGTTGTATGTGGGGAAATATGTATTTAAAAGGGATTCAAAACATGAGCAAAGGATACCACTGATATTTTGATGACTGCACATTATTTTACAAGAATGAACAACATAAAACCTTTTTAAATATCACATGGATCTCTTAAATAGCCCAACTAAGTGTGTTACACATGAAGTAAGTTTGTCACTACCTCTTTAGCATCATATTATAAAGAATAGTAACTTTAAATAATATTTTCTAAATAGTTATTTCATGTGCAGAATAATTTTCTATAATTCTTTGTTTTGAAACAAGGATGAAACAAGACAGGATTGTTGCTTGATATTGTCATTAAAAGATAACAAAAGTGAGTTTTAAAGAAGATATTGTGCTTTTCTTCTGTGGTAGTAGGTCAGGTTGCCCTGGCTGGTTTAGCTCAGTGGATTGAGCGTCGGCCTGCGAGCTAAGTGTCGCTGGTTCGATCTTCCAGTCAGGGCACATCAGAGAAGGAAAACTCTGACTCCAAAAAACCTCCGCTGCCTTGCGGCATACCTCTTCAGGGGAAAGGCTAGGGGAGTAAACCCCGACAGAAAATCTGGAGCCGGAGTCCCTAAGGCGGTTTGACGTTGTAGTCAACACCGGCAACTCCTGCGGCGCACCTGAAGCCAAGCTGTATTGACTCCGTCTTTCCCTTGGACCCTTCAGCTGCGAAGAGAGGGGGGGTCTGCTGCATGGGCAACAGCAGACCCTCCATATCACCCTGCCCAGGCTCTGTAGCTTCAGCGTCATCGCAAGATGTCGATTCAACACGGGAGGAGACAGATACCATGTCACTCCCGAGTCGGACTGCACAACCATTCTCGGCGGTGCAGATAGACTCTTAAGAAGCTACACCATCGTCTCTCGAGACAGACGGCTGCTGACGACGACGACGAGTAGGTCAGGAAAGGAAACAGGATGAAGAGGTATAATAAAGCCTTTTCAAGAAATGAGATTTTTGAGTGTATTGTAAAAATTTAGCCAGGTCAGATGCCTAAGGAGCGAATTTTTTTTTCCTTTCAGTTTTTGGTTTTTCAATTACAGTTGTCCCATTTTCCCCCCATGGCTCCCCCCCAACCCACCCCTTCTCCCGCAATCATATCCCTCCCCATTGTCCATGTCCATGAGTCATTTATACACGTTCCTTGACTAGACCCTTCCCTTACTTATCCCCCTTCTCTCCCTCCCCTCTCCCCCCTATTGACTACTGTTCTACTCTTTGTCCTATTTAGTTCATTTGTTTGTGTTGCTCTTTAGTTTCCTGTATTAGGTGATATCATACGGTATTTTTCTTTCTTTGCCTGGCTTATTTCACTAAGCATAATTCTCTCTAGTTCTATCCATGTTGTCACAAATGGCAGGAGTTTCTTCTTTCTTTCTGCTACATAGTATTCCATTGTGTAAATGTACCACAGTTTTTTGATCCACTCATCTACAGATGGGCAGCTAGGCTGTTTCCAATACTTAGCTATTGTAAACAGTGCTGCTATGAACATAGGGGTGCATAAGTTTTTTTGAATTAGGGTTTTAGGATTTTTCGGGTATAATCCTAGCAGTGGAATCGCTGGTTCAAAAGGCAGTTCCATTTTTAGCTTTTTGAGGTAATTCCATACTGTTTTCCATAGTGGCTGCACCAGTCTGCATTCCCATCAACAGTGCAGTAGGGTTCCCGTTTCTCCGCACCCTCGCCAGCATTTGTTGTTTGTTGATTTGTTGATGATGGCCATTCTGACAGGTGTAAGGTGGTATCTCATTGTGGTTTTTATTTGATGTTGAGCATTTTTTCATTTGTCTATGGACCTTCTGTATGTCCTCTTCAGAGAAGTGTTTGTTCAGGTCCTTTGCCCATTTTTAAATTGGGTTGTTTGTTTTCTTGATGTTGAGTCATATAAGCTCCTTATATATTTTGGAGATCAGTCCCCTGTCTGTGATATCATTGACAAATATGTTTTCCCATATGGTTGGTTTCCTTTTCATCTTGCTGATATTTACTTTTGCTGAGCAGAAACTCTTTAGTTTGATGTAGTCTCATTTGTTTATTTTTTCCTTTATTTCTCTTGCCTTAAGAGATGTATCCGTGAAAATATTGTTACCTGGGATATCTGACTAAGGAGCAAATTTAGTGAAAGTCAGGGTGGACTTCAGTAAGCGGATCCATATAAAATACTACTAATAATGTAGAAATTAAAATAACTTTAAGCAGTAGTCTCCTAAGAAATGATAAAAAATAACACTTATTTTTTTGAATGAGCTACATATTTCAAAGATAGTGAATTTTCCTCTAGGCACTAGTAAGCTTTAAAAAGAAAAAGGTAGAGTGTAAGGATGATTTGTTCATGTTTGGTTTCAATGCTTGGCAACATTTAAAGAGAGCTATTGGTTTGTTGCATGCAGGCAGGACACAAATTTTCAGAATTTAGGATTTGGGGAAAATATAGTAGCATTGAGGTTAAGACTGAGATTTTCAAATACCAGTGAGGGTTGAGGTGGAGGAAGAAACTGCTACTTGTTTAAAGGGCCCCCATGGTCTTAGAATATATGCAGACCCACCCACTCTGGGAACGATGGCAAGGGCAACAGCTAGAGAAGCACCAGTCCCATAGAGAGGTGGGAGAAGTGCCTGGAAAAGAAGCGAGTGCTGAGCAAGCAGCATTGTTCTCTTTCAGACCCCTCCCCCTCATACAGTGCCACAATGTGGTGAAATGGTTTGCCCTGTACATAAGGCTCTGCCCCTTAAATGCAACAAGTGTGACAGCTCTACCTAAGACACAGAGGCAAACAAACACAGGAGCCTGTCAAGATGAGGAGATGGAGAAGTATGGCTCAAAAGGGGGGACCGAATCAAGGTTCCAGCGGGAGAACTAATCAACAAGGAGATAGCCAACCTAACAGATGCAGAGTTCAAAACGTTGGTGATAAAGATGCTCACAGGCTTGACAAATATGCTTAAGTATGGCAGACACATAAGGGAAGAAGTGAAGGCTATGCTAAATAAAACGAAGGAAAATCCACACAAAACCAATGATTAAGGGGAGGAGAGCAGGGTTCAAATAAATGATTTGGAACATAAGGAAGAAAAGAAGAGTTTACCAGTACAGAATGAGGAAACAAGAATTGGAAAAAATGAGGAGAGGCATAGGAACCTCGGGGACAACTTTAAACATGCCAACATCCAAATTATAGGGGTACCAGAAGGAGAAGAGAAAGAGCAAGAAATTGAAAGCGTATGTGAAAAAATAATCAAGGAAAACTTCCCAAATTTGGTGAAGGAAATAGACATACAAGCCCAGGAAGCACAGAGAGTCCCAAACAAGCTAGACCCAAGGAAGACCACACCAAGACACATCATAATTAAAATGCCAAAGGTGAAAGATAAAGAGAAACTCTTAAGAGCATCAAGAGAAAAGCAGAGTTACCTGCAAAGGGGTGCCTATAAGACTATCAGCTGATTTCTCAAAAGAAACTTTGCAGGCAAGAAGGGAGTGGCAAGAAGTATTCAATGTGATGAAAAGCAAGGACCTACAACCAAGATTACTCTATTTAGCAAAGCTATCATTTAGAATGGAAGGGCAGATGAAGTGCTTCCCAGACAAGGTAAAGCTAAAGGAGTTCATCATCACCAAGCCATTATTATATGAAATGTCAATGGGACTTACTTAAGAAAAAGATCAAAATTATGAACATTAAAATGACAACAAACTCACTACTATCAACAACTAAATCTAAAAAATAAAAACAAAATCCAACTAAGCAAACCAGAATAGGAACAGAATCATAGGTATGGGGATCATTTGGAGGGTTATCAGCTGGGAGATGGAAGGGGGAGAAATGGGGAAATGGTACAGGGACTAAGAAGCATAATCGGTTGGTACAAAATAGACAGGGGGAAGTGAAGAATAATATAGGAAAAGGTGAAGCCAAAGAATGTATATATACGACCAATGGACATGAGCTAAGTGGGGTGAGATTGCTGAACGGTAGTGGGAAACTGGGTGGAGAACAAAGGGAAAAATAATTGGGACTAAAAAAAAAAAAAGACTGAGATTTTCATGGTCAAATCCTGACTCTATTATGTAATAGCTCTCTGACTTAAGACAAGTCATTTAGCTTTTCCTTATCTCAAATTTCTCATCTGTAAATCAGCAATGTAGAGATGTTACAATAAATAAATTAGTATGTAAAAAGTACTTAATGCCTGGAATGTGGCAAATGATCTATAACTAATAGTAATACTCCCTTCCCCTCAAATACACACTATCACCCCCATATGCTTAGTTCCTGGAGCATCTCATTCTAAAATGGTTATAAATATTGGAAGTTTAGGAGGAGTAACAAAAATGATATGAGCAAGTAAAATTGTCTCTGCTCCAGTTATTATTATATCTATTTCATAGCTAAAGAAAGGCTCAGAGATCTAAATGATTTGCCCATAGTCACAAAAATCTGAAAATACCAGAGGCAGGTTCTGAAACTATATATAACACCCAAACTTAATCTCTACACACTCCAGTTTGCTTTCTTCCTTTATCATCTCTCTCAGTTCACAGGAGCCTTATTCCTAAAACCGTTTCTTTTCATGATCTAAATACCAGTGGGGAGTAATATCCAGGAGAAGAGAAACAGGCTGGAGGTTAGTGGAAGTATATTTTTAGCTTTTCTTCTTCTTTTGCTGCTTTCTGCTCCCAGGTCTCTAATTGCTAACATACATGGATGGAATGTCTCTCCTAGTCTCACTGCAGCTGTTAACAGTTGTCCTATAGTCATGGTATGCCTCCCAAATGTGTCTTCCCTCCCTGAAGTGTTGACTGTCATTTGTATCTGCCATTGTATCTGCTTCCTGCTGTCATCAATGTCACAGGTGATGTTATTCTGTTTCTAGTGGTACTAGCTGTGGAAGTAGCAGCAGCAGCAGCTAAAACCAAAGCATTGTCCAATTGACAATTCTCTTTTCATATGTTGAAATGCCATGTGTTTCAGTATTTCAACTTTCTTGTCTTTTTTTTTTAGTTGTATTTTTATTTTATTTTATTTTATTGCTTTTTAAAGTTGTTCTTTTACAGTTGTCCCAATTTTTCCCCCAGTTGCTCTCCATTGCCCCACCCATCCCCCACTCCCACAGTCAATCCCCACCCTTTGTCCATGTTCATGGGACATTTATACTAGTTACTTGACTAGACCCTTCCCCTTCTTTCTCCACTTGTCCTCGCCTCTTCCCCTCTGGTCGTTGTCAGTCTGTTCCTTCTTTCCATGCCTTTAGTTCTATCTCTTGTCTCTTTATGACAGTACCTACAACTGCAGAGAGACTGTTTCAAATATATGCACTGCATATATTGTGTAAAGAAGCTAATAAAATACCCAGCTAAATACATGTAATATTCATCATTTAAATAAAAAGGAAAAAAGAACAGTGTATTTAGAGAAGGAGAGAACATGATTGGAAATCTCAAATACTCAATTGCTGTCCTAGATTGTTGTCATGTACTAGGTATGTAATAAAAGCTGATCTTTCCTCCCTTCTAATGTGAAATAATTTCTACTAATACAATTAGGTTTCTCCTAATGAAAAGTGGAAATCCCAATATTTGCTTTAACATCCCGAAACATTTTTTTGTAAAGATCCATCAGATGAATTGTAAAGAGTTACATACCTGTGATAACAGGTGTGATATGTGATTGGTGTAAAAGTGTTTATTGCTGTTCTCTAAGACTGTCTTAAGAATAGAAGAGTTTTGCCCTGGCCGGTGTGGCACAGTGGATTGAGTGCCAGCTTGCAAACCAAAAGGTTGCTGGTTCGATTCCCAGTCAGAGTACATGCCTGGGTTGCAGGACAGGTCCCCAGTCAGGGGCATGTGAGAGGCAACTGATTGATGTATCTCTCACACATCAGCATTTATCTCTCTATATTTCTCCCTCCTTTCCCCTCTCTTTAAAAATAAATAAAAAAAATATTTTAATATGTTTTATTGATTATGCTGTTACAGTTGTCCCAATTTATTTTTCCTCTGCTTCCCTCCATCAGGTGACCCCCCCTAATAAAATATTTTTAAAATAAAATAATAGAAGAGTTTTCTTCTTACTAATAGCCCATGGGCAGCTTTCTTCCAAATAAATTATCATGCACGTAAAAAGCATATCTTGAACTCCTAAGTGGAAGTTAGGAAGAAACAGGCAACTCAGAGGACCTGAAATAAGATTGGCTTTTCAATCAGTACTATCTTTTTCTCCAAAGATGGCTAATGCTATATCCTTGCTATTCAAAACTTTCCTGGGAGAGAATGCAGTTTCTCTGGGTAATTAAAATGAGAGTTGTCAAATAGAGGAGAAAAAGAATGGTAAAAGTATTTCACAATGAAGCTAAATTGGACAGCTTTAGTAGGTAGAAATGTAAGGTGATAAAAGAACCATTTTTTAAAAATAGGCAAAATGTGATTTTGGCTGGCCTTCTATTATGTTAATTATGCTTCTCTGTCATATAAGGAGCCTTGTCCTTCAACCAAACTCTCTGGAATATACTTTGCCTTTTATAATTCATCATGGAAATCTTAACATGTTTTTGTTACTAATACATATTTTTCTGCATTGACACTATGAGTCAAAAATGCTGATGTATTTAAGGCAAATTTTCTGAATGACTGGGAGTAGAGAATTTTCTTTTTAATTTCATCAAAGCATTCTGCATACAGAAAACAAAATGATAAAACATTAATAACATTGGCAAATATAACAGAGACCAAAAGCCGTGCCTTATCAGAAGTATATCCACTTAGCAATTAAGCTCTTCCCCCATATTTTGCATCTCTCTTATAGGTTATCACTTAATTCTTCTGAATACTCTCAATATTCTTCAACTTCAATTTTGTGAGGCAATGAACTACAAAAAATGTATATTGGTGTGAAAAGACTAGATGATTTAGACTTGTTGATGATAGATGATTTATGTCCACTAAGTATCACAGTTGCTTTAACTATGACCTGTCAAAAACAGTTAAGCTCAAGTTTTACTGGAATGTTTTTAATATGGTGAAGAGCCTTTATTTAACACCTGCTATCAATGTGTGCCAAAGAACAACATTGTAATTACAATGTATTTCTGAGTAAATTAAATCACAAGGATATGCTGTAAAATATTATTGGAATGTAAACTTTTAGTCTAAAGAGATACACTCACACATTTAAAAAATAATTCTTATTCTTTTATTTAACTCACCCAAGAAAACTTTCTCCAGTAAAATTTTCAGATTGGTTTGGATTTTAGGTGAAAATATAAAGCCCATGTATAATAGTAAAAACAAAACAAAGCAAAATGACAAAATCAAACAGACCGACACCATCACCACCAACAAAAACCCTGTCTTGCGGCTTTACCAAGTCCTCCTCTAACCCTCTGGTGGCTTTGAATAACATTTTCTTTAAAAACACATATTCAATTTTTTCTCTCCCTCTACCAGAAATTTAAATGCTGACATTTCCCTCCATTCTATCTTCCACGTTGTCTTCTCCTAATTTTTAACTCTCATCCAGTTCTGCAGCGTCAACTACCACTTACACAGGATGCCTCCAAGGTCCTTCTCTACTGACCAGAGGGGTCCAGACCTGTTTCCTGAGATCACTTCTATCAGCCCGTTGGGATGGTTAGTAATTTGATCTAAACAGGTAAACAACTGGGGCTTTTGAGTTAACCAAGGCTGCCTGATTATAGAGCAAAAGACATCTGGGGTGGTAAGAACAAGGCCAAAGTAATTTCTGAATTTAATAATAGCACAAACTATGCAGAAACTAAGTGCAGGATTCCAATAATGGAAGTGAAGTTCAATGACTTATTTGTAAAATGAACCCATGCTCAAACAACTGTATTTTTTGTGCCTATTTCTGGGAATATTATGGGAAGTTTCATTTGTAAGGAAGTCATTCTTGTTTTTGGTTAAGTATATTTTATTGGTTATGTTGTTACAGTAGTTTCAATTCTTTTCCCCCTTTGCTCCCCTCAGCCTAGTGACCCCCCCTTCCCTTCAGCAATCCCACCCGCTCTTAGTTCGTGTCCATGGGTCACGCATATAAGTTCTTTGGCTTCACCCTTTCCTATATTATTCTTAACATCACCCTGTCTATTTTGTACCAAGCAATTATGCTTCTTAGTCCCTGCACCATTTCCTCTTTTCTCTCTCTCCCCCATCCCAGCTGATAATCCTCCAAATAATCCCCATACCTATGATTCTGTTTCTATTCTGGTTTGCTTAGTTGAATTTTATTTTTATTTTTCAGATTCAGTTGTTGATAGTAGTGAGTTTGTTGTCATTTTGGTGTTTATAGTATTGATCTTTTTCTTAAGTAAGTCACTTTGACATTTCATTTAATAATGACTTGGTGATGATGAACTTCTTTAGCTTTACCTTGTCTGGGAAGCACTTCATCTGCCCTTCCATTCCGAATCATAGCTTTGCTGGATAGAGTAATCTTGGTTGTAAGTTGCTTTTCATCACATTGAGTACTGCTTGACAGTCCCTTCCTACCTGCAAAGTGTCCTTTGAGAAATCAGCTAATATTTCTATAGGCACCCCCCTGTAGGCAACTCTCCACCTCTCTCTTGCTGCCCCCAGGACTCTCTCTTTATCTTTCACCTTTGGCATCTCAGTCATGATGCATTCTGGTGTGGTCCCCTCTGGGTCCAGCTCGCCCGGGACCCTCTGTGCTTCCCAGACCTGTATGTTCATCTTCTTCACAAAATTTGGAAAGTTTTTCCTATTTCTTTCAATTCTTGCTTCCTCATTCTGAACTGGTTGACTGCTTTTTCTTCCTTCTGTTCCAAATCATTGATTTGAACACCAGTTTCCTTCCCTTCATCATTAGTTTTGTGTGGATTTTCCTTCGTTTCACTTAGCATAGCCTTTACTTCTTCTCTTATGCATTTGCCATATTCAAGCATATCTGTCAAGCCTGTGAGCATCTTTATCACCAGTATTTTGAATTCTGCATCTGTTAGTTTGTCTATCTCCTTAACTCTTAGGTTGTCTATCTCCTCGTCGCTTAGTTCTCCCACTGGAACCTTGATCCGTTCCTCCTTTTGGGCCATACTTCTCTGTCTCCTCATTCTGAAAGGCTCCTGTGTTTGATGCCTTCCCATCCCAGGTAGAGCTGTCATTCCTGTTATGTTGAAGGGCAGAGTCTTAGGGACTCGTCAGTAGAGGGTGACCTGTTTCACCACGTTGTGGCGCTGTGTGGGGGGGAGGGGTCCGAGAGGGAACAATGCTGCCTGCCCAGCACTGGCCCCTTTTCCAGGCACCTCTCTCACTTCCACACTGGAGCAGCGCCCCTCTAGCTGCTGCCCTGGCCATTGTTCCCAGATTGGGTGGGTCTGTGGACTTTCTAGGACTGTGGAGGCCCTCTAAACAAGTGTACTCTGCTGAGACCAGCAGTTTCTGCCTCCACACCAACCCCCAGTGGTCTGCACAGTCAGAAGCAATGAGGCTTGCTTTTCCCTTGTGCTAGGACCGTGGGCTGTGAGGTCTGGTGAGGAGCTGGGAACACTCCCCAGGTGTCCCTCCTGACTTTTTAAAATGTGTGACTGAACTTTTCCACCAGCCTGCCACTGCCGCCACCGTACCACGTTCTCTCCGCCCTGGCTCTGCCACTCCTACCTGTCTGGATGAGTATTTCTTCTTTATATATTTGTTTGCTGGATTTCCATGAAGTTTGATTTTCTGGAACCTCTGGTTGTTTCTAGTTTTGAGGTAGTTGTATTCCTTCTTAGTTGTGGAGGGAGATGCAGCGTGTCTGTCTACACCTCCATCTTGGCTGGAAGCAGGAAAGCATTCTTTATAAATATGTTATTGAGTGAAATGGTTCCTAATTGTGGATTTTTATGTTTATTAAATAACATGAAATATCTATCTTTGAGATTGATATGCATACCTTGCATTAGACTTTTCTTAATTTATCTGTGGTATAAGACATTTTGGTATAAAAATTCAAATAAAATATGTCATTTCCATAAGTCATTAAGCCACGGAGCATTTCCATGGGTTTTCAATTTAAGCCTTATCAAAATTTATATTTTGATATAAATGTTTGAAAAATAGTGGGTGATCAATATGTTTTTGTTAAATTAGTGAAGTCAGTAGTATCTCAAACTTTCAGATAAAACAACTGAGGCTTATAGAAGTTAAGTAAATTTATACAAAATGATATAACAAGTGGTAGAACAAAAATGACTGATTATAGAAATATAAATTTGACCCATACTGATTGCAGCAGCTAAATGAATTTTTTGGAAAACAGATCTGATCATAGCAATTCTTCCTACAAAGAAAAACTGCTTGAAATATAAAGAAAAATTCCTCTTCATGATCTTCAAGGTTCTGGGTGATTTGGACCATGGCTACTTCTCCAGAGTTCTCTTACATCATCTTCCCTGCTCTTTCTCTTAGTCACTCTAATCTTTCATTCATCCATAATCACAGTACTTCCCCCTTCAACAGCACTTTGCACTTGCTCTTCCTTCTACCTGGAATTCTCACACCATGCTCCTTCTCATGTTTAATGATATTCATTCGTCAGCTCTCATTTCTAGCATTACATCTTCCATTGAAGATAGTTTTCCTGACCATCTTATTATTGGCTCTCCTGACACTGTTGCAATTTTGTCAGTGGTAAATTGATGTTTGTGTGTGGCAGTGGTGGTGTATTGTGTGGTTAACACTTGCCTCTTCTAACAAACAATAATCTCAGTCCTCAAATTGCTGTTTTCTCCCTACATGATATTGATGATAATAACAACTCTTTTACTGAGTTCAAATAACTTAATAGCTGCTCTGTTATAAATATGGCTAAGAGCTAAAATGACCCAGTGGAGTTACTCCACATATAAAGATTACAATTGTGTCTAAAATTTTGTTAGACAGCAGATCTCTTAAGGAGGAGCTATTATTTTGCCCATTTGACAGGCACTGAAACTGAGCTTTTGAGAGTTGGAGTAACTTGCTTCCAGTTACACCCTAATAACCATTATTTTTTAAAGCTCAAATGTTGAATGAGAATTCTCTAGTTAAAATATAAGAAAATAAAATTCAGCAGGTTATTAATATAACTATATGCATGCCATGGTTATATTTATATAATCAGAAAATGTAAAATTGGTTTAATATTAGAAATTATTATACATAATAGCATGCATAACTTGGACAATAGAGAAAATATGACTACACTAATAAATATTTTAAAACATTAAACTTTTTTTATTATGAAAATATATCTTCCAAACATAGTCATAGTATATGTAATATTGAAACATTAGAAACATTCCTATTTAAGTAGGGATTAAGATAAGAACACATACTATGACCAAACTTATGTGGCATTACTTGAAAAGTTAAAGCAAACTCAAGATATAAGGAAAATAAAATTTTAATAATTGGATGTCTGGAAATAATGTTATTAAGTGAAGATGATTTCACTCCTTACCGAAACAAAACAAAACCAAACAAAATAAAACAAACAGAACTTATTAACAATGCATGAAAAATAAGAAATAAGAGTTCCATCAAGGCAGCAGCTCTCAAAGTGTGGTCCTTGGATCATATCAGCCTCACTTGTATGTAGTAGAATAGAAATTCTTAGGCTCTATCTTAAATTTTCTGAATTAGCGACTCTGGGGTTGCATCTCAGAAATCTGCATCTTAAGGAGTTCTCCGGTTAGATTTGTTTCTTGTTAATATTTCAAGAACCACTGATAAAAGGAAACATAAGTAAAAGGTAAGAAAGTCCATCTGTATTTCCCCACAATAATTAGTTAAGGATATAATGGAAAATATTGCACTCCCAATAACATAACACTGCCTGATTTAACCAGAAGAAAAACGTCATTTAGGCAGCCCACTTAAGTTTAAATTTCTGATAGACAGGGCCCTGCAAAACAATGAAACTAGACCACCAAGATACACCACACATGAGAATAAACTCAAGATGGATCAAAGACTTAAATGTAAGCCATGACACCATGAAAGTCCTAGAGGAAAACACAGGCAGGAAAATTTCAGATATCCCACATAACAATATTTTCATGGATACGTCTCTTAAGGCAAGAGAAATAAAGGAAAAAATAAACAAATGGGACTACATCAAACTAAAGAGTTTCTGCTCAACAAAAGAAAACATCAGCAAGATGAAAAGGAAACCAACCACATGGGAAAACATATTTGCCAATAATATCTCAGATAGGGGACTTATCTCCAAAATATATAAAGAGCTTATATGACTCAACATCAAGAAAACAGACAACCCAATGGAAAAATGGGCAAAGGAACTGAACAAACACTTCTCTGAAGAGGACATACAAAAGGTCCATAGACACATGGAAAAAATGCTCAACATCACTAGCCATCAGAGAAACAATTAATAAATTTTAATGTATGTCCCAAGTATTGCATGGAACATAAATTATTCATTGTGAGATATTTTTTTGAAATTTAAATTTAACTAAGTGCTCTTTATTTTATCTGACAACCTTACCAATAAGAGAAACAACAGCAACAACAATTCCAGGAGTCAACAGAAGAAAAAGTTTGTAGGAACTATATGAAGAAAACTATACACTTTACCAGGAGAAATAACAAAAATAACATACACATTTTTAGCGTTTGTTGTGTGCTAAGTATTGTTCAAAGTACTTCAAACTGCATGTTCAAACTTCATGTATTAACTCATCTAATCCTCCCAAGAATAGTCAGAGGTGTGTAGAGTTTTAGAGTTGAGGAATTATAGTCACAGAGACATTAACTAACATACTGAGATCACATGGATATAAAATGTTTTGTGTTAATAGGTATATCATTCCCCTAGATTAGAGGGTTCAATATTGTAAAAGTGTCCATTTTCCAAAAGTTTATTATAAATTTAACATAATTTCACTGAAATATCTAAGTGAAATTTATATAATTTGATAAAAATTTGAATGTTCATCTAAAAGAATAAACATATTAGACTAACCCAGAAAAGTTTAAAATTTAGAAATAATAAATGAGAAACTTCTACTATAAGATACTAATAGCTAAAATGTATTGAAAAAGTATGATACATTCACAAGAATACCTATACATATCAATAGAGTAGAATATTATAGAAAGAAATACACCTAAATAAAAACGGTGATTATATGTGGTAAGGATTTGTATAATTTTCATTATTCCCTATATGTTTTTCTTAGTTTCCAATTTTCTATGAAACTTTTATATTATTTTAGTGAGGAAAATATATTTTACCTCAAATAAAGAAAAACTTCTTAGGAACAAATCAAATATTTTTGAGTTTATACTGTTCCAGGGTCTCCAGGAAGGCCACATATGACTGAAGTAGAATAGTATGACTTTAAAAAGATGTCTCTGACTTGATGTGTTACTGAAACCTCAAACTCTCAATGTCACATATATATATATATATATATATATATATATATATATATATATATATATATATATGCACACACACACACACACACATATATTTCTACTAAATGAGTCAGCCATTTTGCCAAACATGTAATAGACATGTTCTCACTTAAACTTTTCAACATTTTTGTGTAATACTGTGATATGAGTGCTCTAATTAGATCTTATAGATGAAAAACAAGCAAATGAAAAACAACTAAAGGTAGATAAGTAACTGGATTAAATTTTAAGTGACTAAATTGAACTTTAAACCTAATCAAGTTCTCAGTTTAATTCCATTTTTCTCTCAAAATTGCACTCCCACTACCCCTAGACTTGCTTCTCTACATGTATTTTCTCTCTGGATAGTGATGCCAACATTCAGCCTGATAATCAAGTTAGTTTAAACATCATTCATCCTTGATTTCCCTATCCCTCTCCATTTCAACCTCAACTCCAATTGGTCAACAAGTCTTATTAATTCTATTGAGATTTTCCAAACCTTATTCTGTTTACTTCTCTCCATTGCTCTTGTTATTACTTCAGCTGCAAAATGAAATGAGTCCCTTCTCTGTTCTTGTCTGAGTTTTTCCAAGAAAGTTGTTTTTAGGTAGTTCTTCTCCTTCTTATTCTTCACACTGAAGCCATACTTCCCCAAGATACCAATGTTACATTTTCTTTTCATTTCCCTGACCAGAACCCTTCAAGGGCTCCCATTGCCTAGGGAATTTTAAACTCTTTAGTTTATTATATAAGACCCGCTGTGGTCTAGCTCCTGTGAGGCACCACTACCCCAGGTGCAACATGAACTTCAGCCATGCCAGTTACTTGCATATCATTGAGAGAACACACCAAAATGTCAGTACTCCTTGCCTGTACACATGTAGCCATATATATTAAAATACACATATTTTAATTATCATCACATGCCCTGTTCACTTGGAAAATGCCTCTTCATTTTTCAAAAGTTAACTCAAATGATACCTTCTCCTTGGAGATTGCCCTAACCTCTTTAGGCAAAATAAGATTCTGCCTCTTATGTGTTTTCAGAGTGTCTGCCTGTTTTTTTTTTTTGTTTTTTTTTTTTTGCAAAATATGATGGAAAGAGAGAAAGCTTTGGAATCACAGGAGTATGCTGTACATTCAGAGGTTGCTGCTTACTAGTTGTATGGCATTGGACAAATTATAACAACTTGGGATATAATGAAACTCTTCAGAAATAATTTAACCAAAGTATTTGATACATTCACTCCCTTAAGTTAAGACCAAACATTAAATGATTCTTGACTGAGTAGGTAGAAAATTGTTTTTGTTAAAAGTATTTTTCCGGGGGGGGGGGGGGCGGGGAAGATGGCGGAGGAGTGAGGGGAGGCTGCACTCAGTGAGCAGCTGGACACTGGCAGGAGTTGAGCCTTGGCACTGCTGGATTAGAGAAAAACCATCTGGGAACAACCTGTTTAGTGAGGATAGTGGAAGAAAAAGGGACAAAACGGGATTGCTGACTGGGGTGGCTGCCCAAGCTGTGGCTGAAAGGACACAAAGGCTTTTTGGCGACCACAGGCTTCCCCAGAGGGGAGTCAGAATGAAAGCAGATCTCTGTCCGCTGGCAGAGATGGGATTCAACCAGGCGGCATTGGCGCTAGAAGACGGGAGAGAGCGTGCTGCTGAGCAAGTGAAATCGTAATTTCTTCTTTGTATTTTTCTCTTGTGAACTGCGGAGATGGGGGGAGTTTGGGGGTGATAGAACATTCTTGAGGGGCGCAGCCGCAGAAGTGCGCTTGCCCACTCCCCACCCTCCCCTTAGGTCGCGGGTGCGCATAGGGAAGTGCCCTCATTCACTGGCCCAGGTGCGCAGGGCCGAGAGTCCAGGTGCCCCTCGGACACACCTCAACAGACGTAAGATCAGTGCCCCAATGGGCGCAGGGAGGGCACACTGGATACACAGAAGACTGTACGCAGTCGCCCCTGGCCAGCTCCAGTGGGCGCCAGGCCCGAGTGCCAGACCAGAGCACAAAGCATTTGCTCAGGCTCTGCTCGTGCCACCCAGGCAGGTTCGGGAATGATGGGCGGCTGCTGCACTGGAACAGCAGGCAGCAGCAACTCACAGACACTCACTTCTACTGAGCACAAGTGTTCGGGGCCCTGCCCTAAGAGGTGAGAGACCAACTCTCGGAGCGCTGCGCGGCAGACCTGAGGCTAGCTCCCCGGCCACCTTGTGCTAGAACAGGCACGCAAGTGCAAAAACACCTTGCTGACATCAGTAGGCAACAATCGCTCAGGTCCACTGTGGATCAGTGTCTGGGGCAAAGCATTGGAAGGTGAGAGACCAACTCCCGGAGCACAGTGCCTCAGGCCTGAGGCAAGCTCTCCGGCTGCCTTCCCGACTCACAGGCGTGCCTGCAAGGACACCTTGGCTAGCTCCAACAGGCATCTAAGGAACGCGTGGTGCAGGGGCCCCCTGCTGCAAGGAGCGGGAACCCCTGACCCAACTCATTAGACCAGCTGTGGATACAGAAAAACAACACAAAACAAAAAGGCTGAACTGACATCTCCAAAAAGAATTCAAGAGAAAGTGGATAGAGTGACTCTCAATCAACGAGCCAGAAGGAAGATCCTAACAAAAAGCATCTGAAATATAACCAGACAGCATAAACAAATGACATAAAAGGTACCCCAAGAACATTAGGCTCAGGAGATCAAAGAGACTGCACCACTGAAACCCCCAGATCTCCTATAAAGAATCTCATACCACAGAGGTGGGAAGGCAAAGCAGACAAATCCAAATAACATAAACAAACAAGAAGAATCCAACATGGTAAGATGCAGAAACAATCTCTCAATGAAGAAAAAAAGAGGAATCCCCAGAAAGAGAGGTAGATGGAATAGACATAGCCCAAATGTCAGACATGGAATTCAAAACAATGGTGGTGAAGAAGCTCAATATACTTGACAACCTTAAAAACAACTATGACAACCTCCAAGGAAGTTACCAACAACTCCAAGTAAATTAGAGGGAACTTGCAGAGAACTACACCAGCATAAAAAAACACATAGAAACTATCAACAAGAACCAGGAAGAAATGAAGAATGCAATCTCTGAACTGAAAAACACAGTAGAATCAGTCAAAAGCAGACTAAACAAAGCAGAGAATCATATTAGTGAGTTACAAGATAATGTAGGAAAAAATTCTCAGATGATACAGCAAAATGAAAAAAGATTAAAAAAGTACAAAGAAGAGGTAAGGGAGTTAGAGGATAGCATAAGGAAGAACAATATAAGAGTAATTGGAATTAAAGAGGGATCAGAAGAACAAGGAAAAGATAAACTGATAGGAGAAATAGTGACAGAAAATTTTCCCAACTTGATGAGAGAAAAAGTTATGCAAGTTCAGGAAGCACAGAGAGTTCCAATCAAGAGGAACCCCCAAAAACCCACTCGAAGGCACATCACAGTTAAAATGGCAACATTCTAAGACAAAGACAGAATCCTAAAAGCAGCAAGAGAAAAACAGCAAATAACATACAAGAGAGCTCCGATAAGGCTATCGACCAAATTCTCAACAGAAGCACTACAAGTCAGAAGGGAATGGTCAAAAATATTTCAAGCAATGAAAACCTGAGGCCCATAACCAACAATACTCTACCCAGCAAGGCTCTCATTCAAAATAGAAGGAGAAATAAGGAGTTTCTCAGACAAAGGAAGACTAAAAGAATACATCTCCACCAAACCAGCATTGCAAGAGATGCTAAACGGAATATTCTAAGAAAAAGGAAGAGAAAAAAACAAAAAAAAAAGAGTAGAGGAACAGAGGTACAAAGGAAAATAAATAAATATATGTCAATAATACCCTTAAATGTAAATGGATTAAATGCTCCAATTAAAAGACATAGGGTAATGGAGTGGATAAGAAACAGGACCCAAATATTTGCTGTCTACAAGAAACACACCTCAAAACAAAAGATTTACATAGACTGAAAGTAAAGGGATATAAAAAAATATTTCAAGAAAATGGACTTGAAAAAAAAGCTAGGGTAGCAGTCCTCATATCAGACAAAACGAATTTCAAAGCAAGGGCAATAAAAAGAGACAAAGAAGGACATTTCATAGTACTTAAAGGAACAATCCGTCAAGAAGTTCGTCGTCGTCGTCGGCAGCCGTCCGTCTCGAGAGACGATGGCGTAGCTTCTTGAGAGTCTATCTGCACCGCCGAGAATGGCTGTGCAGTCCGATTCGGGAGTGACAATCCCTGCCGCACTTGGTACAGGTGAAGGCAGATGGCTGTTGTTGCTGCTGCTGACGCTGCTTCTGCCTCGATCTTTTCTGGACCACCTCCTCGTTGCGCGCAGCCTCCGCGCGTGACGTACCTTGCCTGACCATGAGCCTCCAGGCTAGGCGGTCGTCTGCTTGAACTTCCCATGTGTTGAGATTGATGGAACATTGTGTCATGTCCTTTTTGCAGATGTCTTTGAACCGCAGTTTTGGGCGCCCTGTCATCCTCTTGCCTTCTGCTAGCTCGCCGTAGAGGAGGTCTTTGGGGATACGGCCTGCATCCATTCTTTTGACATGGCCGAGCCACCTGAGGCATCTCTCGCTAAGAACTGCATGCAAACTGCTCATATTGGCTCGCTTCAGCACCTCGGTGTTGCGGACCTTATCCTGCCAGGCGACATGCAGGACGCGTCGCAGGCACCTCATGTGGAAGCTGTTGAGTTTCCTTTCGTGCCTTGCGTAGGTGGTCCACGTCTCGCTGCCATAGAGGAGAGTGCTGAGTACGCAGGCTTGGTAGATGCGCAGTCTGGTTTTCTCAGTGAGGCTGGAATTGTTCCACGCTCGCCGGTTCAGACTGGCCATAACTGTGGCTGCCCTGGCAATTCTCCGGTTGACCTCCAAGTCGACTGACAGAGAGCTCGAGATGGTGGACCCGAGGTAAGTGAAGTCGTTGACAACCTCCAGGGTGTATCCGTCGATGGTGATGCATGGGGGAGTCCCCGTGCCTTGAGCCATAACATTCGTCTTCGTCAGGCTGATGGCTAGTCCGAACTCCTTGCATGCGTGGGAAAGGCAAGTGACTAGCTGCTAGAGTCCCTCTTCGGAGTGTGATGTCAAAGCTGCGTCGTCGGCGAAGAGCATCTCACGGATGAGCACCTCTTTGACTTTGGTCTTGGCTCGTAGACGGGCCAGGTTGTAGAGCTTGCCATCGGATCTGGTGTGAATGAAGACACCCTCGCTGCAGTCCTTAAAGGCGTATTGGAGGAGCATGGAGAAGAAGATTCCGAACAGCGTAGGCGCGAGGACGCAGCCCTGCTTTACTCCGCTGCTGACTGGGAAGGCCTCAGAGGTTGCGCCGTTGTAGGACACCGTGCTGTGCATGTTGTCGTGAAAGGACATGACCACAGCAAGCGGATGTGGTGGACAGCCAATCTTCCGTAGCAAGCTGAAGAGTCCGCTTCGACTGACCAGATCAAACGCCTTCGTGAGGTCAATAAAGGCGAGGTAGAGTGGTTTATGCTTCTCGTGGCACTTCTCCTGCAGCTGGCGTAGGGAGAAGATCATGTCCACTGTTGATCGGCCAGCTCTGAAGCCACACTGGGACTCTGGGTAGACGCGGGAAGCAAGGGTCTGCAGGCGGGCAAGAGCGACCCGGGCGAATACTTTGCCGACGACGCTGAGGAGAGAGATGCCCCGGTAGTTGTTGCAGTCGCTGCGGTCTCCTTTGTTCTTGTACATGGTGATAATGTTGGCATCTCTCATATCCTGGGGGATGTAACCCTCCTTCCAGCAGCGACAGAGTAGATGGTGGAGCGGCTGTAGCAGGACTGGTTTCCCGCTCTTTAGGATTTCTGGAGGGATTCCGTCGCTTCCTGGTGCTTTCCCGCAAGCAAGGCGGTCGATGGCTTTGCCGAGCTCTGCCGCAGTAGGTGGGGTGTCTAGCTCCTCCATGACTGGTAGGTCTGGGATGGCTTTAAGAGCAGTGTCTGTTACGGTGTTCTTCGTTGCGTACAGCTCGAGGTAGTGCTCGGTCCACCGCCGCATTTGCTGTTCCTGGTCAGTGATGACCTCACCTGTCTTGGACTTAAGGGGGGCGATCTTGGAGGGGCTTGGGCCTGTTGCCTTCTTGATCAAGAAGAATCCATCAAGAAGATATAACACGATAAACATATATGCACCCAACATAAGAGCACCGAAATACTTAAAGCAAATATTAGAAGACCTCAAGAAGAATATTAACAACAACATACTCATAGTAGGGGACTTCAACACTCCATTATCAACAATAGACAGATCATCGAAGCAAAGAAACACCAAGGATACACAGGCAATGAACAACACACTAAACCACATGGACTTAACTGATATATATAGAACTTTTCACCCCAAAGAAACAAAATATACATTCTTTTCAAAGGCAAATGGGACATTTTCAAGGAAAGACCACATAATAGGACACAAAACAAGCCTCAACAAATTTAAGAAAATTGAAATCATATCAAGCATCTTTTCAGACCACAATGCCTTGAAACTAAAAATCAACCTCAGAGAAAAATAATCAAAGACACCCAAACTCATGGAGAACGAATAACACGCTATTAAATAATGAATGGGTTAACAATGACATCAAAGAGGAAATCAAGAAATTTCTAGAAACTAATGACAATGAACACACAACAGCCCAAAACCTATGGGACACAGCAAAAGCAGTCCTAAGAAGGAAGTTCCTAGCAATACAGGCATATCTGAAAAGGATAGAAGAAGCTCAAATAAAAAATCTAATCCTAAATCTACAAGAACTAGAACAACAACAACAAACAAAGCTTAGGGCAAGAAAAAGAAATGAAATCATCAAGATCAAAGCAGAATTAAACGACATAGAGACTAAACAAACAATCCAAAAAATCAACAAAACTAGGAGCTGGTTTTTTGAAAAAATAAACAAAATCGACAAGCCTCAAGCCAGGCTCATCAAGAAAAAAAGAGAGAAGACCCAAATAAGCAAAATCAGAAATGAAAGAGGAGAAATCACGACTGATATCGCAGAAATATAAATGATGGTAAGAAATTACTAAAAACAACTGTATGGCAAGAAATTTGACAACCTAGAAGAAATGGACAAATTCCTAGAAATATATAACCTTCCAAAACTGAATCAAGAAGAAGTAGAAAGTTTCAACAGACCAATAACAAAGAAGGAAATTGAAACAGTAATCCAAAATCTCCCTGCACACAAAAGCCCCGGACCGGATGGCTTCACAGGCAAATTTTACAAAACATTTAGGGAAGAACTAACTCCTACCCTCCTCAAACCATTCCGGAAAATCCAAGAAGAGGGAAGAATCCCAAACTCTTTCTATGAAGCCAGTATTACCCTAATCCCAAAACTAGGTCAGGACACAGCAAAGAAAGAAAACTACAAGCCAATATCACTGATGAACATAGATGCTAAAATCCTCAATAAAATTTTGGCAAACAGGATCCAACAATACATCAAAAAGATCATACACCATGATCAAGTGGGATTCATCCCAGGGATGCAAGGATGGTTTAATATTCGCAAATCAATAAACATAATACATCACCTAAACAAAATGAAAGACAAAAATCACATGATCATATCTATAGATGCAGAAAAAACATTTGATAAAGTACAACACCCATTTATGTTGAAAACACTCAGCAAAATGGGAATAGAGGGAGCATACCTTAACATCATTAAGGCTATATATGAGAAGCCTGAAGCCAACATCATACTCAATGGACAAAAACTGAAAGCATTCCCCCTGAAATCAGGAACTAGACAAGGCTGTCCACTCTCTCCACTTCTATTCAACATAGTGTTGGAAGTTCTAGCCACAGCAATCAGACAAGACAAATAAATAAAAGGCACTCAAATTGGGAAAGAAGAAGTAAAACTATCACTATTTGCAGACGACATGATAGTATACCTAGAAAACCCTATAAAATCCACTAAAAGACTACTTGATATAATAAGTGAATTTGGCAAAATAGCAGGGTACAATATAAATATACAGAAATCTAAGGCATTTCTCTACACCAACAATAAAATCTCAGAGACAGAAGCAAAAAAGAAAATACCATTTACTATGGCAACAAGAAAAATAAAGTACCTAGGAATAAACTTAACCAAAGAGATAAAAGACCTGTACACTGAAAATTATGCAACATTGAAGAAAGAAATTATGGAAGATACAAAGAAATGGAGGCAAACACCATGTTCTTGGATGGGAAGAATCAACATCATCAAAATGGCCATACTACCCAAAGCAATTTACAAATTCAATGCAAACCCTATTAAAATACCAATGACATATTTCACTGACCTAGAACAAATCCACCAAAAATTCATATGGAACCAAAAAAGACCCCGAATAGCAAAAGCAATCTTGAAACAGAAGAACACAGCAGGAGGAATCACGATACCAGACATCAAACAATACTACAAAGCCATTGTGATCAGAACAGTCTGGTACTGGCATAAGAACAGACATATAGATCAGTGGAACAGAATTGAAAGCCCAGAAATAAACCCAGGCCTCTATGGTCAACTAATCTTTGATAAAGGAGGAAAGAACATAAAATGGAGTGAGAAGAGCCTCTTTAACAAATGGTGCTGCGAGAACTGGACAGGGACGTGCAAAAAAATGAAACTAGACCACCAACTTACACCACACATGAGAATAAACTCAAGATGGATTAAAGATTTAAGTGTAAGCCATGATACCATAAAAGTCCCAGAGGAAAACATAGGCAGGAAAATTTCAGATATCACACGTAACAATATCTTCACGGATACATCTCCCAAGGCAAGAGAAATAAAGGAAAAAATAAACAAATGGGACTACATTAAACTAAAAAGTTTCTGCTCAACAAAAGAAAACATCAGCAAGATGAAAAGGAAACCAACCGTATGGGAAAACATATTTGCCAATGATATCACAGACAGGGGACTGATCTCCAAAATATATAAAAAGCTTATACGACTCAACATCAAGAAGACAGACAACCCAATTAAAAAATGGGCAAAGGACCTGAACAAACACTTCTCCGAAGAGGACATACAGAAGGTCCATAGACACATGAAAAATGCTCAACATCATTGGCCATCAGAGAGATGCAAGTAAAAATCATAATGAGATACCACCTTACACCTGTCACAATGGCCATCATCAACAAATCAACAAACAACAAATGCTGGTGAGGATGTGGAGAAACAAGAACTCTACTGCACTGTTGGTGGGAATGCAGACTGGTGCAGCCACTATAGAAAACAGTATGGAATTAACTCAAAAAACTAAAAATGTAACTGCCATTTGAACCAGTGATTCCACTGCTAAGATTATACCCGAAAAATCCTGAAACCCTAATTCAAGAGAACTTATGCACCCCTATGTTCATAGCAGCCCTGTTTACAATAGCTAAGTGCTGGAAACAGCCTAGGTGCCCATCTGTGGATGAGTGGATCAAAAAACAGTGGTACATCTACACAATGGAATACTATGTAGCAGAAAGAAAGAAGGAACTCCTGCCATTTGCAACAACATGGATGGAACTAGAGAGAATTATGCTTAGTGAAATAAGCCAGGCAAAGAAAGCAAAATACCATATGATATCACCCAATACAGGAAACTAAAGAGCAACACAAACAAACGAACTAAATAGGCAAAAACTAGAATAGTAGTCAGTAGGGGGGAGGGGGGAGGGAGAGAACGGGGATAAGTAAGGGAAGGGTCAAGTCAAAGAAGTAGTATAAATGACTCATGGACATGGACAATGGGGAGGGATATGATTGTGAGAGAAGGGATGGGCTGGGTGGGGGTAGCAATGGGGGAAAAATGGGACAACTGTAATTGAAAAACCAAAAATTAAAATAAAATAAAAAGATTAAATAAAATACAAAAAGAAATAAAGGAAAAAAAAAGTATTTTTCCAGAGGAGTTATTTTAATTTATATTGTTTGTAAGACACTTTTCATTCTTGAATACCTTGTACATAAGCATTCACTTTCATGCCTGTTACTTTTTTTAGTTTAAAGATATGTTCCTTATATTTTCCAAGGTACATTCATTTGCTGATTCATAGATATGTACTTTCAAGAAACTTTTAGTGAGTACTCATTATGTACCAAACACAAAAATATATATAGTGATAAAGGCCATAAGGAAAAATGGAAATACAGTTCTCAGAAAGTCTAATTTAATTTGATGTATTCTAATGGGATATTAAGCAAAAAAGGTTTTGTTGATATTAAATTACTCCCATAACTCAGCTTCCCATCCCCCACTAAAGCTGAAATGAATTTAAGATACATTAGTTCTTGATTATTCTCTTGGAGATTTTCTTTTAATAACCAAAGTAATCCCATGTCAGAGGAGAGTTGCTTCATGAGTTATCACTATATTTCCCTTCATTTTCCAGTAGCGTTTCTAGGGACAAGTGAGGCAATATCTAGTCCCATAACATAAACTGTAACTTTTATTTCATTCACCGATGTTTTTTTTCCTCTTTTAACTGAAACATATTGATTTTGTTTTCTAGAATGTGTTTTTTAAAGTGGCCATTAAAAATTCAGTTGTGCATGTGCAACATACTACCAATGTTTTCTTCTATCCACTAGTTGTGTGATCTCATAAATATGTGATCATATCTCAGGTTGATATTTGATAATTTTCTCTATATGTAAACAATTATTAAGAGAAAATAGAATAGTGTTAGAAAACATGAATTTTATTGTCACTCAGATTTGGGTTCAAATTTTAACTCTGCAGATGGAATGTCTGTGGGAGGTTATTTATATTCTCTGAGCCTGTTTAAACAAAATCTTTAACATATCAACAAAGCTTAATGCATGACTTAATACTAATGACAATAGCTAATATTTATTGATAGATTACTATTTTTACATGATGTTTGAAGAACACTGGCCGAAGTACTAAATAGGGAGATGGAAAAGAAGAGGAAGATTATTTATGGGATGCACTGTTGAATAGATCTGATATATCATTTAGTAAATATATGTCATAAATGGCGCTATTCTGTGATACATCTGCAGTGTGAGATATTTTAGGGTTTCAAGAGAGAATATGGAGACAGTCTTACAGGTACAGGCTAATCAGAGCCACTGTAGAGCAGAGGTAGAATGTGAGAGGAGACTAAGCCTGGCCTAAAGCTTTGCTCTATACCTCCATTGAGACTTCTGTGAAGGCTAGGTAAATCATTGTCTATGTACATAATACAAGGCCACTGATACCTTTAGAAAGTGACATCCAAATGCATGGTAACAGAGGATGGGGAGCTAGTGATTGACATAAAGATTAGGACCAAGAGAAAGTTAGAAATCAGGCCCTACCTGAATCACTGCATATGCACAGAGTATAGGAGAAGAGGAAGAAAACTAATATCTACAGGATGATTGGAAAGTGGTGGGTCAGAGAGATGAGGACATATGTGTCTTATGGAAAAGCAGATGATGGAAGCTTCTGTAAGACCCCCTGATAACTGAAGTACTGGAGGCTTTGCAATGAGCTGTTTCAAACAGGTACTTAGTGTGAGGTTGCTACTATGTGTGTTGTTTACAGGGTAAACCAATTAAAAAAAGACAACTTAAGACTTCTGTTTGGTGTAGAGGCCTGTATTTGAAATGTCTAATAACGTATACTGCTTGGAGAGGATGGCTGACAACCAATACTTGTTATTCTTCCTTGGGTGGTAAGCAGATATATTAACTTGAAAGGAGTATTCAACTTATGTTTTTCATAGGGGCTATTGCTGTGAGGGCTATAGATCAGGTAGATACATTATAAAGCAGCCAACTTCAGATTTCTTTCTTTTTTTTTTTATTGTTCTATTACAGTTGTCCCAATTTTCCCCCATTGCTCTCTCCTGCCCCCCCCAGTCAATCTCTGTCCTGTTGTCCATGGGTCATTTATACCAGTTCCTTGACTAGACCCTTCCCCTTATTTCCCCCCTTTTCTCCCTTCTCCCTGCTCTGGTTGCGGTCAGTCTGTTCCTTGTTTCCATGCTCTGGACTCCCAGCTGCTATTTACACACATACACAGACTAGGAACCATGAGTGACAGCCAATGACAATAAGCAGCCTTGGGAAAATGTCAGCTTTTTTATTGAGGAGTTCAAGATATTGCTACAAAATTTTATGTGGTCTTGAGGGGTGAAAGTATTTAGTTGGGTGCACAGATAAACATGTCTGTCTGCATTTTGGATGGTGCGCTTGAAACATCATATACCAATTAACACCTTTTCATCTTTTTTTTTTTCTTTTATTATTTGGTTTTTCAATTACAGTTGTCCCATTTTTCCCTCATTTCTCACCCCCACCTAGCCCACCCCTTCTCCTGCCATTATATCCCTCCCCGTTGTCCATGTCACTGAGTCATCCATACATGTTCCTTGACTAGACCCTTCCCTTTTCATCTTTATATAATCCAAGATGCAAAAATGCAAGATAGAAATGAATGGCAGAGATGCTCTTCCCATAAACTTTGTCTTTCAACTAGATTCATGAAACTTAAGAGGTGGAATGGACCCTTTAAATTGTGTTTTCTCATAGCTTCATTTTACCCACAGATGAGTTGCAGCTTGAGTGGGCACAGCACAAGGGTTAAGAGCATGTACCCAGGAGTCTTATACAAACCTTTACTTCAAGACACATAAGCTGTGTGAGCTTGGAAATATCCCCTGAATTCCCTGACCCTTACTTTCAGGCAAGACAAATGGGCTAACAAGTCTGATACAGTGCCCAGCTGGCACAGGTGGTCAGCCATCATGTCCTTGGGAGCCCACAAAAAGCCTGGTCTGGGAACCTTTGAAATTGATCCCTCAGAGAGCCATTACTTAGCTGGGAGGAACTAAGGGATTTTGCTCATTTCTGTATTTATCTCTACTGCCAAAGAGTTATAGAGTTAGATCCTTAGTCTGAGGAGTTTAATCCTGTATGCTCTGATTTGCCTACTGAGTACCAGAGCCATTTATGGAGAAAGGAATTATGGGTGGCTGGGAAGGTCCTGGGACAGAGTATGAAGTTCAGCACAAGATATTCACATTTAAGAGGCAATAGCTTTAGGAGGAGGTCTTGTATTAAGGAGGAGTAGAAACAGAAGAATGGCAGTACCTCATAAAAGGTGTATAACAGTTATAAAATCTCCTGGGTATAATTTAGGAGGAGCTACTCAAGATGATGAAGTGAAGTAACATTAAGATCATTCTGAACTTCCTGAATAGGGGCTGCCTGAGGAAGTGCAGCTACTCATGCAACTGTCTCCTAAAGAAAAACTCAGATGTGGTGAGAATCAAAGCTTTTATGAGCTACTGGAGGCACAACCATCTGAAATTACAGCATCAACTTGACAAGGCATAAAGAACATGACCATATATTTACAAAAGTACAATAATGAAGGTCAAATTCTTGACTAAAGTTACAGTAGTTCTTGCAGTAAGGGACTTAATAAGATTGATAAGATTATTTATAAGTTTGCTGATTTTAATAGTGGAAGGAGGAGGTGTGAGGGATTGGTGAAATAAAGAGGAAATATTGTAGAATGTGCAAAAGCCCATAGGCAAGAATGAACAAATTGTGTTGAAGCCAGTTCTGGACAGAGGGGAAACACCAAGAAATGGAAATTTGAGAGTTGCCATGGATGGTGTGAACCATGAACTGAACTTTGAAGGGCAAGTTTGATTTGGAACACTAGAGAGTGTGTGTGTAGAGGTGGCAGAGGTTAACTGAAAAGGAGCCCAAGCATGGGTCTAGAATTCAGAATAAACATGGATTCCTGAATGGGCAGTAAGAAACCCAGGCTAATAAGAGTGAAAGATGTGAAGTGGAGAGAGTGAGAAGAGAGTCACTACTGCATGGATAGAATGTGATCTGATTGGCAAGTATCTTAAAATTCATGGATGAGTAATTGACTCTGATAAGATGGGAAATAGGAGCCATTAAAGATTTCCAGCCAAGGGAATGTGATGAAAACTGCTTGGATTTGAGAACAAAGAGTCTCAGGTTACTGTGGGCTATTATAGATTGATCATTGATCTGAGATATAAATGTATGCTAAAGGAGATACTGAGAGGTCTCACAAAATTATTTCTATTGACACACTCAGCAGTGACTTATGAATATTTAGTGTTTTGTTTCTTTTTTAGAAATTTTTAGATTGTAGTTGAAAATGTATAAGGCTATGGTTGAAATCATTTATATGCAATTCAGAAACACATAGAAGAGTGATCTAGGCAGAGTATAAAAGTTAGAGTATAGAGGTTTCCTTAAATTTGTGTATTACTACTTGCCATAGCAATCCATTTCTATTATCAAGTCTGAGAAGCCAAATTCATAGTAACCAAGGTTGGCAGAAATTAAGATATACATATATATGGTATATACACATATATATGTGTGTGTATATATATTTATAATATGTGTATTATATATAGAATATATATAATAAAGAGAAAATTGCTGTTAGTACATACTTCACTGTCCCAGCTTCCATGGAATCAGTCTATTCCAAGCATCAGTTCCTTTTTAAAGCTCTAAGAAAATTATCAGCTCCCTGTATTGCAAGGACTTCAGAATGACTTCCAACTCTCTAGAAAGTTATCCTGTGAACACAGAAATATACATGGAGTGGTGAGGGAGTCAAGGGATACAGGCCATCTGAGCCCAGACTACTGAGTCTAGTCTTCTCATCAATGGGCAACAGACCTCAGGACATGTCTTCAGATTAGCCTAAAGAAGACCAGCATGTATTTCAGTTTATCAGGTCCATTTCAGTATGTACATTAATAACCAGGACAAATGTTTTTTTTTCCTGCTTATAATTTTAAGTTTTGAAGAAAATTAGAGGTCCCTGAAATCACCCTCAGACATGATGATTCAGTTACCAGAACAACTCAGAAATCAGAACCTGTTATGGTTTATTACAATGAAAGGAAACATATCAGCTGAAAAAGGGAAAATGTGTCTGGGTCAAGGTCCAGGAAAAACCAGGCACAGGCTTTCAGTTATCCCTGGAATAGTACTTAATTTCAGCAGTATCATATTGCCTATGTAGCATATTGTCTATTCAACATAGTTCTGCACACAATGAGATATAAAATTGGAGAAAGAAGTTGTGGGGTATGAAAGGGAAGACACACCAATTTCCTGGCTGTTATGTTTTCACATGTGTTAACTTCTTGAGTTCCCTCTCCTTTATCTGACCAAGTTCTACTCTTTGTCTTAAGTTTTCTTCAAAAGTTGTCTCTCTAACTTACTGATTCCTTTTTCCAATTTTCCACAGCACTTTAATACAACTGTTAATCCTAGCTTATATGTTCTCATTAGTTGTGCTCATATCAACTTCCCCTATTTCCCTAGCTGCTACTGCCCTATTTTTGGAAAATAATAATAATGTAATTAATGCTCAAATAATACATACTATGGACCTGATATATTTCTAAGTGTTTTACATATAATCACACTTACTTAATCCTCATAGCAACTCCAGGAAGTACTGTTTTCTATTGCTGCTATAAGAAATGACCATAAAATAAATTACTACAAAATGAAACAACACAAATTTATTAGCTTATATGTCTAGAGGTCCAATGTCTGAAATGCTTTCATGGGGTTTAAGACAGGTTTTGATAAGGCTATGTGACTTCTTGGAGGTTGTAGGGGATAATTAATTTCCTTGATTTTCCCAGTTTTGAAAAATCATACACAATCTTTGGCTTGTGAGATTCCTCCTCCATCTTCAAAGCCAGCAGTGATGTGCCAAGTCTTTTTCATGCAGCCATCTCTGATTCTCTCTCTATGCACAGCTGGAAGAGATTCTATATTTTTAAGCACCTATGGAATTAAATGGAGTCCACCCAGATAATCCAGGATAATCTTCTCATCAATTAAAATCCTTAATTCAGAGACTTCCAACCAAAATAGAGGCATAGGAAGACACACTGTGTCTCGCTCCACAACTAAGAAGGAATACGACTACTTCAAAACTGGAGACAAACAGAAGTTCCAGAAAACAAAGCTGCCTGGACGTCCAACAAACAAAGATATAAAGAAGAAATACTCATCCAGACAGGTAGGAGGGGCGAAGCCAAGGCAGAGAAGACACAGTGTGGAGGCAGTGGCAGTGACAATGGCTAGGGGCAGCGGCAGTGATAGCAGCTGTAGCCAGCTGGCAGAATGTACAGTCCCATATTTAAAAAAATTAGGGAGGGACACCTGGGGAGCGCTCCCAGCACCAGACCAGACCACACAGCTCACAGTTCCAATGCTGGGGAAAATAAAGCCTCATTGCTTCTGACTGTGAAAACCTGTGGGGGTTGGGGTGGAGGAAGAAATTGCCATCCTCTCAGCACAGTCTGTTTGTTTAGAGGGCCTATGAGGACCTATAACATCTGGAGACCCACACACTCTGACAACAATGGCCACGGCAACAGCTAGAGAGGCACCAGTACCATACAACATGTGATAAGTGCCTGGTAAAGGGAAGAGTGCTGAGAAGGCAGCATTGTTCCCTCTCAAGTCTGTATGTTCCCTCATCCATATACAGCACCACAATGTGGTGAAATGGATGTCCCCATTATGACAAATACCTAAGGCTCCGTCCCTTACAATGTAACAGATGCAACAGCTCTACCTAAGACACAGAGACAAACACGGGAGGTTGTCAGGTTGAGGAGACAGAGAAGTATGGCCCAAAAGAGGGAATAGGTCAAGGTTCCAGTGGGAGAACTAAGTAATAAGGAAATAACCAATCTAACATATTGAAGAGATAGCCAACCTAAGAGACATAGAGTTCAAAACACTGGTGATAAATATGCTCACAAACTTGACAGACAAGATTAACTACAACAAATGCATAAGGGAAGAAGTGAAGTCTATGCTGAGTGAAAAGAAGGAAAAGCCACATGAAACCAATGGTGAAAGAAAAGATGCCAGGGTTCAAATCAACGATTTGGAACATAAGAAAGAAATAAATAGTCAACCAGTACAGAATAAAGAAACAAGACTTTTAAAAAAATGAGAAGCTTAGGAACCTCTGGGACATCTTTGAACATGCCAACATCCAAATTAAATCATAGGGTTGCCAGAAGGATAAGAGAAATAGCAAGAAATTGAAAATGTATGTGAAAAAGTAATGAAAGAAAACTTCCCAACTTTGGTGAAAGAAGTAGTCATACAAGTCCAGGAAGCACAGAGAGTCCCAAACAAGCTAGACCCAAAGCTGATTTCATAAAAGAAACATTGCAGGCAAGAAGAAACTGGCAAGTATTCAAGGTGATAAAAAGCAAGGACTTACAACCAAGATTATGCTATCCAGCAAAGCTATCATTTAGAATGGAAGGGAATATGAAGTGCTTCCCAGACAAGGTAAAGCTAAATAAGTTCATCATCACCAAGCCATTATTATATAAAATGATAAAGGGACTCTTATCCTTCTGGCACTCGTTGCTCTTAAGAAAAAGAGCATCAAAACTATGAACACTAAAATGACAACAAACTCACATTTATCAAGTACAGAACCTAAAAAAACAAGACAAAAAAAACTAAGCAAACAGATAGCAACAAAATCATAGGTTTGGGGATCATTTGTAGAGTCATCAGCTTGGAGAAGGAAAGGGGAAATGGTGCAGGGATTAAGAAGCATAATTAATAGGTACAAAATAGGCAGGGGGAAGTTAAAAATAATATAGGAAAGGGAGAAGCCACAGAACTTATATGCACGTCCCATAGACATGAACTAAGGAGGGTGGGATTGCTGGAGGGAAGGGGGGTCCTGGGCAGAAGAGGGCAAAAGGAAAAGAAATTCAAACAACTGTAACAGCATAATCAAAAATATATACTTTAAAAAATCCTTAAATTATATTTTCTTTTTTTAATTTTCTTTTTTGATTTTTCAATTACAGTTGTCCTCTTTTTCCCCCATTTCTCCCCCTCACCCAGCCCATCCCTTCTCCCACAATCATATCTCTCCCCATTGTCCATGAACATGTGTCATTTACACATGTTCCTTGACTAGACCCTTCCCTTATTTATTCCCCTTCTCTCCTTCCCTCTCCCCCCTATTGACTATTATTCTGCTCCTTCTCCTATTTAGTTTGTTTGTTTATATTGTTCTTTTGTTTCCTGTATTAGGTGATATCATACGGTATTTTTCTTTCTTTGCCTGGCTTATTTCACTAAGCATAATTCTCTCTAGTTCCATCCATGTTGTCGCAAATAGCAGGAGTTACTTCTTTCTCTCTGCTACATAGTATTCCATTGTATAAATGTACCACCGTTTTTTTATCCACTCATCTACAGATGAACACTTAGGCTGTTTCCAACACTTGGCAATTGTAAGCAGTGCTGCTATGAAGATAGGGGTGCATAAGTTCTTTTGAATTAGGGTTTTAAGATTTTTCAGGTATAATCCTAGCAGTGGAATCACTGGTTCAAAAGGCAGTTCCATTTTTAGTTTTTTGAGGTAATTCCATAGTGTTTTCCATAGTGGCTGCACCAGTCTGCATTCCCACCAGCAGTGCAGTAGCGTTCCTGTTTCTCCACATCCTCACCAACATTTGTTGTTTGTTGATTTGTTGATGATGGCCATTCTGACTGGTGTAAAGTGGTATCTCATTGTCGTTTTTATTTGCCTCTCTCTGATCGCTAGTGATGTTGAGCATTTTTTCACGCATCTATGGACCTTCTGTATGTCTTCTTCGGAGAAGTGTTTGTTCAGGTCCTTTGCCTGTTTTTTAATTGGGTTGTTTGTTTTCTTGATGTTGAGTCATATAAGCTCTTTATATATTTTGGAGATCAGTCCCCTGTCTGTGATATCATTGGCAAATATGTTTTCCCATATGGTTGGTTTCCTTTCCATCTTGCTGATGTTTTCTTTTGATGAGCAGAAACTCTAGTTTGATGTAGTCCCTTTTGTTTATTTTTTCCTTTATTTCTCTTGCTTTAGGAGATGTATCTGTGAAGAAATTGTTACGTGAGATATCTGATATTTTCTTGCCTATGTTTTCCTCTAGGACTTTTATGGTGTCATGGCTTACATTTAAGTCTTTAATCCATCTTGAGTTTATTCTCGTGTGTGGTGTAAATTGGTGGTCTAGTTTCATTTTTTTGCACGTCCCTGTCCAGTTCTCCCAGCACCATTTGTTAAAGAGGCTCTTCTCACTCCATTTTATGTTCCTTCCTCCTTTATCAAATATTAGTTGACCATAGAGGCCTGGGTTTATATCTGGGATCTCTATTCTGTTCTACTGATCTATATGTCTGTTCTTATGCCAGTACCAGCTTGTTTTGATCACAGTGGCTTTGTAGTATTGTTTGATGTCTGGTATCGTGATTCCTCCTGCTGTGTTCTTCTGTTTCAAGATTGCTTTTGCTATTCAGGGTCTTTTTTGGTTCCATATGAATTTTTGGAGTATTTGTTCTAGGTCTGTGAAATATGTCATTGGTATTTTAATAGGGATTGCATTGAATCTGTAAATTGCTTTGGGTAGTATGGCCATTTTGATGATGTTGATTTTTTCCATCCAAGAACATGGTATTTGTTTCCATTTGTTTGTATCTTCCTTAATTTCTTTCTTCAATGTTACGTAATTTTCAGAGTACAGGTCTTTTATCTCTTTGGTTAAGTTTATTCCTAGATACTTTATTTTTATTCTTGCTATAGCAAATGGTATTTTCTTCTTTTCTCTGTCTCTGATATTTTATTGTTGGTGTACAGAAATACCTTAGATTTCTGTATATTTATTTTGTACCCTACTATTTTGCCAAATTCACTTATTATATCAAGTAGTCTTTTAGTGGAGTTTATAGGGTTTTCTAGGTATACTATCATGTCATCTGCAAATAGTGATAGTTTTACTTCTTCTTTCCCAATTTGGATGCCTTTTATTTCTTTTTCTTGTCTGATTGCTGTGGCTAGGACTTCCAACACTATGTTGAATAGAAGTGGAGAGAGTGGATAGCCTTGTCTAGTTCCTGATTTCAAGGGGAATGCTTTCAGTTTTTGTCCATTGAGTATGATGTTGGCTTCAGGCTTCTCATATATAGCCTTAATGATGTTAAGGTATGCTCCCTCTATTCCCATTTTGCTGAGTGTTTTCATCATAAATGGGTGTTGTACTTTATCAAATGCTTTTTCTGCATCTATAGATATGATCATGTGATTTTTGTCTTTCATTTTGTTTAGGTGATGTATTATATTTGTTGATTTGCGAATATTAAACCATCCTTGCATCCCTGGGATGAATCCCACTTGATCATGGTGTATGATCTCTTGGATGTATTGCTGGATCCTGTTGGCCAAAATTTTATTGAGGATTTTAGCATCTATGTTCATCAGTGATATTGGTCTGTAGTTTTCTTTCTTTGTTGTGTCTTGACCTGGTTTGGGGATTAGGTAATACTGGCTTCATAGAAAGAGTCTGGGATTTTTCCCTCTTCCTGGATTTTTTGGAATAGTTTGAGGAGGGTAGGAGTTAGTTCTCCCCTAAATGTTTTGTAAAATCCGCCTGTGAAGGCATCCGGTCCAGGGCTCTTGTGTGTAGGGAGATTTTTGATTACTGTTTCAATTTCCTTCTTTGTTATTGGTCTGTTGAGACTTTCTACTTCTTCTTGATTCAGTTTTGGAAGGTTATATGTTTCTAGAAATGTGTCCATTTCTTGTAGGTTCTCAAACTGCTTGCTATACAGTTGTTTGTAGTAATTTCTTATTTTTACTTTTGAAGGACCATTTTTTATTCACTTTTTATTTTTTTATTTTTTATAAGTATATTTTATTGAAAACATTGTTACAATTGTTCCAATTTTTCCCCTTTGCTTCCCTCCCCTAGCACACCACCTCCCCCAATAATCCCCTTCCACAAGTCCATGCACATGGGTCGTACATACAAGCTCTCCTCCCTCACCCTTTCATACATTCTTCCTCTTCTTTTTTAAAAAAAATTAATTAATTAATTAATTAATTAATTAATTTAAAAATAAAAATAACAATCCCTCCCTTTCAGACTTAAGACCCTTTATAATCTTATAAAGGACAATGGGCAAAGGTCTCAGTCTCCTCTAGCTGCTTCAAGTTGGACATGGTCATCATCCTACCTATCCTTGGGTCCAGAAATCCCTAATAAGAATGGGGGTGTGGAGGCAGGGGTGGCCTTCCCACATGGGGAAGGATTATGCAGACTCCAGGTCAGCTGGCTGTCCCTGGACAATGGCATGCTTGATTTAATGGCCTGGCATCTTTATTGTATTCTGGAGGCAACACATTTGGCAACAGGGTTAAAAGACATCATTCAATCCATAACCACTAGATGAGAAAAAGCAAGTATTAATTTTTCAATGTCCCACATTAGGGGAAAGAAAGGCTTCTTTGGAGGAAGGTGTGCTAGGTAATATCACCTGTCCAAAATAATTTTTCCCATTATACTTAGTTTGGGCTGAGGGAAATAGTTTAGGTTTTCTCCCTCTCAGACCTCTGGGCTCTTTCTGTCAAAGCCATTAGGACAGAAAAGAGAAACCAGTTTTAAAGAGAAGCCCATAGGCCAACCCATTCTTCTCCAACCCAGCCACTTAGTTCAGCCAAACCATTGAGTCTCAGGAGGCAGCGCTGCAGAGAGGATTAAGTGAGGCCTATATGTACAGACAATCACTGAGGTAATGAGATCATAGGCTTATGCCCTTTCAAAGCAGAAAACACATGTTAATTTATGTAACATAGCCCACCAAGAAGTCTCTAAATCTGTAAGACTGTCTTATTGGAAAGAAATCCAGTTACAAGGCATTTGACATTATTCTTACCTGTAAATCAAATATCTTTGATGACACCACAGACATAGTTTAACTTTCAAGTGAAAACATATTTTAAATGAAAAGAAACTTTAAAGACGGTAAGCTGCACTACTTTATAGTCTACCAGTGATCATTGTGATTTTCCATGAATAATGATTTTTTTCCCTAAGATTACCCTCGTCATTAAAGTGACTGCATTAAGTCCATTTTTAGTTTATCCTGTTCATTTGCATAAACACATCAAGAGCAGAAAATGATCACGTATGATCTTTAGTTCTGCTTTGCTGGAACTTATGCAGGGAACATTTAGGTTGACCTTCAGTCTGCCCTTCAGGGCACAGAAGCAGAACCATATACCTGGCATTCAGCCTTGCCTGTAAACACTTGTCTTTTCCAAGTCCTCCTCTTTTTCCATTGTGCGTTAAGGTCCCATCTAGCCGTCTTTCAGGAAAACGACCTTCATTCCTTCCCTGGAAAGATTGCCATGGACCACACATCCAACCAAGGTAGCAGGCCTTTAATCTCGTGGGCTTTTATTACCTTTGAAAGTCAATCCAAGTTCCCCAGTGCTTTTTGGTAAGAACCTGAGCCCAAGCATGTCTCCTTTAGGCATGACATTCCAGTCAAAGTCTTAGTCAAAGAAACCTCTATTAACAACTGGTCTTATTAGTTTTATGGAAAGAAACTTATGTCATTACTTACTTGTTTAGAATGCCAAACTCTGGAGGGATCAGATAGGGAGAAAAATATACAGTGTGGAGGAAAATCCTTGTCCTTCTAATATTCACTGAATTTACATTTCCATTCTTTATATTTTTATTTTCCCCCCACTAAAATTTTGTTTGTTTTTTGTTTTTCCATTACAGTTGTCCCACTTTTTTCCCCTTCTTGCTTCTCTGCACCCTATCCCCCCTTCTCCCACATTCAGTCACCACCCAGTTGTCCATGTCCATGGGTCATTTATACATGTTCTTTGACTAGACCCTTCCTCTTCTTACCCTCTTCTCTCCCTCCCATCTCCCCATTTGTTACTGTTAGTTTCCATTTTGCTCATTTGTTTGTGTTGTTCATTAGTTTTTCATAATAGGTAATCGCATAAGGTATTTTTCTTTCGTTGCCTGCCTTATTTCGCTAAGTGTAATTCTCTCTAGTTCCATCCATGTTGTTGCAAATGGTAGAAGTTCCTTCTCTCTTTCAGTACTTATTCATTGTCATTTCCCCCCTTTGTACTCGTGTTCCTCTCTGTCTCTTTATGTTTCTTCATCTTCTTAAAGCAGACTCTTTAGCATCTCCTGCAATGCTGGTTTGGTGGACATGTATTCTTTTAGCCTTCTTTTGTCTTGGAAACTCCTTATTTCACCTTCCATTTTGAATGAGAGTCTTGCTGGGTAGAGTATTCTTGGTTGTAGGCCTTTGTTTTTCATTGCTTGGAATAATTTTTGCCATTCCCTTCTGGCTTGTAGTGTTTCTGCTTATAGCCTTATTGGAGCTCCCTTGTATGTTATAAGTTGTTTCTCCCTTGCTGCTTTTAGGATTCTCTCTTTGTCTTTGAGTGTTGCCATTTTAATTATGATGTGTCTTGAAGTGAGCCTGTTGGGTTTCATCTTCATTGGGACCCTTTGTGCTTCCTAAACTTGCGTGACTCTTTCTCTCCTCATTTTAGGGAAGATTTCTGTCATTAGTTTTTCAAAGAGGCTTTCTATCCCTTGCTCTTCTTCTTCTCCTTCTGGAATTCCTATGATACAGATATTATTATGTTTCATGTTGTCCTGCAGCTGTCTTAGAGCCTCTTCAGTCTTGTTCAGTCTTTTTTCATTTTGTTGCACTGTCTGTGAGTTTTTGTCTACATTGTCTTCCAGCTCACTGATCTGATCTTCTGCTTCCTCTAGCCTACTTTTAATTCCTTCTGTTGTGTTCTTCAATTCAGAGATCGTATTCTTCATTTCCTCCTGGCTCTTATTGATAGCTTCTATGTCCTTTTTCATGCTGGTGTAATTCTCCATAAGTTCCTTGTAGTTTTTCTGGAGTTCCTTGTAGTTTCCCTGGAGTTCTTTGTAGTTTCTGCTGAGCTCATTGAGCTTCTCCATAATCCATGCTTTCAATTCCATATCTGATAGTTGGCTCCCCTCTATTTCATTTAGCACTCTTTTTGGGGATTCTACCTTTCCTTTCTATGGGGAGTTGTTTCTCTGTCTCCCCATTTTCATGACTCCTATTGTTTGTTGCTGGTTCTTAGAATGATCTGCACTTTCTTGATCTGCCCCTGGTGACATCAGATCCCGTACCAGTCTGGGCCTAGGCAACCTGTTGGAGACTTCCAGGGATCTACTGCCTTTGTCTGACTTCTTTAGTTTTTAATCTATTCAATCTGTGATTAGCTGTCAGGCTTAAGGACCCTGGGTGTGGCAGTTTAATTCCTGTAGGTAGGGCTTTTTCTTCTCCTCAGGCTGACGCCACTTTGGGGAGGGGGATGGTCTGCCTCAAGTACTGGGGATGAGTCAGCACTGGGACCCGGCCGGCCGCTTCCCCAGTTCTCCCCTCAAAGCCACCACACCTAACTCTCCCCTAGTGTCTCTAGTCCTCTCTGCCTTCCCTCCGCTCGAGCCCAGGGTAAATGGGGGCCAAAATATTTTCGTATGCGATCCACTTAAGAGCTCTTTTTCTCCTGCTGTTTCTCTCCGGCTAGCAAGAAACCCTGTGGCTTTTTGTTTTTCACAGCTGGATACTATTTTACTTTCCACTCTGTTGGTGTAGGCTGGGAAACACAGCTGGGGGTTTAGACCCTGCCCTTCTCAGGGGGAATCCCCGGCTGCTGAGCTGTTTCTCAGTCCCTTCAGCTGCCACCTGCGTGAGCCCAGCCACCCCTTCCATGTGTCCGCACTCCCTACCGGTCAAGTTGTGATGTGGCGTCCTTTTCTGTCTCTCCGCCGTTGTAAGACTTCTCTCCAGCTAGTGTTAGGTTGGTTATTTCAGATGATTTCTCCAAAATTAAGTTGTAAATCCAGACTAGTTCTGGGAGTAGGTTAGTGTAGCTTCCACTTTCTTGTCCGCCATCTTGTTTCTCTCTGTAGTAATTTCTAACAATCCTTTCTTTTTCTGTGGTGTCAGTCGTTATTTTTCCTCTTTCATTTCTGATTTTGTTTACTTAGGTCTTTTCTCTTTTTTTCTTGATGAGCCTGGCTAAAGACTTGTTGATTTTGTTTATTTTTTCAAAGAACCAGCTCCTAGTTTCATTGATCTTTTGAATGTTTTTTTTTTTTTGTCTGTATGTCATTTAATTCTGCTCTGATCTTGATGATTTCCTTCCTTCTTCTTGCCTTAGGCTTTGTTTGTTGTTGTTGTTTTAGTTCTTGTAGCTGTAGAGTTAGATTTTTTACTTGAGATTCTGCTATCCTTTTCAGATATGCCTGTATTGCTATGAACGTCCCTCTAAGGACTGCTTTTCCTGTGTTGCATAGGTTTTGGGTTCTTGTGTGTTCATTATCATTAGTTTCCATAAATTTCTTGATTTCTTCTTTGATGTCATTGTTAACCCATTCATTATTTAATAGCGTGTTATTCATTCTCCATGACTTTGGATGTCTTTGATTTTTTTTTCTCTGACGTTGATTTTTAGTTTCAAGGCATTGTGATCTGAAAAGATGTTTGATATGATTTCAATTTTCCTGAATTAGTTGAGGCTTGTTTTGTGTCCTATTATGTGGTCTATCTTTGAAAATGTCCCATGTGCATTTGAAAAGAATGTATATTTTGCTTCTTTGGGGTGAAAATTTCTATTTATATCAGTTAAGTCCATGTGGTTTAGTGTGTTGTCCAATGCCTGTATATCCTTGGTGTTTCTTTGCTTCGAAGATCTGTCTATTGTTGAGAATAGAGTGTGAAAGTCCCCTACTATGTGTGTATTGTTGTTAATATCCTTCTTGTTGTCTTCTCATATTTTTATGTATTTGGGTGCTCCTATGTTGGGTGCATATATGTTTATCAGTGTTATATCTTCTGATGGGTTGTTCACTTAAGTATTATAAAATGTCCTTCTTTGTCTCTTTTTATTGCCCTTGCTTTGACATCCATTTTGTCTGATATGAAGACTGCTACCCCAGCTTTTTTTTCCAGGTCCGTTTGCTTGGAATGCTTTTTTGTATCCCTTTACTTTCAGTCTGTGTAAATCTTTCATTTTGAGGTGTGTTTCTTGTAGACAGCAAATATGTGAGTCCTGTTTTCTTATCCATTCCGTTACCCTATGTCTTTTAATTGGAGCACTTAATTCATTTACATTTAAGGTTATTATTTATATGTGTTTATTCATTTCCCTTTATACTTCTGTCCCTCTCCTCGTTTTTTCTTCTTTTTCTTAAAGCATTCCCTTTAGCATCTCTTGCAATGCTGGTTTGGTAGAGTTGTATTCTTCTAGTCTTCCTTTGGGAAACTCCTTATTTCACCTTCTATTTTGAATGAGAGCCTTGCTGGGTAGAGTATTCTTGGTTGTAGGTCTTTGTTTTTCATTGCTTGAAATATTTTTGACCATTCCCTTCTGGCTTGTAGTGTTTCTGTTGAGAAATTGGTCGATAGCCTTATCGGAGCTCCCTTTTATGTTATTTGCTGTTTTCTCTTGCTGCTTTTAGGATTCTCTCTTTTTCTTTGAATGTTGCCATTTTAATTATGATGTGCGTTGTAGTGGGTTTTGGGGGGTTCCTCTTCATTGGGACTCTCTGTGCTTCTGGAACTTGCATAACTTTTTCTCTCATCAGGTTGGGAGAATTTTCTGTCAATATTTCTCATATTAGCTTTTCTATTCCTTGTTCTTTTTCTTCTCCCTCTTTTATTCCGATGACTCGGATGTTATTTTTCCTCATGCTATCCTGTAATTCCCTTACATCTTCTTCATTTTTTTCAATCTTTTTTCATTTTGTTGTATTGTCTGGGAATTTTTTTTCTACATTGTCCTCTGACTCACTGATCCGATCCTCTGCTTCATTTAGCCAGCTTTTGATTGATTCTACTTTGATTTTCAGTTCAGGGATTGTGTTCTTCATTTCTTTCTCGTTCTTGTTAATAGTTTCTACGTTCTTTTTTATGCTGGTGTAGTTCTCTGCAAGTTCCCTGTAATTTTCTTGGAGCTGTTGGTAACTTTCTTGGAGGTTGTCATAGTTTTTTTTTTTTTTTTTTTTTTTGAGGTTGTCGAGTATATTGAGCTTCTTCACCATCATTGTTTTGAATTCCAAGTCTGACATTTGGACTATATCTATTCCATCTACCCGTCTTTCTGGGGATTCCTCTTTTCTTTTCATTGAAAGGTTGTTTCTGTGTCTTACCATGTTCAATTCTTCTTGTTTGCTTTTGTTTTTTGGGTTTGTCTGCTTTGACTTCCCACCTTTGTTGTATGAGATTCTTTATAGGAGACCTGGGGGTTTCAGTGGTGCATTCTCTTTGATCTCCTGAGCCTGATGTTCTTGGGGTACCCTTTATGTCATTTTTTTAATGTTGTCTGGTTATGTTTCAGATGTTCTCTGGTGGGGTCTTCCTTCTGGCTAGTTGATTGAGAGTCACTCTGTCCACTGTGTCTTGAGTTCTTTTGTGGAGATTCTGTTAAAAACATAAACACACAGACTAGGCAGGAAACCCACACTCTCAAAAATATCCCCCACCTTCTATCCCACTATCATCAACAAATGAGCCAGTATTAATATAAATGTGGAGAGATTATGGCTTTTATCCTATAGGAAGAATAGATAAGCATTGTTTTTAAAGAGGAAAAATATGATTTTTGAGAGAGGGGATGATTGATTAGTAATAGTAGCAAGTAGTGTTGAGACTATGCAAGACAGTAGGTAATATTTACATTGTATGTTAATAATAATAAGAGAAAAAGAGGGAAGAATGCAGAATATAGTAAGAAAGTGGATTGTATAGTATTAGATTTATATAGTAGTTTTATTCTATTTAGTGTGAAAGGGAGGCTAAATAAAACAGACAAACAAATAAAAAAGAAAGAGGATGGATGAGAAGGAGAGATGGTATGAAACAAATTGAAGAGATAGTTTAAAAATTTTTAAATAAAAGTAAAAATTTAAATTAAAATAAAAAATGAGAAATTAAAAAATTAAAATAAAATAAAATGCAAATAAAAAACTAAAATAGAAATAAAAATTTAAAAACATATATATACAAAAGGAAAGTTTTTACTCAGTTCATCCTTTGTTTGTCGTCTTCTTTTTTTGGATCCACAGCTGATCTAATGAGGTGGGCCAGAGGTTCCTGATCTTTGCAGGTTTGGCGTCTGTTTGGAGCTGACTAGGGTGCTTGTGTGCATGCCTGCCCATGTCCACGCAAGGCGGCCTGCGCGCTAGCCTCAGGCCTGCCAAGCCGTGCCCCGGGAGTTGGTCTCTCGCCCCTTGGGGTTGGGCCCCAGACACTTGTACATGGTGGAAGTGAGCTTCTGTGACTTGCTGCTGCCCACTGTTCCCGCAACCACCTGGTGGGCACAAGCGGAGCCCATGCAAGTGGTTTGCGCTCTGGCCTGGTGGCCACTTGGGCTGGCCAGGGGTGTCTGCGCATGGTCTTCTGCGTGCCCAGCGGGCCCTATCTGTGCCTGCTGGGGAACTGATCTTATGTCTGTTGGGGTGTGTCCGAGGGGCACCTAGACACGCGGCCGGTGACCTGGTTGCACGCCTGGGCCAGTGTATGAGGGCACTTCCCTGTGCACACCTGTGCTACTCAAGGGGAGGTTTGGGGAGTGGGTGAGCGCTCTTCTGCACCTGTGCTCCTCAAGAATATCCTGTCACCCCCAAACTTTCCTCCCCTCTCTGCAGTACACAAGAGAAAAAAATAAAGAAAATCACGTTCTCACATGCACAGCAGTATGCTGTTTCTTGTCTTCCAGTGCCAGGTGCCACCTGGTCCTCTCCTGGCTCTGCCAGCAGGCAGAGATTCGCTCTCCTCCTGATTCCTCTCTGGGGAAGCCTGTGGTTGCTAAAAAGTCTTTGTGTACTTCCAGCCACAGCTCAGGGAGTGAACCCAGTAAGAAATCCCGTCTTGTCCCTTTTTCCTCCGCTATCCTCACCAAACAGGTCACTTCCAGATGGTTTTCTCTAACCCTGCATTGCCAAGGCTCGACTCCTGCCAGTGTCCAGCTCCTCACTGAGATGTTCTGTCTGCAATCAGTCCAAACTACAGACGGGTCTTGGGAGCCAGAAAGCACAGCCTCCCCTCACTCCTTCGCCATCTTCTCTTGTCCCTTAAATCATATTTTCAAAGTCTCTTCTACCATGTAAATAATCAATAAAATACACTTTAAAAAATCCTTAAATCATATTTTCAATGTCTCTTCTCCCATGTAAATAACAGTCCCTAGCTTTGGGGATTTTAAGGCATGGATATGTTTGGGGGACATTATTCTGCATTGCACAGGTGCATCTTATTATATAGATGAAAAACTGGGCCTAAGGAAGGTTAGTAATTTACCCAAACTAGTAAATATTGAGACTAAGGTTCAAACACAATTTGGCCATACAGGCTTTCTTAAGTATTGCCCACCTGTGAGGTTTCCTTAAAGAAGACAATAAAGCCACACTGCTTCTTATTGTGAAAACCTGTGGGGGTCGGGGCAGCACTGTTCTTGACACATATTCACTTATTGTGTATACACATAATAATTTGCAGTCTAAAGATTGTATAGTAATAATTTATAGGTAAGAGAATAATGAGGGAAATATAACCTTGCCCATCTACTCTCATTCTTCTGTTCCTGACTCTCCTTGTCACTAGTAAGAATTATTTTAGTTTTCTAATAATTATATGTATTTCCTTGTATTTTACCATGACAGCTCAATGTGAATTTCATTCTATAAAATGACCTCTAGGATTTGAGTAAGCTCAGAGTGGTTCCAAAGGAACATTTCTAAATAGAAACAGGTCTAGACAGTTACAAAAGCATGTGTCTGTTTGGGGGATTCAGAGTAGGTTTTCAACTGCGCAAAGATCTAAGAGGCCCCAGAATAAACAGAACATGAGCTCTGGCTCTGAGTATCCTGAAGCCCTCAGATAAGATTCTCAGCTTTTTTGATCTTTAAGACCACCTTAATATCCATGTTAGAATATTGAAGTAGAAGGTAGAGATATGGAATGCCCTTGTATATTGAAAGGTGTATTAAAAATATGGATTATTCTTCAGATGTATCTCTCTACTTAACATTCCCAAGATTCTTTTACCAATCAGAACACAAGCTCTTGGGTGTCTTTTGTATAAAAGCTACAATTAGAATATTTACATATTTTTAGAAAAATAAAGTAATAACTGAACTGAACTAGAATGGCTGAATAACTGAACTAGAAAACACAGTATTTGCATAATGAAAGCTTATCTTTCTCTCAATCCCAGGACAACCTTCTTTGTGTCTTGACAGTTGCATTCCCTGGTGGTCAGTCATCATTATAAATTTAAAGTGACTTTTACAAGAACTCAAGAACAAAGTCAGAAGAAGTTAGTGCACATGTAATTCATGTATTGGTTACATAAGTAGCATAACAATGACTTGGAAGTGTAATTTTGAAAGAAACAGTACTAAGTTGACATTAGTAGTTCCAGTAGATGAACAAATGTAAATAGCAATTTATCATTAACTCTTTATACAGGGGAAGCAGCTAGGGCCTCCTTGTTCACCTTTATTATAGGGCTTAAAGTGTGCAGGATCTCAGATTCAAAAATAGTTTTTAATGATTTGAGTACCTCTGTATGGACACAAGAAGGAGACCTTTTTGGCACTAAAGACTGGTGGAAGAAATACGAATATAGAAATTGTGGTTAACATATTTGTTATGGAATATATGCATATTAGGAAATATGCTTTCTAAATCAGTATCCATTAAAAAGTATCATTTTCTTGTTGCTTCTTATTATAAAATCAGTGAAGTAGCCGTTGGGGGAAATAACCAAAGAATAAATTATTCTTTGGTTTTGTTTTGGGATTTCTAAAAAATTATGAAAACAGTGTATTCCCCACTCTGGCCAGTGTGGCTCAGTAGGTTGGGTGTTGTCACGTAAACCAAAAGCTCGTGGTTTCAACTCCTGGTCAGGGCACGTGTCTGGGTACAGATTTGGTCCCTGGGTGTGGTGCGTGCAAGAGGCAGCTGACCTGTTTTTCTCTCCCATGTAGATGTTTGTCTCCCTCTCTCCCTCCCTCACTTCTCTCTATCTAGAATCAATAAGCATGTCCTCGGTAAGGAAAAATAAGTAAATGATGGCTATTGCTACCTTGGTAGTTTTAAAAAAGGGTATTCCTCACCTACCTTTTTTCTTTTTTTTACAATTTTTGAAATTGGCCATATGGCAGTAAAATTCTTCTTCAGTGCTTTTCATCCCTTTAGCACTTCTACAAAAAAAAAAAAAAGGAGTAAAATTTGAAGCAGTCAGTGTTGATATTTTTATTAACCCAAACAGAAGAGATTGAAATAATGGGCTAAATTCAGCCATGTGGATTTTAGTTAGTCATTGTTTTAGCACACTAAAAGAAACAATTTCTTCATGAGAATCAAGTACCTCCTATATTTATAATGTGTCTCTATATGAAATATTTAATCTAATTAACTGTATGAAATAAAGTACAGAGGAAAGCTGATATGCAAAATTTCCATTTGAACATAGAAGTAGGAAATAGCAAGAGGCTTCCCTAATATGAAAGGCTTGCTGCTCTTGCTTTTTATCTCAATATGATGATGGAATAAATAGCAACTGGAGAAGTTAAGATGAAAGCATCTGACTTCCTGAAAAACTAAACCATAAATGAGGAGTTGTAACATCAGAAGGACTGTTGTGAAACACTTTGCCTCCTACAGTCTGCCAAAGGGAAATGCTATGCCTGAATATATGTTCTGAATACCTTTGTAAGTCAGTTGCTCCATAACGATTTTCTCAGAATTTAATGTTGGCGTAAAATGAAAATCCTCATTTTTTCCCAAGTAGAGTCATGATGCATTGGAAGTTACAGTTAGCATTTAGAATAGGTTAATTGATAGAACAATCATAGCATTTTAGTCTAAACTCTTCAGTTTGAAGAAGTCGTTTACCCTGAGTCACAACAACTACATACAGAAATGGAAGTCAGGACTCCTTAACTAACTTCTCACTATGTGATGGAGCTGTCTTTTAAATTTGCCTTCATCTTATCTAGAAGGGCTATTACAAAATTCTATTTGAGAAATAACTGGCTTATTATGAAGGAAAACCCATGAGCAATAGAGTTTCCTAAACATAGAGTTAGCAAGTGGTTGATATATTTAACAAATGAATGCACTGTTCTAGGCAGTGGGTTAAAAACTGTACGTAGGAAGATGTATACAGCCTAGTTTTTATCTTTTAGGAGTTAATATTATGGTGGGGAGAGAGACACATAAGTAGATATTTGTAATAAAATTTTATGTCTTGGAGGCATAGAAAGGATGCTTCAGCAACAAGGAAGAGGAGTATTTAACTTTGATTGGGATGTAAAGAGGGGCGGTTTCTAAAGAAATTAAAGTAGGTGAGGTCATTCAAGTATAATAGAAGTTTACATTTACTTGAAATTAATCTAGTTATAAATAACCTTCCTTTTGGTAAAAGTTAAAAATAAGATAAGTATAAAATAAAGTACTACTACTGCTCTTAAGTTATCTCTAAATATTATCTTTGTGAAATCAAGCAATGATTTTATGAGTGTGTGTTGTTGATGTTGTTTAGTAGTGTGTATTTTGGGGGTTTGGAGCAAGCACTGTTGACCCAAACCCATTCAATTACTCAATGATGATTTTATTAACATTCTAATATATGCTGATTAAATACACTGATTGGTTAGCTGACCCATATAAACTTCTAGCCAGAAAACACATACGGACTTACTTTTTCTCACTAACACTGTATTCCTTTTATTGCTTGTGTTTGTATGACCATATCCTTTGACCCATGCCTTATGTTCCCACCTAACTCATTAGATACTCAAAAATATCCTTCCTTAGTTCTTTCTCCTCTTCCTAAATGACACAAGTTTGAGTTCTCCAGAGCTTAGTGATTTGTTCTCTTCTATTTGCTCTCTGCATTCACAACCTGAGCAATTACAGATTTAACTATCCTCAATATGGTATCATTTTCCAAATTTACATCATGGTTTTTATATCCCTTTTGAACTTCACACTCATATCACAACTGCCTACTTGACATTTTCTCTTTCCTAAAACTGAACTCTGAGATTTTCCCCAAGAACTGCTTCTTCACCTCAGTAGATGGTGTTCACCCAGTTGCTCAGTACAAATGTGTTGTCATCCTTGATTATTTTCCTCATCACTACACACATCCAGTGCATCAGTAAATCCCATTTGCTTTACCATCAAAACATTTCCCAAATTATATTATGTTACCCAACATTATAAACTTATCTAAAATTTATCACGCCTATAAATGTTTCTACTGCTACCTCACTAGTTGGAGCAATCATCATACTTTGTCATAACTATTGTAATAACCCAAACTGGACAATCTGTGTTAGTTCATTCTTTGCAGTGGAGCAGCTATGGGGCTGTCAACTTTATAGGTAGTATTGTGCAATGAATGGCCAAGGTACAATGGAGGCCAAGACCATTGGAAATAAAAAGGTCAAGGAACAAAGAGGCCAAAGTATACAAGGATTATCTATGTCAGCTTTTAAACTGCCAAACTGATGACAATATGTGGCTAGAAAGCAGCAATAGATTACAGTGCTGACATCTAAATAAATGCAAGGGAAATCTTTGGTCCCTTGTATTTTTACTTACTTTATAACTCCTCTATAATTATAGTTTCTGCTTTCTTATAACTCTCATAACTCTCACCTGTTCATGAGTTCTCTGTATAGCTTTACACGCTTAGCTCCTATTAATTGCCTCATTTTCTGCATTATTTATTTTAAATTCTAAGAACAAGAAGAAGATTGGCTCATCCTATTTCTGTTTATGTAGTCATTTTCCCCCTTTTTGTGGCAGACCACACCCTAGTTAACCCTTGGTTCACGTTCCTGCCTCTAATATGACTTACCATAGCCAGAGAGCATACAAGGAATGACAGGGCAGAGATACAGGCATCATGGAGACGTAGGATTATAACTATAGCAGAAATTTGGTTGGATGCTTTCATTATATGCTAAGCGTTTGAAGGCACTTTGGACATTGCACACAAATATTGGAATCTCTATATAATAGTGTCAGAGACTAAGGTTCTAAAACAAACAGAGAACAAGGAGAGACTATAAGGAAGTCATTTTACAAATTACTAGCATAGGTGTACTGTGCTTAGAATAGAACAAAAGAAAAACATATAACATATATGACTTTAGTTAGTGCTTGATTCATTCTAGATATTAAAGTGTGTTTTATTTCCTTTCATTTATTCATCCAATATTTATTAAGCAGCCACTCTCTGCTGGGTAGGAGTATTCAATGAGTGGAGGGTCCATGTAAGAAAAATTAGGAATTCTATGAGGTTGTCCCTGATACCAATACCCTATTTGCTATCTCAAAACTCATGTAACCTTAAATAGCTACTAACTCATCAGAAATGATCCACAATGCTCTATAAGTGATTTCCTCTTGTTGCTCCGCTTTCCCTTAATATAAAATAGGAAGAAGACTAGCATACTTCAGAGAAAATTAGAAAGACTAATTAAGTCAGGAGGCAGTGCTTTGAAGATGAAAGTGGTTGCTGAGCATTAAAGAACTAAATAAAGTGCTAAATAAGTATCCAACAGTTGTGAGTCCATGTATTCTATTGTACAATACTGTGCCATGAATTGAAGGCACATCATAATGCTTTAGCATTACAAAAGGCCTTTGTTGAAAATTCAAGTGACACAATGAAGTGCTTAATAGCTTTCAATTTCCAATAAAGTATTAGTCTATTATCAAGTATGTGGCATCTAAAAATTATGTGAGGCACATATTGAGGACAAAAATTGGATTTAAGTGGATAGAATGAATGAAATAAAGAGCTCCATCATGGTGCACATCTCAATATTCAGAATGTGTGTGAGGTAAAGTACTCTCTACTGCACTGATTTATCTTGAGTTATAAATACTAGAACAAAAGAGTTTAGAAGTAGAGTCTTCTAGGCATCAGAGATGATCCCAGGATCAGAGAAATTAGGTAAATAATAGTTGAAAGTAAGTCTGAGAACATTGATGTTCTATAAGTACTTCCTGCATGACTTGTGGTTTTGTCAGGGATAGGGAAAATGGACTGAGAAATGCTATGAGGTTGTAGGGTGTTTGTGTCCCCTCAAAAAAGATTTGTTAAAGTCCTAATCTCCAATGCCTGTGAATGACACTTTATTGGAAAATAAAGTCTCTGTTAATATAATTAGTTGAAATTAGATAATACTAGAGTAGAGTGGGCCCCTAATCCAGTGTGACTGGTGTCCATATTAAGAAACTGGTCATGTGATGGCAGAGATACAGGAAGAATGCCATGTGTTGGTAAAAGCTGAGATTGGAGTTATGCAGCTGCAAGCAAATAAGTGCCAAAGACTGCCAGCAAACTACTGGTAACTAGGAAAGATGCATGCAACATATTCTTCCTTGGAATTCTCAGAAGGAATCAACCATACCAATACCTTGATTTCAAATTTAGCCTCAAAAACTGTGAAAAAAACACATTTCTCTTGCTTTAAGCTACTCAGTTTGTGGTACTTTGTTACAAAAACCCAAAGAAAGCAATACATTAAGGATAAGGAAATACCCAATTAAATATGTGCATACACATTTTCTTTCAAACAAGCATGTGCTCCCTGACTGCATGGTGAAGGACAGAGATTGGGAACTTTTTTCTTTAAAAGTTAATATTTTAGTCCTGGCTGGTGTGGCTCAGTGGATTGAGCGCTGGCCTGCAAACCAAAGGGTCACAGGTTGGATTCCCAGTCAGGACACATGCCTGGGTTGCAGACTAGGTCCCAGTTTGGGGCATGTGAAGGGTAACCACACATTGATGTTTCTCTCCCTCTCTTTCTCCCTTCCTTCCCTTCTCTCTAAAAAATAAAATAAATTATTTAAGAAAATGTTAATATTTCAGGTTTTGTGGGTAATAAGGTCTCAGTTGCAATTACCCAACTCTACTATTAGAGTGCAAAGATAGTCACAAACAGTAAATAGCAAGTGGGCATGGCTGTGTCCCAACAAAATTTTCTTTATGGACTTTTAACTTTGAATTTCACATAATTTTTAAATTTTATTTTTTAAACTTTAAAAATTATTTATTTTACAGAAAGAAAATGGGGGGAGAGAGAGAAAGAGAGGAACATCAGTTTGTTGTTCCACTTATTTATGCATTCATTGGCTGATTCTTGTATGTGCCCTAACTGAAGATTTCACCCATAACCTTGGTGTATTGGGATGACACTCTAACCAACTGAGCTATTTGGCCAGCGCTAGAATTTTACATAATTTTAACTGTCATGAAATATTGTCTTTCTTTTCATTTTATTCAACCATTTAATAATGTGAAAAACATTCTTAGCTTGTGGGCCAGACGTGCATGTGGGCCATAGTTTGCAACCTCTAGTGAGGGAAAAAGAAGATAAATATTTGAGTCAAATATACCTACTTCCTAGTTGTCTAAGTTTTCATGGTACTTTTATTCTTTGAGTTTTGATTTCTGTCCTTGCAAACTAGAAATAAGTATGGTTTCCACAAAGAAGTGGAAAATAGTAAATTAGCTCTTAGCAAGATTTGTTTCATGGGCACATGCTCTGGTGCCACCATCTTGAGATTCTTAGTAATTTTGAACAGGTTCCATTTTTTCACTTTCAATTGGGCCCCACAAATTATGTAGCATAAGCTAAGTTAGAGTGTCATCCCAATACATCAAGGTTATGGGTGGAATCTTCAGTCAGGGTACATATAAGAATCAATCTATGAATGCATAAATAAGTGGAACAACAAATTGATGTTTCTCTCTTTCTCTCATTTTTCTGTCTGTAAAATCAATACGTTTTTAAGTTTAAAAAATTTTAATTATGTAAAATTCAATTTTCAAAGTCCATAAAGGAAGTTTTGTTGGGACACAGTCATGCCCCTTTGCTACTTACTGTCTGTGACTATCTTTGCATTCTAATAAGAGCCCAAAAGTAATAGTTATTTTTACTCCTACACATTGTAATGTATAGATAGCTGTAGGTTAATAAGAATCTAAACTCTGTCCTTGGCTAAAGAGACATGGATTCTTTAGGAGAGGGCAAGAATATTTTCTCACAAAACAAAAGCAGTGATTGCTTGCAAGCCAGACATACTTGGAACAGATGAGCATACTGACATGGAAAATAAAGATACAGCTCCCTAATTCTATAACATGACAAATTAGCAGCCAAGAAGAAATGCTCCAGAGACTCCAATTTGTGTGGGGGACCTAACTACTCTTCTGTGATGAAAGTTTGTGCTATAAAATAACTTTGGAAATTTGCTGGCTTTGCAAGGATATGTGCATAGAATGTTAAACAAATTTTTGCAGTTGGGTCTTGCAGCAGTCTTTATTTTGAGCAGTGACATCAGAGCATTAATCCAAACACTTGTTTATATATAAATGCAAGAAGAGGTGCACTGCAGTGTCTGCTGAGGAGTGTAAATTTTACATTGGTAGAAATCTGGGACTCTGGGGCTGTCTTGCCAACACAGCAGTCTGACCTACTATTAATTTCTTTGCATATTGTACATGACCAAATTGGAAAACTCAGAACTCCAAATAGATTAGATGATCACCAGCTTTTTACTACACTTTTCAGAACTGCAGCTCAGGTAGAGGCACTCTATGATTCATAAATAAAGAAGCAAAACTATTTTTTTCTTTATATCTGGGAGGACACCCTTATTGGTGAGAAAGTTCCTCTGACAATTCTCCGGCATTTTTGGGTTTATGTCAAACAACATTTCAAAAGCTTTTGGGCTGATACACAAATTCTGATTCCAGGCTCATAAACCACAATCAGATTTTCCCAGCTACTGTGAACTGTACCTTTAATCATGAGGGCATATGTAGTAGGACTTGATGGTGATACATCCCAAAAGTTACTACTCAATGACCATTCTGCCAATGCCATACAGCCATTCTAGGAAGTAGCTTTAAGCACAGATTAGAAAAATCTTGTTCAGAATTAGTTAAGTAAACAAAACCATTACAAAATGAATTACAGCACTTACTAAGCAGTTTGTATTATATAGCAATGACAGTTATATACAGAACTTTTGCAGTATGGAATTGATGTGAATTCCCCACACTGAAGTATTGGTGAAGCCCTGAGTTACTAACGTGTAAAGTATGTTTATCTTAAACTTAGACATTTGATTTATCTTGTTCTCTAGGTGGTTGGGCAGACCCTAAACCACTTCTACCTTTTCTTGATGATTTCCATTGAGCTGGTCACCTCCTTGTATAAGTACATATTCAAAGGTAAGCATACCACGCCTTACAATTATTATATCCCTAGCCAAGAAAGCAGATGAGAAACACAAGCCTTATTAGCCAACAAGTTCAAGAATTTTTGCTTTGCTCCTTTTCTGGCCTCCTGTGATTATGCTTTAAGCCACTTTGTTGTTCATTAGCAACTCCAAAATGCACTGTGCAGGGATGTAGAGAGAAGGTGAAGATCAAATTAGTCAATCTGGCTTCTTATTAATAGCTCTGGCAAAAGACTTGGAGGAGTGTTTCCAACTAATGGATAAAATAAGAGGAAATCATCCATGCTATTCCTATTCCTGATTCCCAAGTGAGCAGAAGGCTGGCTGATTTCCTCTTTGCTAAATAGTGCCTTGAGGGTTTGAATGCTTTGTAAAAGTGCCTGTCTTAGACAGTGGTATGATGGGAAACTAATCAGTTGGCTGGGTTCAAATGAATTTGCTAGTTAAGTTTAAAACACAAAATAGATTTAACTGACTTTCCTTTCCACTTAAATGACTTAAAATTGTTTTTGGTTTTATTTTATTTTATTTCTACTAAAAAGGCATAACCATTGGCAGTAGGATGGAACTGAAAATAAACAGGTAAGTAATTAAGTAAATAACCATAGTAATTTTAGATAGTAGTAAAGGCTAGCAAGAAAATAAGGCAGGGTTAATAGTCTATAAATGGATTGGTGACATGATGCTATTTTAGACAAGGTGGTCAGAGAAGGCCTGTTGACATATTATTTGATCAGACATCTGAGTGATAAGGAGAAACTTCACGAGGATCTGGCAGGAGTACTTTCAAGCAGAGGAATGGCAAGTATAAAAACTCTGAATCTGCATGACGAGCCACAAACAAAATTAGACTTATGTGAATGAAACAGTGAACAAGAGAAGAGTGGTAAGAGACTAGACAGAGATCAGAGAATACAAAGTCCTGAAGGTTGTGTTAAGGGTTTTGGGTTTGATTCTAAGTGCAACAGGAGACCTTGTTGAATTTAAACAGGGGAGTGACATGGTCTCATTTATGGTTTATCCTATCTATTGTGTTTTTTTTTTTACTTTTTATTGAATTCATTGGGATGACACTGGTTAACAAAATTCTACACATTTCAAGCACACAATTCTACAATATCATTTCTACACTGTTGTGTGTGTTTTGTTTGTTGTATTTAGAACAAATAGTAAAGCAGCTGAGAGTTGAACTTGGGGGATTTGTTAGGAGGTTATTAAAATAAACCATGTGAGAGATAAATTAAGACACTTGGACTAAGGTGGTTGTGGTGGAGATGATGACAAATATCAAGATTTGAGATCAAATTTTAGGGTAGACCTTGCAGATGGATTAGATCTGGGGTGTATGTTTGAGGGAGAAAAGAGATGTCATGGGTAAGTCTTTGGTTAATGGCCTGAGAAATTGTGACTTTGGATAAGTAATTTAATGTCTCTGAACCAGTTCCTTTTTTTTTTCTACATTTTTATTGTATTTTTCCATTTCCATTTAGCCCCTTTATACGTTCCCCCCCCCACACACAATCATCACACTATTGTTCATGTCCATGAGTCCTTTTACCTTTTTGATTGATCCCTCTAGCCTTTTATCTTCCCCTACCTTGCACCTTAGTTGTCATCCTGCTCTCTATCTATGAGTCCATCTCTATTTTGCTTGTTAGTTTAGTTTGCTCATTAGATTCCACATATGAGAACAATCATGTGGTATTTGTCTTTCTCTGACTGGCTTATTTTATTTAGCATAATGTTCTCCAGGTCAATCCATACTGTCAGAAATCGCAAAAAAATTTTTTGAAGGTCAAGTAATATTCTATTGTGTAAGTGTCCCATAGTTGTTTTATCAGCTCATCTACTGATGGACACTTGGGCTGCTTCCATATCTTGGCTATTGTAAATAACATTGCAATGAACATAAGGGTGTTTGTGTTCTTTTGAATTAATGTTTTGGGTTTCTTCAGATAAATTCCCAGAAGTGGGATCACTGGCTCAAAAAGCAGAAGCATTTTTAATTTTTTGAGGAATCTCCATACTGATTTGTTTATCTTGCCTTAGGAGATGTTTCAGTAAATATATTGCTACAAGCAATGTCTGAGATTTCTTTATCTGTAAAGGAAAAATTACTACAGTTACATCCCATAGTCATTCTTGCATTGTATGCTTTAGTAATATTATTAGTTAAAGATCTACATGTCAGGTGTTTTACCATTGTTTCACATTTTTATCTAAAGTTTGCCTCACAAGAATTCTAGAAGGTTATTAACAGACATTATTTCCATTCTATGCCCAAGAAAATTGATGTGCAAAAAATGTGATAGTTTTGGTGTCACATGGAAAGTAAGTAGCAGATGCAGGACTTAAATCTGTGTCTATTTGTTTCAAAGCTTGAACTCTTTGTGGTTAAGTGTGACCAACAAGTGTGATAGTGGACTAAGCCTTGGAGACTAGACTCTAGCATAAGGACTTGAAATGCTATAATTGGGAATCTGAATAGGAAGTAAAACTCTCAAACTTTACAGGAAGGAGCAAGCCTAGAGGTGCTCTTATAATACCCTGACGCTCCTACTAGGAGATGGAATAGGAGAAAGGCATTTTGTTAAAGTTTGCTCAAGATTGTCAATAATTTTTCTACTTTAATTTTAAACTGAAGGTTATTAAACAGATGGGATACCATTAGCAGTTTGTCTTAGAAATGCAGAATGCCTTGAATGAAGTAGCCCAATGCACCTACTGCCTGTGAATTATCAGAATAGTACAAATATTAAGAAAATTTATTTTTTAGAATGTGATAACAGCAAAAAAAAAAAACAATCAAACATACTAAATATGAGGATTATATACTTTTCAACACAGAGTTTTCTCTATGTATCGACCTTAATGTGGAACTGAAGAGAGATAAAAATAAGGGTGTGGAATTGTTCAATCAACCAAGCTTAACTTTATTTACAAAGAGACTGGGGTTTAGCACTTTTTACTTGCCCAACCATTCCTTCAACAGAAGTTCTCTGGCATATATCACATATCAAAAGGAAGTGCTGTTTGTTCATATCTACCAGAGCCTGGTGATACATAAAATCAGGAGACTATGAAAACTCTTAAGAAATGACATCATGCTTCCTTCTGTCTCCAGGCCAGCATTTAAACCATCCCAGAAAACAATTTATCTTCCCTTTCTCCTAACATTGTCCAGAGGCAGAGACTTCCCCAGGTAATATCACATTTTGCCTTTCATGAACATTTTCACTTTCATAAATGCCTGTGCCTTGTAATTATTTTCTTCTCTGCTCTGCACTGGTGTGATGCAAGACATAGCCAAGAGCACTTCATAGATTGTTAATGGGCAGACATATGGGCTATTGATCCCAGGTTTCATCTTCTTATTTGTTTGTTAGTAAAAGACTACAGGTTGTCATATTCAACTGCATGACTCAGCTTTAAAAAAAAAAAAAAACGACAGTCAAAATGAAAGGATGCTTTTACTTAAAGTAACAATCCAAAAATTAGTCTTAGAAGTTGCCTTAGTGGAAATATTAAATATACCAGAACATTTATTGCAGGTAGAATTTGTGCTTTTTTTGGTATCCTTTTGGGGCAATAAACTTCACAAAATGAAGACAAATGACTATTTCATGGCAGAAGTAACATCACAGCAGAAGATTCAACAAGATTACCTAGTTATTACATTGTATTTTTTCTTCTAAAAATGAAATACTATAGATTAAAAGGCTACTTAGCTGAAATTTGAAATGGTGTTAAGGAAACATTCCATGTTTAAGTTAAATTCATCTTCAGGGACTTATTTTTAATACAGGACCACAAAACTTGGTATACAACATCAATAATATTGGCCAATGTAAAAAGATACTGCAAATGAAAATTACAAAATAAATAGGATATATAACTATTATATATACTATTAATTCTCATCATTGAATAATTCCAATTATGTGACAAGGTCCAAGGACTATGGTCTCCCCACTGAACTAATTGAGCCTGTTATGGAGCATGAGATCTTAATTTCTGCATCTATTAATGTATAGATGAAATTAAGACCCAGAGAAGGATAAACTCAGTGCTTCTCTTTATCCTTATCCCTAACCCCATCTAGGTTGAATATCTCAGTTTTTCTTGGTCAGATCTAGTAGACAGAAGAGAATTGATCAATAGTATTTGTCTAACAGGTTTTTTAAAAATTCTCACCCAAGAACATGATTATTGATTTTAGAAAGAATGTAAAGAGAGAGAAGTGGGGGAAAGACACATCAATTCGCTGTCTCTCATACATGCCTTAACTGGGACAGAAACCACAACCTAAGCATGTGCCCGGACTGGGAATTGAACCTACCACCTTTTGGTTTATGGAAAAATGCTCCAACCAACTGAGCCACACTGGCCAGAGCATCTAACAGGTGGTTTTGGCTATTGTCTAACTTGTTCTAGAAAGTAGGAGGGGAACAAAATCTGGTAGTGATGTTATGGGGGCAAAGTAAGACTGGGGAAGGGGAAATTTTTTCAAAAGAAAGTGGGAAAAGTAGTATGTCCCTTGTTTAAAAAACGTTGATGATTATTATATATATACAATGGAAAATATGTTATTTTCAAGAATGAAATATTTTAAAAGATGTCTTGTAAGTAGCTTGCAAGGTCAGTCAAGGGACAACTACACAGACTTCAAAACCTTAAAAAGATATTATTTTACAAAAATCTGTTTTTTTTAATTAATCTTTTTCCCATTACTGTTTATAGTCCTCTTATTACCCACCCCCAGCAATCACCACACTATTGTCCATGTAAACATGCAACATTGTCAACCAGATATTGCAGTGCACCAAGATATGCAATTTCTAAAAATGCAGACAAACCCTTTCCTAAAATGAAGCCCATTAGTAACTAGAAAATCATAAAACAAGACTTAATTGTCCCCTTAGATATTTTATTCTTCTAAAGAGAAATAAAATCTTGTAAAACATGTCCACATTTTTAAAAAAAAATATTGAATTAGCCATTATTTAAAAAGACTATCCCAATTCTGTTAAAGTTCTTCTAATACACTTTTATTACTTTATTACTCCCCAAAACCCTATGTTATGAGCAGGCTAAGGACTTGAAATGACATATTTCACAAAAAAAAACCCACTAAACTAAACAAATAGTTAACAAACGTACACAGCATTTTATTCTTTCTGGTGTTCAAAACCACAGACTGAACAATAACAATAACAATAACAACAATAATAAAATTTTGTTTGCATCCACAAACTAACAATCACAAAGTGTTAATTACTGAGACTCTGCTAGAACTGGGTCACTCAGATTTTACTGGTGGGCAGGGAATGAGGGTGCACCCTTGTGGGAAAGTAATTTAGCAATAAATCAAAAATCATATAAATACTTTTATTTGATCCATAAATTCTGATCCTGGAAATTTGTCACAAAGAAATCAGCTAAATAGATAAATATATTCTAAGATGGTGGTTCTCAAACAAAGGCAACATTGTCCACCCGGGAGATATTTGACAATGTCTAGAATTATTTTTGCTGATCAGAACTGTGAAATTAAAACTGTAATACATTTACACAATGGAATATCACACAGCAGAAAGAAAGAAGGAACTCCTACCTTCTGCTACAGCATGGATGGAACTGGAGACTGTTATGCTAAGTGTCTCACCAATATAAGAGGAACCTAATGAACAAAACAAACAAACAAGCAAAATAGAACCAAAGGCATGGAAACAAGGAACAGACTGACAGTGACCAGAGGGGAGGGGAGAGAGGGATAAGGGTAGAAAGAAGGGGAAGGGACTAAACGAAGAACATGTATGGATGGCCCAAGGGCATGAACAACAGTGTGGAAACTGACTGTGGGAGCAGGAGCTGGATAGGCAGAGGACAAAGGGGGAAAAATTGGGACAACTGTAATAGAATAACAATAAAAATTATGTAATAAAAGAAAACTGTGAGCTTTTTACTGGCAGCTAGTTGGTAGAGGCCAAGGTTATCACTTAACATCCTATAATGCACAAGATAGCCCCTTGCAGCACATCATTGTAACAAGTGCTGAAGTTGGAAATCTTACTATAAAGTGCTCCTTACAAAATTATGTATAATTAGTGACACATTGGAACTGACTTAGATGCTCCTCCCTCAACAAAGGCATAGCAATTTAGGATGTCAAGGTGCATCCATCCACTTTATAGAATATTATGTAGAAATTTAAAATGTTAGAGTATTTTAAATAAAACCTTTAAAAATGCAACAAAAGTGGAAACAAAACATTCTAGAGAGTCAGTAAGGAATATGAGTGGATTACTTAGTCAGTAACAGAAGCTCATTGTGATGTTTTAGATTTGTTGAAACAGAATCACTCTTTTATTCAGATAACATCATATACTATCCCAAGGTGATCAAATATGTCTATTCAGGGCAAATGTATCAGAGTCACTTTTTCTCTTACAATGATGTCTGATATGAAAAAATTGCTGAATAGGTTAAAAAAATACACCAAATCAATGAAAATACCCCAATAATCTTTATGGGTTTTGCTGACAAAATTTATCCTCATCAATTGCAAAGTGAAAACTATCAGCTGATTTCACAAAAGAAACTTTGCAGGCAAGAAGGGACTGGCAAGAAGTATTCAAAGTGGTGAAAAGCAAGGACCTACAACCAATATGACTCTATCCAGGAAAGCTATCATTTAGAGTGGAAGGGCAGATAAATTGCTTCCCAGACAAGGTGAAACAAAAGGAGCTCATCATCACCAAACCTTTATTATATGAAATGTTAAAAGGATTTATATAAGAAAAAGAAGATCAAAACTATGAACAGTAAAACAACAAATTCACAACTACCAACAACTGGATCTAAAAAAAATAAAATAAAATAAAATAAGCAAACTACTAGAACAAGAACAGAATCAGATATGGAGATCATTTGGAGGGTTATTAGTAGGGAGGGGGAAGGGAGAGAATGAGGGAAAAGGTGCAGGGATTAAAAAGTATAATTTGTAGGTACAAAATAGACAGTGAGGTGCTGAGAATAATAAAGGAAATGGAGAAGCCAACGAATTTACATGCATGACCCATGGACATGAACTAAGGGTGGGGGATTTCTGGAGAGAATGAGAGTACCAGGCAGAGGGGGGCAAAGTGGGAAAATTAGGACAGCTGTAATAGCATAATTAATAAATACACTTTAAAACAAAGGAAGCTCACTTCATTCAGTCTGTTCAAAGACCCAATTAGCAGTAACTCATCCTCAGAAAGATTCAGGACAATCAATTTCCAGTCATTCAAGTCTGCATTTCTAGTTAGTACTGAGTCAGAAAGGGAAAAAAATGGAGTAACATAATTTTGAAAGACAGCTGTAGAGTATTAGACAATAAAGGTGCCCAAACTGAAAACTACTTAGAACAGTGTGTGTGTGTGTGTGTGTGTGTGTGTGTGTGTGTGTGTGTGTGTGTGTGTGTGTGTGAAGTGTGGGTGGTATTATGGCTTCCGTATTCTTAAATAGAGCATAGGCAGTGCCAAAAATACAGTAGTGGGCAGACCTCTGGCCCCAAACATGTCCTCATACTAATGTTGGAACCTGGGATATGCTATGTTACATGGCAAGGAAGAAGTAAGTTTGCAGATAGAATGAAGGCTGCTAATCAGATGACCTTGAAATGGGGAATTACCTGGATTATCCAGGATGTTATTACAAGCATCTTTATAAGTGAAAGAGGGGGACTGGAGAGTCAGAGTCTGAGGAGATGTGATGATGGAAGCAGAGGGCTGAGTGATGTGCTTATTGCTTTAAGATGGAAGGGAGTGATAAGTCAAGAGATGGGGACAGAATAGAAGCTTTTAAAGGTGAAAAAACAAATTATCTCCTGAGATTGTAGAAGGAACACAGCCCACTGGTACCTAATATTAAACAAGTGAGAATTTTGTTGCACTTCTAACCTACAGAACAGTAAAATAATAATTTTTATTGTTTTATGTTACTAATTTTCTGGTAATTTTTTGCAGACACAATAGGAAACTAACATAATTAACCCTTTGTAGCTATGGATATACCATGCCTGCCCAATATGTGTGTGTTAAGAGATCACAGTTTTACCTTCTTTTTCTCATGTGGCCCATGCTATAGGAAAATGTTACTTTTCCAAAAATTTTTCTTTCAGTGACTAATTATGTGCTTCCCCTCCTCTGGCCTCTATAGCATCCAAAATGGAAATGTAGGGCAAGGACACAAGGAGTAATTTTGATGCTCTTTTCATTAAAAGAGAGGCTTTTCAAGTACTTAGAGTGAAGGAAGTACTTATTTTTGTAATGAAGAATAGGATAAAACAGCACAGTGCACTAGAAAATATATATACATTTTAGAGTCAAATAGATCTGAGTTCAAATCATTGCATGAATATTTAGAATGGCCCAAGGCAAGTTACTTAATCTTTTTAGATCAAAGTCAGAGTTCCCTAACAAAAAAGTGACCTACTCGCTACAAATCTTGCTGTGGCTTGAACATGTTTAATGTTTGTAATATATAAAAATAATTTTTTACAAGTATAAGGATCTAACGGTAAGATACCATGCACACTCAATCTTTGTAAACAGTCAGAATAATATATTCGAACTTCAAATATGACCACAGTCCTCCTTTGTTTTAACCCTTTAGTGGCTTTCTACCCTCTATAACAGCAGCTTTCAAACCTTGCTTTAGGATTGCTTTACACTCTTAATAATTATTGAGGACAAGAAAGAGCTTTTGTTTGTGGGGTTGTATCTGTCAATATTTACCATACTAGAAATTAAAATCAATGTATTTAGAATAAACCAATTAAAAATTAAAATAAATATTTTATGAAGAATAACTAATTTTAAGACCAAAAATGAGAAAGAAAGGTGATGTTGTTTTATATATATATATATATATACACACACACACACTATATATACACACACACACACACACACACACAATAAATATACACACACACACACACTATATATATATATATATATATATATATATATACAATTTTCTTTAATATCTGGCTTAATAGAAGACTTTGTTCATTTTTTTTTTGCAATATGTTGTTTTGGTTGAAGTACATAAAAAAAGCTAGCCCACCATATATGTTGTTGGAAAGAGAGGATTATTCTATTAGCCTCTTCAGACTTTTTTGTTTATTCACCTTTGTACTACACGAAAACTAAAAAAAAGTGTTAGTTTCTTAAAGGTTAGTTGCAATATGAAATTTTAGGTCCTATTAATGAATTTTTTGTATTGTGTTTCATTAAACTTTCTTGATCTGTCTTATTTTTTTTCAAGCAACAGAGATTTATTCTCTCATAACTCTGAAGGTCAGAAGTCCACAATCAAAGTATTATGAGGGTCATGCTCCCTCTGAAGGCTTGGGGTCAGGGGTGGGCTTCTTTCTTGCCTTTTCAAGCTTCTGGTGCCTCTTTGATATCCTTGGCTTGTAACTGCATCACTTCAAACTCTGCCTTAATCTTTGCATGGCCTTCTTCACTGTATATGTCACTGTATGTCTCTTCTTTTTTTATTAAATGCATTGGGTGACATTAGTTCACAAAACCATACAGGTTTCAAGTGTACAAGTCAGAAAACATCATGTGCACACTGCATTGTGCATCCATTGCACAAATCAAAGTCTTTTTCTGTCCCCATTTATTTTTCCTTTGCTCACCTCCATCTACTGCCACCCTCATTTTCCTCTGATTATCACCACACTGTTGTCTGTGTCTATGTGATTACATACACACACACACACACACATACATATATATTCATGTGTGCGCACACACACACACATATACATATACATGTATATAATTTTTATTTAATCCCTTCACCTTTATTTAATCCTTGCAGCCCCCCAACCCTCACCCCTCTGACATGTCATTTTTTTTCCATGTGACCCTGCCTCTGTTCCTGTTTTGCTCAAGAGCTTATTTTGTTCATTAGATTTCACATATAAGTGAGATCATATGGTATTTGTCTTTTTCCACCTGGCTTATTTCACTAAGAATAATAATCTAGATGTCCATTTATGCTGTCACAAAAGGTCAGAGTTCCTTCTTTTTTATGACTGAGCAGTAATCCACTGTATAAATGTACCAAAACTTGGGTTGTTTCCAGATCTTGGCTATTGTAAATAGTTGTAATGAACATAAGGGTGCATATACATTTTTGAAATAATGTTTCTGGTTTATTTAGATATAGTCCCAGAAGAGGACTCACTGGGTCAAAAGGCAGATCCATTTTTAATCTTTTGAGGTAATTCCATACTGTTTTCCATAGTGGCTGCACCAGTCTGCATTCCCACCAACAGTGCAGTAGGGTTCCCTTTTCTCCACATCCTCGCCAGCATTTGTTGTTTGTTGATTTGTTGATGATGGCCATTCTGACAGGTGTGAGGTGGTATCTCATTGTGTGATGAAAAGTTCTGTAAATAGCAATAAAATACATCTTATGCAGTATGTCATTTAAGGTCACAGTTGTCTTCTTGATTTTTTTTTTTCTGGGAGATATGTCCATCACTGTTAGTGAGGTGTTAAAATGTCCTACTATGGCTATATTGCTGTCGACCTCTCCTCTACTGTCCACCATGATTTGCTTTATATATTTAGGTGTTCCTATGTTGGGTGCATAAATGTTCACAACGGTTATAGCCTGTTGCTGGATCTTTCCCTTTACTACTACTCGCTGACCTTCTTTTTCTCTTATTATGGCCTTTGTTTCAAAGTCTATTTTGTTTAATATAAGTATTGTTATTCCAGCTTTTTGTTTGTTCATTTGTTTGTTTCCATTTGCATAGAATACTTTTTTCCATTTCTTCACTTTCAACCTGTGTGTACCTTTTGTTCTGAGGTGGGTCTCTTGTAGGCAGCTACCTGATGTCTTGAGATTGCAGATTTAATCAATTTACCTTTAAGGTTATTATTGATAGGTACTTATTTATTGCCATTTTATTTGTTATACATATGTTCCTCTTTATATAGTTATTTCTCTCTTTCATCTTCTTAAAACAGGCCCTTGAGCCTTTCTTGCAATACTGGTTTGGTGGTAATGAGCTCCTTTAGTATTTTGTTTGTTTGTTTGTTTGTTTGTTGTTGTTTTTGGTCCGGGAAGCTCTTTGTTTTGCCTTTAATTTCAAATGATAGCCATGCTGGGTAAAGTGATCTTGGTTGTAGGTCCTTGCTTTTTATCACTTTGAATATTTCATGACAATTTCTTCTTGCCTGAAATGTTTCTGTTGAGAAATCAGCTGACAGACTTAAGGGAACTCCCTTGTAGGTAACTAACTGCCTTTCTCCTGCTGATTTTAAGATTCTCTCTCTGTCTTTAACCTTTGGCATTTTAATTATGATGTGTCTTGGTGTGGGCCTCTTTGGATTAATCTTGATTTGGACAATCTGTGATTTCTGAACTTGTGTGACATTTTTCCTTCACCAGGTTAGGGAAGTTTTCAGACATTATTTTTTCAAATTGTTTTTCAATCCCTTGATCACTCTCTTCTCTTTCTGCTACCTCTATGATGAGGATGTTGCTATGCTTGATGTTTTCTCAGAGGTCCCTTAAACTTTCCTCATTTTTTTTTCTTTTCTTTTCTTTTTTTCCCACTGTGTGGTTGCCTCTCACTCATGCCCCCAACTGGGGACCTGATGTGCAACTTAGTAATGTGCCCTGACTGGGAATTGAACCAGCGACACTTGGCTCACAGGAAACTTTCCTTGTTTTTAAAATTCTCTTTCCTTTTTGATGCTCTGCTTGGTTGCTTACTGTTATCTTGTCCTCTAAATTGCTAATTGCATCCCATATTTCATCTAACCTGCTGTTAATTCCTTCTATTGTATTCTTCTTTTAAATATTGTATTCTTAATTTCTGCCTGGTACTTTTTCATGACTTACATGTCCTTTATAATGAATACTATCTGTTTGTTGAAGTTTTCACTAAGATCATCCATTCATTCTTCCCCTAAAGTTCTTGAGCATCCATGTAGCCATTGGTTTAAACTCTGCATCTGGTATCTTGATTGTGCTCATTTTAGTTAATTATTTTTCTGGAGAGTTCTCTTGTTCTTTCATTTGGGGCATATTTCTTTGTCTCTCTCATTTTGTCTCTAAATTAAGTAGAACTGCTGTGACTCTAAAACTTGTTATGATGGCTTTATGATGTAGGTGTCTTGTTGAGCTCAGTGGCACAATCTCCCAGATCACCTGAGCTCCATGCTCTAGGAATGTTTCTTGTGGGTGTATGTTCCCTCCTGTTATAGCTGAGTTTTGAATGTTGTTGATACTTTCATGGGTGGTGTTAACCCTTCAGGCTGGGAGACCGTAAGGGTAAACTTTGATCATTGTATATAAGTCACTGTGCAGAGGCTGTCCCTTGAGGCAAAGTTGTGTTCAACAGGGTGTGGAGCCTGCCAAACCCCACCTTTGGCTAGTTGGGTTGAGCTCTGGTGTGATCTGAAGCCTACTACTGGTTGTGATGGTTCTGGGTCCACTTGGGTAAGATTCAGGTACAGGTTGATGTCAGACTTTGTGTGTAACTGACCTTGGGCTCCCTGTATGGAGCTACTACATTATTCACTGTTTCTGGCTGAGTCTACTGAATCTGGGTGTGTGTGGGAGGGACCTAGCTTGGTGTTAAGTGTTTGCTCCCTCCAGGTTAGAGTTGGGGGCAGATCTATAAAATGTCAGAGGCTCTCTGAGGTTCATCTTCACCAATTAACTACTCTGCCTCTTCTAACGTTGCCTGGACTTCCTCCAGAGCTTTTCAAAGAAAGAATGTACAGTGGGCCCAGGCTGGCTGCTACCCACAGATCCTTCCACAGGTTACAAGCTCTGTAAGGTGGGGAGACCAGGCTCGGGAGGAGAAGATTAGTGTGTCTCCTAGTCAGGCCCTCAATAAGGGGAAAATGACTCTTATTTAAGAGCCTTACCACTCAGTTTTTGCCAGAGTCTCCAACTCTAGCTCCCTCAGGAGAAGGCTCCTGTCCCCTCTTCTAGAGCAAAGTCAGCAGGGCAAAGCCACTGGGACTCAGGAAGACAGAGTAAAAAACTATCCTATTGGGGGTGGTGCCAGCATACCCTGCAGCAGGGGACCATGTATTTTATCTAAGTTTCAGACAATAATTTATGAGGGAGACACACTCCAGATATCCCAGTTCCAAATATCCACAGTCCTTTCCTCCACAGAGATGAGCTGAGCAGAGTGGGGCCACGGGGATATGGAAGGACAGATCCAAACATTGTCTCATTGAGGGTGGTGCAGTTATCCTGTAGACAGAGGATAGGCACTTTTTTCCCCTTCACAGACCAAAGCCTCCAATGTGCACTGAAGGTCTCAGGTCAAAGCAGCTCTCAGATTCCCCCTCAGAGGCCTGAGCTCAGCAGGGTAAGGCCCACAGCTGTCAGAAAAGCAGGTCAAATCTGTTTCCCATTGGGAGAGTAGTGCTGGCAGAGCTCCCAGGGGATATAGGAGTGGCTCCCTCCCTCTCCTATAATGTAGCCACACAACCTAGCATCTGCCCATCTGATTGACAGACCCTGAGAGAGAAGCTCTGAAAGTCCCAGCTCTGCACAGCACTCTGATTTCTCTGTGGGACTAAGCTCAGGGCCAAAGAGAGTTGGGGGTGGCACTGGCTATGTGCTCAAGTGAAGAAGCATGGTTCCCGTTCCAAAGCTACACAGTTCAATCACTTTATGAGTCTCTGTTAAAAGTTTCTCCAGAAATGGAGCACCCCAAAGGGCCTTGTTGGATGCAGCTAACAGACCTTTTTGCAAGACTCAAACTTGGCACGGTGATGTCACCAGTATTTGGAGGATTGGGCAGTGCACTCCCCAGGCTGGTGCTATAACAAGAGGAGTGCTCAACCCTGGGAATGTGGCATCTGGGTTTCTAGCAGACTCCCTTCTCTCCCAGGTGACTGAATCTCCACTGAATTTCACCACCAGATGCTATGCTGGCTCCTCTTCCCATCTCTGTTGTTCTGGGTTGGGGATCCCCATGTGGGGTTGAGCCTTCATGTTCCTGGAAGGATGGAGTTTTGCAGCCAAATTATTCCTCTGGCTTCTTAGCTGATGCACATGGGTGCAGAGGCCAGCCCTTTGCATGTCTCTGCCTTTCTTACCAGTCCTTATGTGGCTTCTATTGTAAATCCTTGATTATAATTTCAATTCAGCTAACCTTAAATTGGTTATTCAGGTTGATTGCTCTATAATTTAGCTGTAAATCCGGTCTGGCACCAGGAGCAGGGGAGCGTAGCTTCCACCTCCTCTGAAGTCATCTTGGAATCTGTGTTATACTCTGAATAGATGTTTTATCTATCCATGATTTTGTCACATCAAGCACCAGTCATTTTAAAAATTGTGATTCACTCATACAGATCTTCCTGCATAAATGTCACATTTCATTATAAGCATTGAACATCACAATTGTTAATATCATCACCAATCTCATCAGAAAAGTATTTAAGTTAGCTGTCAAAATCACTATAATTAATATGTTTTCCAAAATTTTAATTTTCACAAAGAGCTTGAATTTTGTTATTGATAACTAGTACTGTCAGTTGTTTGTCTTGAAGAGACAAGCTCACTTTATTTATTCTTGAGAAAATATCTGCCAAATACCCAATTTGAATAACCAGTGTGTCTGTTAGTCATTATTTCAAATAAAAACAGTATTTCATGGAAAAATCAGTTAGTTCAGTTTATAATCTAAACAATCACACAAATGCTCTTCTTGGAGACAACCATCACACGTCAGCTTGCAGCAGAGGTGACATGCATACATCCTCACTCATCACACATGATACATCCTACGGCATCACACAAATGTTAAAAATACATGTGCTAAAGGTTAATATTTTAAAAAAATAATATTTTTCTCCTTTATCAAGGGAATTCATTGTTAAGGGGAAGTGACTCCTTTGTTTTCTCTTCCTCTCTCTCTCCCCTCCTCTAAAGTGAGTACCTGACAGTGAAAAATAAAAGATGACTAGCACATTTTGTAGTTAACTTTGTGCTGGTCTTATTTGTGCTGAGATGAGAAGAATTTTGTCCACCATTGATCTTGCACCATCAGTGTAAATGTCAACACAGGAAAAAAAAAAGGAAGCAATACATCCATATTCTATTGAAAATAGTTCTTGCCTTGCAGACCCCCTGAAAATGTCTTGAGTATCCACATGTGTCTAAGGACCACACTTTGGGAAACACTCTTCTATTGGATAAATTATAAGTTCCTAAACAATGAATGCACAGATTTTCATATGTGGTTTCTACCTTTATCTCTGGCTTCATTGCACTTTATATGTCTGTAATACTGAAATTACTCAAGTCCTGAATAGACCATGCTCAATCATGTATGTCTTCTTTTAATTATGTCTTTCAGGTTACTTGATGCTCTACGATACATAATGCTGTTACACTTACATTTCTAATTTCTAGTCATCCTTTGAGATATAATTCCAGTGCCAGTCCCTTCACAAAACCTTCCTTAAATCCCTCACACTTAGAGCCTTCCTCCTCTGTGCTCCTTAGTACCTTCAGTACATCTTTATCACTCATATTCTCCTATTACAATAGTCTCTTTCCACATCAGTCTCTCTGTTTCCCACAAGATTATGAGTTTCTTGAGGGCAAAAAGTCTGCATTAGTAATACTTCTAATCCCATATTGTTCTCTGTATAAGTTTTTAATAAATGTGGTTTGAAAGATCAGTGTAAATATACTCAACAAGACAAACTTAGGGGAAAAATGAACAGTTTGCACAAAACATGTTTTTGTTTAAATGTTACCATTTGCACCACAAACAGATTTTTACTTTAACAGAACTCAACCAAACAACAAAATGATAAGGTTTTTCATTTTTTGACATCTATTCAAAAGACTTATCAAGTGTCTACCTTTTCCTGTGTCCTTTAAGATTTTACTTATTTATATTTAGAGAAAAGGTAAGGGAGGGAGAAAGAGAGGGAGAGAATCAATATGTGAGAGAAATATCAGTTGGTTGCCTCTCACACTACTTGGCCTGCAACCCAGGCATGTGCCCTGACAGGGAATCAAACTGACCACTTTCTGATTCATAGGCCAGTCCTCAATCCACTAAGCCACACCAGCCAAGGAGACCTTTTTCTGTTTTATATTTCAAACTAAAGGAGATCAGATCCACTAGTTATACAATGATAATTCAGCATCTCTATGACTGAAAGTAAACTAAACTTAGAGTCAAATGATTTACTTTTATTCTGTGTCTTTCATTTAATAGCTCTGTGGTCTTGGACAAATTATTTAATATATCTGAGCCTGAGTTTCCTTAGCTAAAAGATGGAAACAATACTACCTATTTAAGACAGGTTATAATAATCGTCGTCGTCGTCGTCGTCGGCAGCCGTCCGTCTCGAGAGACGATGGCGTAGCTTCTTGAGAGTCTATCTGCACCGCCGAGAATGGCTGTGCAGTCCGATTCGGGAGTGACAATCCCTGCCGCACTTGGTACAGGTGAAGGCAGATGGCCGTTGTTGCTGCTGTTGACGCTGCTTCCGCCTCGATCTTTTCCGGACCGCCTCCTCGTTGCGCGCAGCCTCTGCACGTGACGTACCTTGCCTTACCGTGAGCCTCCAGGCTAGGCGGTCATCTGCTTGAACTTCCCATGTGTTGAGATTGATGGAGCATTGTGTCATGTCCTTTTTGCAGATGTCTTTGAACCGCAGTTTTGGGCGCCCTGTCATCCTCTTGCCTTCTGCTAGCTCGCCGTAGAGGAGGTCTTTGGGGATACGGCCTGCATCCATTCTTTTGACATGGCCGAGCCACCTGAGGCGTCTCTCGCTAAGAACTGCATGCAAACTGCTCATATTGGCTCGCTTCAGCACCTCGGTGTTGGGGACCTTATCCTGCCAGGCGACATGCAGGACGCGTCGCAGGCACCTCATGTGGAAGCTGTTGAGTTTCCTTTTGTGCCTTGCGTAGGTGGTCCACGTCTCGCTGCCATAGAGGAGAGTGCTGAGTACGCAGGCTTGGTAGATGCGCAGTCTGGTTTTCTCAGTGAGGCTGGAATTGTTCCACGCTCGCCGGTTCAGTCTGGCCATAACTGTGGCTGCCCTGGCGATTCTCCGGTTGACCTCCAAGTCGACTGACAGAGAGCTCGAGATGGTGGACCCGAGGTAAGTGAAGTCGTTGACAACCTCCAGGGTGTATCCGTCGATGGTGATGCATGGGGGAGTCCCCGTGCCTTGAGCCATAACATTCGTCTTCGTCAGGCTGATGGCTAGTCCGAACTCCTTGCATGCGTGGGAAAGGCAAGTGACTAGCTGCTGGAGTCCCCCTTCGGAGTGTGATGTCAAAGCTGCGTCGTCGGCGAAGAGCATCTCACGGATGAGCACCTCTTTGACTTTGGTCTTGGCTCGTAGACGGGCCAGGTTGTAGAGCTTGCCATCGGATCTGGTGTGAATGAAGACACCCTCGCTGCAGTCCTTAAAGGCGTATTGGAGGAGCATGGAGAAGAAGATTCCGAACAGCGTAGGCGCGAGGACGCAGCCCTGCTTTACTCCGCTGCTGACTGGGAAGGCCTCAGAGGTTGCGCCGTTGTAGGACACCGTGCTGTGCATGTTGTCGTGAAAGGACATGACCACAGCAGGCAGATGTGGTGGACAGCCAATCTTCCGTAGCAAGCTGAAGAGTCCGCTTCGACTGACCAGATCAAACGCCTTCGTGAGGTCAATAAAGGCGAGGTAGAGTGGTTTATGCTGCTCGTGACACTTCTCCTGCAGCTGGCGTAGGGAGAAGATCATGTCCACTGTTGAACGGCCAGCTCTGAAGCCACACTGGGACTCTGGGTAGACGCGGGAAGCAAGGGTCTGCAGGCGGGCAAGGGCAACCCGGGCGAATACTTTGCCGACGACGCTGAGGAGAGAGATGCCCCGGTAGTTGTTGCAGTCGCTGCGGTCTCCTTTGTTCTTGTACATGGTGATAATGTTGGCGTCTCTCATATCCTGGGGGATGTAACCCTCCTTCCAGCAGCGACAGAGTAGATGGTGGAGCGGCTGTAGCAGGACTGGTTTCCCGCTCTTTAGGATTTCTGGAGGGATTCCGTCGCTTCCTGGTGCTTTCCCGCAAGCGAGGCGGTCGATCGCTTTGCCGAGCTCTGCCGCAGTAGGTGGGGTGTCTAGCTCCTCCATGACTGGTAGGTCTGGGATGGCGTTAAGAGCAGTGTCTGTTACGGTGTTCTTCGTTGCGTACAGCTCGAGGTAGTGCTCGGTCCACCGCCGCATTTGCTGTTCCTGGTCAGTGATGACCTCACCTGTCTTGGACTTAAGGGGGGCGATCTTGGAGGGGATTGGGCCTGTTGCCTTCTTGATACCCTCATACATTCCTCGTGCGTTGCCTATATCGGCGGCTTCCTGAATGCTTCTGCACAGGTTTAGCCAATAGGTGTTGGCACAGTGGCGGGCGGTCTTCTGGACTTTGTTCCTGGCAGCCCGTAGAGCTTGAAGTGTACTGGGACTGGGCGTGACCTTGTAAGCCAGTAGGGCCTTCCTCTTAGCCTCGATCACGGGTTCCATTTCTTCCCAGTGAGCCTCGTACCAGTCAGCGTTCTTCCCCTCTTTCTTCCCGTAAGCAATAATGGCGGAGTTGTATATGGCGTCGCGGAGACGTGGCCAATTGGATTCGATAATGTCATCTGCCGCCACTCCCTCGCCGAGTGCATCTTCCATCTTGTTGATGAATTGCTGGGTCTTAACTGGGTTGCTGGCACAACTGGTGTTGATGCGTGGGCGACCCTTCATCTTGGAGTGGTGCAACCTCTTCGGCATTATGCGCACCTTGCTTACCACGAGGGCATGGTCCGTGTCGCAGTCTGCACTGTGGTAGCTGCGGGTGAGGAGGGTGCTGCCAATATCCGTTCTTCTGGTGATGACGAGGTCAAGCTGGTGCCAATGGCGGGAGCGGGGGTGCCTCCATGACACCTGGTGGATCTCTTTGCACTTGAAGAATGTGTTTGTCACGCACAGGCCGTGGTGACACAAAAGCTCAAGCAGTCGCTGACCATTCTCATTGATCTTTCCTCTCCCAAAGTTTCCAAGGCAGGTGGGCCAGTCCATGTGGTCGGCTCCTACTCTTGCGTTGAAGTCTCCAAGGAGATAGAGAGCGTTACTTCTGGGAATCTTGGATAACGCTTCGTCCAGTGCATGGTAGAACTGTTCTTTCTCTTCGGTGGTGGCGCAGAGGGTTGGGGCATAATAATCACATGAGAGAATTTAAGTAAAAACATGTGTTATAATTTCCTGTATACCATGAATACTCAATAAACATTGACTTAAACCAAATGGTCATGGTTTATGCCTTCAAGGTTACTACAAACTGCATGTATTATCATATATAGGTAAATACTTTTACTTAAGGCAGAATGAAGTAAAATTCAAAATGACCATACAAGTAACACGGCTTGGTAGCACAATTGAGAAAGTGCATTGAAGAAAAAAATGACAAAATTAAGAAGTAGTGTTGCTAAGGCCTTACAATACCTTGCAACACAAAGTGTGATCTATAGGTCAGCATTGGTATTATTTGAGAGTTTGCATGGAATCATAGGACACACTTCAGACCATTTAAATCAGAACCTACATTTTACCAAATCCCTAGATCAATCCTTTGCCCGTTAAGTCTTAAGAAGCACTTTTATAGAGAGACAGACATGATGCCATTAAATTCTCTACAAAGTTATCAATTCTGGTTGCATACTTGGCTCATTTCTTCTTATTCTTCTAAGAGCTCACTTGAATTTTTGTGAGCTTTTTTAGCACTATATTTCGTGTTGATTTCACCTTGCTTATTTTGCCTTGCATGGAAGTTATCCCAAATTGTCTTACTTGCTAAGGACCAGATACCTCCTCTTGTAAAACCAGGAAGTAAACTTTGGACTTTGAGTTCTAAATAAAATATATGTCATGTAGAAAACAGTATGGAATTTCCTAAAAAAAAAATCTAAAAATGGAACTGCCTTTTGAACCAATGATTCCATTGTTAGGGTTATACCCAAAGAATCCTGAAACACCAATTCAAAAGAATCTTTGCACCCCTATGTTCATAACAGCTCTATTTACAATAGCCAAGTGCTGGAAACAGCCTAAGTGCCCATCAGTAGATGAGTGGATCAAAAAACTGGGGTACATATACACGATGGAATACTATGCAGCAGAAAGAAAGAACTTCTACCTTTCACGACAGCATGGATGGAACTGGAGAATATTATGCTAAGTGAAATAAGCCGGTGGCAAAAGATAAATACCATATGATCTCACCCATAAGAGGAACCTAATGAAGAAAACAAACAAATGAGCAAAATACAACCAGAGGCATGGAAACAAGGAACAGACTGACAGTGACCAGAGGTGAGAAGGGAGAGAGATAATGGTGGAAAGAAAGGGAAGGGACTAGTTAAGGAACATGTCTGAATGACCCATTTACATGGACAACAAGGTGGAGATTGACTGTGCGAGCCAGAGGTGGGGGCGGTCAGTGGAGACAAATGTAATGGAACAATAAAATATTCAAAAAAAAAGAAAGGAAAAAAAAGGAAATAAAAAAAGAGAAAGCAGTGGAGGAGAATTCTTCCTTACACTAACATAATAAACTTCGATTTCAGTTTAGTTAGGAATTTTAGCTGTTAAAATGTCTTCTGAACAGGTAATAAACACAAATGAATATTTTTACCAAAAACAAGCTCTAACATATAAATGTTTCTATATAGCAAGAAAGATAGACACAGAAGTTGAATTTGAGAAAAGTTGTTTCTGTGAGATAAGCCTATTAAAACTCAGCTGTATTCTTTATCATTAGATATTATGGAGAATTATAATGGTTCTAAAGTTTTACTCTGCATATGAACCACTTTAGAACCATAATAAAATCTAGATTCCAGGGCTCCACCTCCAGAAGTTCTCATTCAATAAGACTAAAATAGGACCAGGAAGATTTCATCAAGGTATCTAGTTATTTGCTTGCAACCATGATTTCAGAAATGCTGAAAGCTAAATGTGTCAAAATATTGAATCAGAACACCTGGGAAACAGAAGAGGCAATATGAATTAACTTAGTATTTATTATGTACCACATGTGTATAAAGAGCATGATCACATATCATCTTTACATTTTTATTTTATGAGAGAGTTGTTATTCTCATTTTATAAATTGGAAACTAGGTCACACATCTAGGAACAGTGAAATCAAGATATGCTGCTAAATTTCTCCAGCTCTGCAACTTAATCTCTTCTTACCACCACACAGTCTGAACCCTTAACCTGGCTTTGAATCTTAGCTGTGTAACATTTTACATTGAAACTATTCACAAGTTACTTAATTTACCTAATTCAATCTCCTTGAGTCTTAACTTTCTTATTCTGGAAAACAGGGACTATACTTGCAACTCTGTCAATATCATAGGATTGTTGTGACAATCAGAGATAATCATAGATGTGATCACAGATTTGACTTCTTGAACTTTCATTTCCATAAAATGTCCCTTGGTGTTGGTTGATCATGGAAGGGTCCAACCCTAGGTTTGAAATCTGAGGTGAATGCAAAACACTTTATTTGGTTTTATATTGTCATTTCCTTGTTGCTGATGATAAACACATGCATAATTACTGAAGAAATTTTGGAAATATGTAAGTAAAAATGAATCAAAATATCATTTTATTTCCCTTGAATTAATATAAATCTTCTTCTCTCTGTGTTGGTAGAAAATCTGATAATTTAAAGGGTTCATTTCCACTTCCACGATAGTAACCGGATTTAAGGAGTGTCAAAAAAAAAAAAAAAGAATTATTGACCTCTGACCTCTCCTCTGGCCCATCATTGTAATGGACGTTGCTGCTTCACATGTGTGATCTTGCCACATTCTCAGAGCTTCTTTTCTAAGAGGTGTGCAGGTCCCTGTTACTTCAGACTTGTAAATCTATGTCTTTCCCAGACTGCAGAAATATCCATCTTCACCATTGTCTATCAAAGACACTATTCTTTCTCTCTTTCTCTGACTTCACTTATATAAATGTTGTCATAGTACTTCAGTATATTTAGGCTTTTATGAACAATAAGACATGCCTCAAACTGCTGTTTTGGTATTGGGTCCTGTAAAAAATACCTGAGGCAAGAAGTTAAAAAGAACATAGCAACCTGGTTGGATTGTGGAAGAAAGGAAAACAAATATACCAAGAATATGAAAAGCCCATATTCATATGTAAAAAAAGTCCTACCACATATGGTAACATATAAACATTGAGGGGGAGGGACACATACAATTCATCATTCAGGAGAAACCACTGTTCTCATTTTAGCATATTTCCTTGTATCTGTTGTCATTTTAGCTTATCTTCTATATTTGACATTTTTAGTCTATTTTTATATTTAGTTTTGTTTCTTTATTTTCAGTTATAATTATATAAAAATTATTTTCCATGTTGCTTAAAAACTAATGAATTGTTAAGTTGCATTCAATTGTGTATAATTATAAATAGTATCATGATATATATTTTCATACAAGATAATTTGTCTGAGTTTTGGCCTATTGAGAAATATGCTTAACAGTGGAAATATTGGGTAGGCCAAAAGGTTTACCTTTTTTTCTGTAAAATAAAATACATTTTTCACTTTCACCAATAACTTTAGTGATTTAGATAGTTGAGTATGTCAGCTATCTCCCACATGGTATAATGTTGATCTCAGTTAATGTCTTGATTTGATTGATATCAACTTCAACTGGTCTACCTGACCATTGAGCATTGTCCAGCTAGAAATCTTCTGCACAAAACTTCACAAATCATTTTTGACATGTTTAATTAGTCACAGCACCTTCTCCATACATTGCACAAAAATTTTTTTGTGTTTCAGTTACATTTTTACTTTTATTTAAATAATAGAGCATAATATGTCAAAAGATGTTGCTTATTTTCTTCCATCTTTAATATTAAAATGACTACACAAAAATTCACCAATTTTGATGTTTTTTTAATGTACAGTGATGTGACAGCTGTCACAACACAGTCTAACAAAATTGTTTAGAATAAAGGTAAACACAACTAAGTCCTACTAGAGCCATCTTAGAGAAAAAATACTGAATGAACTTTTTGGCCAATCTAGTACTAAATTGTAGGGTATGGAAATTTTAAGACAGTGACATCTATTAATTAATTCAACAAGGTTTTAACTGAATACCTGTCACTATCTGTTATTATTGTTCCCCAAGCCAGAAAAAGAATTGGCTCCCTGTGAATATATTTATATGGCCACCCTAGATGGGACTTCAGAAGGTAGGTGATGAAAATGTCAAGCACTAGCAATGGTTGATCCCAATGGTTATGTTCCAACTTAATAAAGAGAATGTGGGGGTGAATATCTGCAATCTTGATCGAATGAAATTTGATTTGCCTCTAGTTTTGTTAAAGTCCCAGAGACATTACAAATTTCAAGGTATTCGTTAGCAAATTTCCAGCACTTCCAAGAGGATTATATAACAAGAGGTGCGAGCAGGGATGGTTTCATGGGTGTACCAGTCATAGTTACAGTTGCCCTGGACCCCACCATTAGGAGGGCCCTACACTTCATTATCACCATCTTGAATTTCATAATAAATTTTGAACAAGAAGCTTCACATTTCCATTTTGCATTTGCTTCTGCACAGTAAGTTATTACTACCATAGAAATGACAAAGATATTGGATGAGCTGAAGGATCTTTAGGGCTATTTCCAATATTTTATAGTGCTGGGTGTTCTCTGTAGGGCCCTTTAAATATATCAGGCCCCTAACAGAAGTCTCTCATTAAGAATTCCATAAAGATCATCTATATGCAGTAGTAATGTTATATCAATAGTATTTACCCTAATTGCCCACTGTCTTATTAAGGTTCACTCTTTTTCACTTCTGTTTTCTCTTGCTTTCTGACCTCTCTCTTGAACCCGACTTCCAATAGGTCTCCCAGTTCCTGTTCTGAGGGTCTATGTGAATAAGTTTTGGTTCTTGGCACTGCTTGTTAGATACAATATGGAAATTTTCTGATCCTACTTTCTTGCAACCACAGATAAGATGCATTCATACGCACCTCCTACATTGAATAGTCCAAATACAGAAACCCAATAAAAACATATTTGTTATTTAGAAGGTCTGGAGGGGGAAACAGATATAGTGATCTAGGTTTGAAATAATTTGTTCCTTAAGTTACTCCTTCTAGGAAGCCTTGTTATTCTCCAACAATAAGTTAATTGCTGCTTCTCTGTGGTCCCATAACACTTTGTACTCATCCCTATTTGTACTTACCAGGTTTCAGGGTGACTGCATGCTTACTTGATTTTATACACACACACACACACACACACACACACACACACACACACACACACACACACACATATATATATATATATATATATATATATATATATATATATATATATATATATATATTGCTTGAAGGCAGGTGACAAGTTTTGTTTTCTTATATAGCACCCAAATTTAGGTACAGTGTCTGGCACATAGTATTTGCTCAGGAATATTTATTTAATTAATGAATCTGTGGGTAACTTATGTAATTATTTTATTTTTAAAAAATGAATAGGCTATATTTTGACCAGTTTTAGGTTCACAGAATAAATGAGTGGTAAGTACAGAGAGTTTATATATATATATACATATATATATATATATATATCCCCTCACTGATTTCCCCACAGTTTCTTTTATTATTAACATCATGTTTTAGTGTGCTACATTTGTTAAAATTCACTAACCAATAATGATACATTATTTTAACAAAATCCATACTTTCCATTTGAGTTCATTCTTTGTACAGATTTTGATAAATTTTTAATTATACATGAATCCACAATTACAGATTTTAAGATTTAGTTTATTTATTTATTTATTTATTTATTTTATTTTTTAATTTTTTTTAATTTTCGTTTTTCAATTACAGTTGTCCCCTTTTCCCCTAATTTCTCTCCCTCATCCACCCCACCCCCCTCCCGCAATCATATCCCTCCCCGCTGTCCATGTCCATGAGTCCTTCACACAGGTTCTTTGACTAATCACTTCCCTTACTTATCCCCCTTCTCTCCCTCTCCCCTCCCCCTATTGACTGCTATTCTGCTCTTTGTTCTATTTAGTTCCTTTGTTTGTGTTGTTCTTTAGTTTCCTGTATTAGGTGATATCATATGGTATTTTGCTTTCTTTGCCTGGCTTATTTCACTAAGCATAATTCTCTCTAGTTCCATCCATGTTGTTGCAAATGGCAGGAGTTCCTTCTTTCTTTCTGCTACATAGTATTCCATTGTGTAAATGTACCACAGTTTTTTGATCCACTCATCTACAGATGGGCACTTAGGTTGTTTCCAGCACTTAGCTATTGTAAACAGTGCTACAATGAACATAGGGGTGCATAAGTTCTTTTGAATTGGTGTTTCAAGATTCTTCGGGTATAATCCTAGTAGTGGAGTCGCTGGTTCAAGAGGCAGTTCCATTTTATTCTTTTGAGGTAATTCCATACTGTTCTCCATAGTGGCTGCACCAGTCTGCATTCCCACCAACAGTGCAGTAGGGTTCCCGTTTCTCCACATCCTCGCCAGCACTTGTTGTTTGTTGATTTGTTGATGATGGCCATTCTGACTGGTGTAAGATGGTATCTCATTGTGGTTTTTATTTGCATCTCCCTGATGGCTAATGATGTTGAGCATTTTTTCATGTGTCTATGGACCTTCTGTATGTCCTCTTCAAAGAAGTGTTTGTTCAGGTCCTTTGCCCATTTTTTAATTTGGTTGTCTGTTTTCTTGATGTTGAGTCGTATCAGTTCTTTATATATTTTGGAAATCAGTCCCCTGTCTGTGATGTCATTGGAAAATATGTTTTCCCATATGGTTGGTTTCCTTTTCATCTTGCTGATGTTTTCTTTTGCTGAGCAGAAACTCTTTAGTTTGATGTAATCCCAATTATTTATTTTCTTCTTTATTTCTCTTGCTTTAGGAGACGTACCCGTGAAGAAATTGTTACGTGAGATATCTGATATTTTCTTGCCTATGTTTTCCTCTAGGACTTTTACGGTGTCACGGCTTACATTTAAGTCTTTGATCCATCTTGAGTTTATTCTCGTGTGTGGTGTAAGTTGGTGGTCTAGTTTCATTTTTTTGTAAGTCCTATCCAGTTCTCCCAGCACCATTTTATGTTCCTTCCTCCTTTATCAAATATTAGTTGACCATAGAGGCCTGGGTTTATTTCTGGACTCTCTATTCTGTTCCACTGATCTATATGTCTGTTCTTATGCCAGTACCAGAGTGTTTTGATTACATTGGCTTTGTAGTATTGTTTGATATCTGGTGTTGTGATTCCTCCTGCTGTGTTCTTCTGTCTCAAGATTGCTTTTGCTATTTGGGGTCTTTTTTGGTTCCATATGAATTTTTGGAGTATTTGTTCTAGGTCTGTGAAATATGTCATTGGTATTTTAATAGGGATTGCATTGAATCTGTAAATTTCTTTGGGTAGTATGGCCATTTTGATGATGTTGATTCTTCCCATCCAAGAACATGGTATTTGCTTCCATTTATTTGTATCTTCTTTAATTTCTTTCTTCAATGTTATGTAATTTTCAGAGTACAGGTCTTTTATTTCTTTGGTTAAGTTTACTCCTAGGTACTTTATTTTTCTTGTTGCTATAGTAAATGGTATTTTCTTTTTTGTCTCTGTCTCTACTATTTTATTGTTGGTGTACAGAAATGCCTTATATTTCTGTATATTTATTTTGTACCCTGCTATTTTGCCAGATTCACTTATTATATCGAGTAATCTTTTAGTGGAGTTTATAGGATTTTCTAGGTATACTATCATGTCATCTGCATATAATGAAAGTTTTACTTCCTCTTTCCCAATTTGGATGCCTTTTATTTCTTTTTCTTGTCTGATTGCTGTGGCTAGGACTTCCAACACTATGTTGAAAAGCAGTGGAGAAAGTGGACAACCTTGTCTAATTCCTGAGTTCAGGGGGAATGCTTTCAGTTTTTGTCCATTGAGTATGATGTTGGCCTCAGGCTTCTCATATATAGCCTTAATTATGTTAAGGTATGCTCCCTCTATTCCCATTTTGCTGAGTGTTTTCATCATAAATGGGTGTTGTACTTTATCAAATGCTTTTTCTGCATCTATTGATATGATCATGTGATTTTTGTCTTTCATTCTGTTTAGGTGATGTATTATATTTATTGATTTGCGAATATTAAACCATCCTTGCATCCCTGGAATGAAGCCCACTTGATCATGATGTATGATCTTTTTGATGTATTGCTGGATCCTGTTTGCCAATATTTTATTGAGGATTTTAGCATCGATGTTCATCAGTGATATTGGCCTGTACTTTTCTTTCTTTGTAGTGTCTTGACCTGGTTTGGGGATTAGGATAAAGATGCCTTCATAGAAAGAGTTTGGGATTTTCCCTTCTTCTTGGATTTTTTGGAACAGTTTGAGGAGTATAGGAGTTAGTTCTTCCCTGAATGTTTTGTAGAATTCGGCTGTGAAGGCATCCGGTCCAGGGCTTTTGTGTGCAGGGAGATTTTGGATTACTGTTTCAATTTCCTTTTTTGTTATTGGTTTGTTGAGACTTTCTACTTCTTCTTGATTCAGTTTTGGAAGGTTGTATGTTTCTAGAAATTTGTCCATTTGTTCTAGATTATCAAATTTCTTGTCATACAGTTGTCTGAAGTAAGTTCTAACTATCTTTTGTATTTCTGACGTATCGGTCATGATTTATCCTCTTTCATTTCTGATTTTGTTTATTTGGGTTTTCTCTCTTTTTTTTCTTGATTAGACTGGCTAGAGGCTTGTCGATTTTGTTGATTTTTTCGAAGAACCAGCTCCTAGTTTTGTTGATCTTTTGGATTGTTTGTTTAGTCTCTATGTCATTTAGTTCTGCTCTGATCTTGATGATTTCATTCCTTCTTCTTGCCCTAGGCTTTGTTTATTGTTGTTGTTCTAGTTCTTGTAGCATTATGGTTAGGTTTTTTATTTGAGATTCTTCTATCCTTTTCAGATATGCCTGTATTGCTATGAACTTCCCTCTCAGGACTGCTTTTGCTGTGTCCCACAGGTTTTGGGTTGTTGTGTGCTCATTATCATTAGTTTCTAGAAATTTCTTGATTTCTTCTTTGATGTCATTGTTAATCCATTCATTATTTAATAGCATGTTATTCAATCTCCATGAGTTTGGGTGTCTTAGATTTTTTTCTCTGAGGTTGATTTCTAGTTTCAAGGCATTATGATCTGAAAAGATGCTTGATATGATTTCAATTTTCTTGAATTTGTTGAGGCTTGTTTTGTGACCTATCATGTGGTTGAACTTTGAAAATGTCCCATGTGCACTTGAAAAGAATGTATATTTTGCTTCTTTGGGGTGAAAAGTTCTATATATATCAGTTAGATCCATGTGGTTTAGTGTGTTGTTCAATGCCTGTATATCCTTGGTGTTTCTTTGCTTGGATGATCTGTCTATTGTTGATAATGGAGTGTTGAAGTCCCCTACTATGAGTGTGTTTTTGTTGATATCCTTTTTGTGGTCTTCTAGTATTTGCTTTATGTATTTGGGTGCTCCTATGTTGGGTGCATATATGTTTATCAAAGTCATATCTTCTTGATGGATTGTTCCTTTAAGTACTATGAAATGTCCTTCTTTGTCTCTTTTTATTGTCCTTGCTTTGAAATCCGTTTTGTCTGATATGAGGACTGCTACCCCGGCTTTTTTTTCCGGTCCGTTTACTTGGAATATTTTTTTATATCCCTTTACTTTCAGTCTGTGTAAATCTTTTGTTTTGAGGTGTGTTTCTTGTAGACAGCAAATATGTGGGTCCTGTTTTCTTATCCATTCCGTTACCCTATGTCTTTTAATGGGAGCATATAAACCATTTACATTTAAGGTTATTATTGACGTGTATTTATTCATTTCCCTTTGTACCTCTGTTCCTCTCCTCTCTTGTTCTTTTCTTCTTTTTCCTTAGAACACTCCCTTTAGCATCTCTTGCAATGCTGGTTTGGTGGAGATATATTCTTTCAGTCTTCCTTTGTCTGAGAAACTCCTTATTTCACCTTCTATTTTGAATGAGAGCCTTGCTGGGTAGAGTATTCTTGGTTGTAGGCCTTTGTTTTTCATTGCTTGCAATATTTTTGACCATTCCCTTCTGGCTTGTAATGTTTGTGTTGAGAAATCAGTTGATAGCCTTATCGGAGCTCCCTTGTATGTTATTTGCCGTTTTTCTCTTGCTTCTTTTAGGATTCTCTCTTTGTCTTGGTATGTTGCCATTTTAACTATGATGTGCCTTGGAGTGGGTTTTTGGGAGTTCCTCTTCATTGGAACTCTCTGTGCTTCCTGTACTTGTATAACTTTTTCTCTCATCAGGTTCGGAAAATTTTCTGTCACTATTTCTCCTATCAGTTTTTCAATTCCATGGTCCTTTTCTTCTCCCTCTCTAATTCCTATGATCCTGATATTATTTCTTCTCATGCTATCCTGTAATAGCCTTACATCTTGTTCATATTTTTTCAATCTTTTTTCATTTTGCTCTATTGTCCGGGAGTTTTTCTCTACATTATCTTCTAACTCACTAATCTCATCCTCTGCTTCGTTTAGTCTGCTTTTGACTGATTCTACTGTGTTTTTCAGTTCAGAGATTGCGTTCTTAAGTTCTTCCTGGTTCTTGTTAACAGTTTCTATGTCTTTTTTTATGCTGGTGTAGTTCTCTGCAAGTTTCCTGTAATTTTCTTGGAGCTGCTGGTAACTTCCTTGAAGGTTGTCATAGTTGATTTTAAGGATGTCGAGTATACTGAGCTTCTTTACCACCATTGTTTTGAATTCCATGTCTGACATTTGGGCTATGTCTATTTCATCTATCTCTCTTTCTGAGGATTCCTCTTTTCTTTTCATTGAGGGGTTATTTTTGTGTCTTACCATGTTGGATTCTTTTTGTTTTTATTTATTTATTTATTTATTTGTTTGTTTGTTTGTTTGTTTGTTTGTTTATTTATTTTGGGGGGATAGTCTGCTTTGACTTCCCTCCTTTGTGGTGTGAGATTCTTTATCGGAGATCTGGGGGTTTCAGTGGTGCAGTCTCTTTGATATCCTGAGCCTGATGTTCTTGAGTTACCCTTTATGTCATTTGTTTATGCTGTTTGGTTATATTTCAGATGTTCTTTGATAGGATCTTCCTTCTGGCTAGTTGGTTGAGAGTCACTCTATCTGCTTTGTCTTGAGTTCTTTTGTGGATATGCTGTTAAAAACATAAACACACAGCCCAGGCAGGAGACTCACTCCCTCAACAAGTATCCCCCACTTTATCCTGCTATCGTCAGCCAACGAGCCCGTATTAATATAAATGTAAAGAGATTAGAGCTTTTATACTATAAGAAGAATAGATAAGAGTTGTTTTGGGGGATAAAAATATAATTTTTGATAGAGGGGGTGATAGATTACTAATATTTGAGACTGTGCAAGCCAGTAGGTAATATTTACATTGTATGTTAATAAAAATAGAAAAAAAGGATAGAAAAATGCATAATATATTAAGAAAGTGGGATTGTATTGTATTGGTTTTATATAGTAATTATATTCTATTATTTACAGTGATAGGGGGGCTAAACTAGACACACAAACAAATAAACAACGATTAAAGAGAAAGGATGAGAAAGAGAGGTTATATGCAACACGTCAGAGATAAAGTTTGTTATTCTTTTTGGAAGGGGAGAAAAAAAAAACAACCCCCCCCCAAAAAATCCCAAGAAGATAGAAGAAAGAAAGAAAGAAAAGAACGAATTAAGAAGAAAGAAAGAAAAAGTGAGGAAAAAAATTGGGGGAAAAAAAAAAAAAAGCGATGTTTTTACTCCGTTTTAGCCTTGGTGTGTTGCCTTCTTTTTCTGCGTCTGCAGCTGGTCTAGTGTGGCAGGTCAGAGGTTCTTGTTTCTTGCAGCACTGGTGTGTGCCTGCAGTTGTCGCAATGGCGCGCGCCCACAGTTGCTGGCACGGCGAGCTCCTTTGCTGCCTGCTGGATCCAGTTGAGGTGCCCTTGCGCGCGAGCCCCTGCTCTCGCGGGCGGCCCGAGAGCTTGCCCCGAGATTGGCGCCTATTGTCCCCAGGCTGAGGTGTTTTCGTGCTGGCCTGCTGCCCCTGCCCTTAGTCCCGCTGAGCCGAGCTCCAGGAGTTGTTCTCTCGCCTCTTAGGGCGGGGCCGCGGACACTTGTGCTCAGTGGAAGGGAGCGTCTGTGAGTCGTTGCCTCCTACTGTTCCCGTGCTGCAGCCGCCTACCTTCCCTCACTCCTCTGGGTGGGCACAAACAGAGCCTGAGCTAGTGGTCTGCTTTCTGGCCTGGGGCCGGGCGCCCACGGGAGCTGTCTAGGGGTATCTGCGCACGGTCCTCTGCCTGTTCAGTGGGCCCTCCCTGTGCCCGTTGGGGCACTGATCTTATGTCCATTGGGGAGTGTCCGAGGGACGTCTGGACTCACTGCCCCACACACCTGGGCCAGTGAGTGAGAACACTTCCCTGTGCGCGCCCCCGCGACCCAAGGGTAGGGTTGGGGAATGGATGAGCGCGCCTCTGCGCCTGCGCTCCTCAAGAATGACCTGCCACCCCCAAACTTTCCTCCCCTCTCCACCGTCCACTAGAGAAAAAATATAAAGGAGAATTATGTTCTCACTTGCCCAGCAGCAGGCTGTCTCCTGTCCTTCAGCGCCAATGCCACTTGGTCGAGTCCCTTCTCTGCCAGCGAGCAGAGATCCGCTCTCCTCCCGACTCCTCTCCCGGGACAGCCTGTGGTCCCCCAAAATCCTTTGTGTCCTTCCAGCAGCAGCTCCGGCAGCCGCCCCAGTCAGGAATCCCGTTTCGTCCCCTTTTCCTCCGCTATCCTCACTAAACAGGTTGTTCCCAGATGGATTTTCTCTAATCCAGCAGTGCCTTGGCTCAACTCCTGCCAGTGTCCAGCTGCTCACTGAGATGTTCTGTGTGCAATTAGTCCAAACTACAGACGGGTCTCGGGAGCCTGAAACCGCAACCTCTCCTCACTCCTCCGCCATCTTACCTCCTCAAGATTTAGTTTTATTGTCTTAAAGATACCCTGTGTTCTACCTACTAATCCCTTTTCCCCAGTCGTCTCATCTGAATCCCTGGAAACTACTGATCTTTTTACTGTCTCCAAAGCCTTGCCTTTTCCAAAATATAATATAATTGGGCTGATAAAATATAGCTTTTTTAGTATAGCCTTTTCATGTTGGCTTCTTTCACTTAGCAATATTCTTCAAAGCTCACTATTGTCTTTTCATTCTTAAGTATTTATTACTTTTATTGCTAATAACATGCCATTGCATGGATATACCACAGTTTATCAGTTCCTATTCAAAGATAGCTTGGTTGCTTGTAAGCTGGCAATTATTTTAAAAATGTTGCTGTAAACATTCATGTACACTTTTTAAAGATTTTATTTATTTATTTTTAGAGAGATGGGAAGGGAGGAAAAAAGAGAGGGAGAGAAACATCAATGTGTGGTTGCCTCTCACACACCCCCAACTGGGAATCTGGCTGGAAATCCAGGCATGTGCCCTGACTAAGATATGAACTGATGACCCTTTGGTTCACAGGCTGGTGCTCAATCCACTGAGCCACACCAGCCAGGGCCATGTACATATTTTTGTGTGGACATGTTTCTGTAATTACCTAGGAGTGCAATGGCTAGGTTACATGTTAGAAGTGTGTTTGGTTTTGTAAGAAATTACCAAATTGTCTTCCAAATTGGTTGTACCATTTTGCATTTACACCAGCAATAAATTAGAGCTCCTGTTTATCCACATCGTCATGAGCATTTGAGTATTGTCACTGTTTTGGATTTTTCTATTCTTACAGATGTGTAATAGTCTCATTTTTGTTTCAATTTGCATTTCCCTAATGGCATATGATATTGAACATTTTCATATATTATTTTTGCCATCTGTATATCTTCTTTGGTGAGATATCTGTTCAGAACTCTTGCCCGTTTTTGAATGGGTTGTTTCCTTGTAGAATTTTAAGAGTTCTTGCTATATTTTGTATACCAATAATTTATCAGACACTTGTTTGTAAAGATTTTCCTCCTAATCTGTAACTTATCTTTTCATTACTTTAATAGTGTCTTTTGCAAAGAAAAGATTGTAATTTTAAGGAAGTCCATCTTATGCATTTTTTCTTTTATGGTTGGTGATTTTGTTGTTGTATCTAAATAGTCATCACCACACTCAAGGTCACATAGATTTTCTCCTATGTTTTCTTCTAGGACTGTTGTAGATTTTTGTTTGTTTGTTTTACATTTATATATATGATCCTTTCTAATTTAATTTTCTTTTCTTTTTTATTATATTTTGATTATGTTATTACAGTTGTCTTGATTTTTCTCCCTTTGCCCCCCTCCATGAGCACCCCCACCTCCTCAGGCATTCCCCACACTATTGTTCATGTCCATAGATCATGCATATAAGTTCTTTGGTTACTCCATTTCCTACACTGTACTTTCCATGCCCATGGCTAATTTGTGACTACCTATTTGTACTTTTTAATCCTCTCACTTCTTCACCCATTCCCCAACACTCCCTTCCTGCCTGGCAACCATCAAAACACTCTCTGTATCCATGATTCTGTTTCTTTTCTTCTTCGCTTAGTTTGTTTTGTAGACTTGATTGTTGATACATTTGTATTTTTTGCCATTTTATTGTTCATAGTTTTGATCTTCTTTTCTTAAACATTTCATATAATAGTGGTTTGGTGATGAACTCCTTTAGTATTTTCTTGTCTGGGAAGCTCTTTATCTTCCCTTCAATTTTAAATGATAGCTTTGCTGGGTAGAACAATCTTCTTGACTGTAGGTCCCTGATTTTCATGACTTTGAATATTTATTGACAATCCCTCTAGCCTGCGAAGTTTCTTTTGAGAAATCAGCTGTTAGTCTTATGGGAACTCCTTCGTAAGGAATCATCTGCTTTTCTCTTGCTGCTTTAAAGATTTTCTCTTTATCTTTAACCTTTGGCGTTTTAATTATGATGTGTCTTGGAGTGGGCCTTTTTGTATCCATCTTGTTTGGGACTCTGCACTTACTGGACTTGTATGTCTATTTCCTTCACCAAATTAAGAAAGTTTTCTTTCATTATTTTTTAAAACTAGATTTCCAATTTCTTGTTCTTTCTCTTCTTCTTCTGACCCCCTTATGATGTGAATGTTGGAATGCTTGAAGTTGTCCCTAAAGCTGCTTCTCCTATCCTCATTTTTTTTGTATCTTTTTCTTCTTATTGTTCTGATTGGTTACTTTTTGCTTCCTTCTGTTGCAAATCATTGATTTGATTCTCAGCTTTATTTATTCCATGTTTCTTTGTCTCCTCATTTTTCAGCCTCCCTGTGCTTGTTTCTATGTATTAGGTAGAGCTGCTATGACTCCCTCTCTTAGTATCATGGCCTAATGTAGTAGGTGTCCTGTAGGGTCCAGTGGCACAGCCTCCCCTGTGACCCACATTCGGTACTTGAGATGTGCCCTTTATATGAGCTGAGTATACCCTCTTGTAGTTGAGCTTTGATTGCTGATGGTACGTCAATGGGAGGGATATACCCAGGCCAGTCAGCTTCAAGGACTGACTGTGACCACTGACCACCAACCTCTTTTTTCCATGGAGGATCAGCTGTGGTGGTGCTCCAATGTGGTCTGTAGCTCTCTACTGGGTGTGCTGGCCCTGGGGTTTCCCAGGTGGTGCAGGCCAAGGTCAGTCTCTACCTGTGTTTTTCCCAGGGCCACCCTGCTTGAGATATAGAGAAATCTGAGATGGCTGCTACTTGTGCTGGGCTTGGAGATTCCCACATGAAGCCAAGCTGTAAATCTAGGATATTTTCTGCTAGCGCTGTGCCTGGGACCACTTAGAAAGAGGTGTGGGGGTTGCAGCTTCACTGAGGACAGCTGTTGCTTGTTTGAAAGGATTTAAGAAGTTGTGAAGCTTGAGCCAAGACCAGACATTTATATTAAAAAATCTACTGTTAACAATTGTAAATTAGGTGGGATGAAGCCTCAGGGGATCTCCAGGGTGGGGCAAACAGTGTTAGCCTGTTTGATGGAGTCACAGATATGGTATCCTCCTGTGGGATTTGTGGCTCTTCCTGCCTTTATGTCAGGGAGAAAGCTGTCCTCCATCTCTTTCTTTGATGCCAGACACATTAGCCCCTCCCCATATGCTGCTGGTGATTTTCAAGCTGCTACCCCAGTGCTAGAGCTCAGAGAGAGTGAGTAAGAGTAAATTTGTGTGTGAATTCTTTAAGAGGAATTGCTTGGGACTCCAGAAGTTTCTTCCACTGACTCAATCCCCACTGGTTTTTACAGCCAGAATTCATGGAAACTTATCTTCCTGCACTGGTACCTTGGGCTACAGTGCCTGGTGTGGGGTTAGGACTCCTCACTTTTGAGATATCCCCCCAGATATTTGTCTACTACATATGTATGTGGGACCAACCCATTCCACATCTCTGCCCCTCCTACCAGTCTGGATGGATGTGGTTTCTTTAATTCCATAGTTGTCATACTTTTATTCAACTTGATTCCTGATGGTTCTGGATGATGGTTGTTCTGTCTTTTAGTTGTAATTTTGATGTGGTTGTGCAATGAGGTGAGCCATGTTTACCTATGCTGCCATCTTGACCAGAAATCTAACTCCTTTCCTGAGTTAATTTTTGTGATAGGTCTAAGGTTTGTATCTAGACTCTTTATTTTAACATGCGAATATTCAGTATTTCTAGCACCATTTTTGAAAAGACTACCTTTTCTCCATGAAATTGCTTTTGCTCCTTTGTCAAAGATTAGTGGACTATATTTATGTGGGTATATTTGGGGGGGGTCATAGTATAGTACATTGATCTATTTGACTAATGTTTCACTGATATCACACTATCATGCCTACTGTAGCTTTATAGTAACTCTCAAAGTTGGATAATGTCAGTCCTTTGACTTTAATTTCAATAGTGTTAGCTATTCTGAGCCTTTTACGCTTTCATATAAACTTTAGAATCAGTTTTCACATGTCCATAAAATAATTTTTTGATTTTTTACTGGGTCATACTGAATCTGTAGAGCAAGTTGGGAAGAACTGACATCTTGACAATATTGACCATTTTTGTCCATGACCATGATATATCTTTCCATTTATTTGTCTTTGATTTCTTTTCTTTCTTTTAAAAAAAAATTGGGGGTGGTTTTCAATTACAGTTGTCCCGTTTTTTCCCCATTGCTCCCCCCCACCCAGCCCACCCCTTCTTCCACAATCATATCCCTCCCCGTTGTCCATGTCCATGAGTCATTTATACATGTTCCTTGACTAAACCCTTTCCTTACTTATCTCCCATCTCTCCTCCCTCCCCTCCCCCCTATTGACTGTTATTCTGCTCCTTGTCCTATTTAGTTCATTTGTTTATGTTGTTCTTTAGTTTCCTGTATTAGGTGATATAATATGGTATTTTTCTTTCTTTGCCTGGCTTATTTCACTAAGCATAATTCTCTCTAGTTCCATCCATGTTGTCACAAATGGCAGGAGTTCCTTCTTTCTCTCTGCTGCATAGTATTCCATTGTGTAAATATACCACTGTTTTTTGATCCACTCATCTACAGATGGGCACTTAGGCTGTTTCCAGCACTTAGCTATTGTAAACAGTGCTGCTATGAAGATAGGGGTGCATAAGTTCTTTTGAATGAGGGTTTTAGGATTTTTTAGGTATAATCCTAGCAGTGGAATTGCTGGTTCAAAAGGCAGTTCCATTTTTAGTTTTTTTAGGTAATTCCATACTGTTTTCCATAGTGGCTGCACCAGTCTGCATTCCCACCAACAGTGCAGTAGAGTTCCCGTTTCTTCACATCCTCACCAGCACTTGTCGTTTGTTGATTTGTTGATGATGGCCATTCTGACAGGTGTAAAGTGGTATCTCATTGTGGTTTTTATTTGCATCTTTCTGATGGCTAGTGATGTTGAGCATTTTTTCATGTGTCTATGGATCTTCTGTATGTCCTCTTCAGAGAAGTGTTCATTCAGGTCCTTTGTCCATTTTTTAACTGGGTTGTCTGTTTTCTTGATGTTGAGTTGTATAAGCTCTTTATATATTTTGGAGATCAGTCCCCTGTCTGAGATATCATTGGCAAATATGTTTTCCCATATGGTTGGTTTCCTTTTCATCTTGCTGATGTTTTCTTTTGCTGAGCAGAAACTCTTTAGTTTGATGCAGTCCCTGTCTTTGATTTCTTAAATCAGAGTTGTGTAGCTTTTCTCATATAGATCTTATACATATATATATATATATTAGATTTATACCTGAGTATTATATTTTTCATGTTTTATTTCTTTTTATTACCAAAACTCATGCCCAATATAGAAAATATGAAAAGCAAAATATCATACAATTGTCCACAATCCCACTAACCTTGCCATATATTTTTTAAAATATATGTATGTACATATGCATTTTGGTTAGGGAAATTTAATTAGTTCCAACTAGTCCTCTGCTGTTAGATATTTAAGTATTTTAACTTTGCAATATTTCAACTTAGACAAGCAAGGATAATTGGATAAATATTTATTATAATTTTAAAAATAAACATTTGATTAATCATAACTAATCTCAAAACCAGACAAAATACTTGAAGATTCAGAGAAGTTTACAAAAACACTGTGCTACTTACTAAGATCTATAATAATGTGATGGTAGTGTGTAGGGACCCTAATTGTGACAAAATCTATGTTTTAAACAAATTGCGATGTTAAACTTTTTGCTTTTTACCAACTGCTTTTAGCCAAATATTTTCAAACTGCATTACATGCAGCCCATGGAAGCTGGAGCAATGAATTCTGGTCAATTATTACTTATTCTCAAGACTTTTACTATATAATCATTCTAAATTAGTTAACCTGACCTCAACCCCTAATTTAATTTTAAAAAATGAAATTTTGTCTATCATGGGCTTTAATGCATCCTCTGCTAAGTTATGCAAATGAATATTCAAACAAAATATTTCACCATCCATGTGCAGTAGTATTAACAAAGTGAGTCATGATTTATGAGCTTATTATATTTTCACCACTTTTCTGGTAATTCTTCTCAATTTCCTTTCTAGAACTATACTCCCATGATTAACCCATGTGGTTTATATAGAGAATCCCGGGGATGGACTGGTTACTAAACTTAGACAATCAGATCATTGCATAACCCCACTATAATGACAAATGAAAGTGTGATCTTATTGTCTGATCAGTGTTAATATCTTGGCATTTGATGAAGGAAACTAGATAAACTTTACACTTTTCAAATACACAAGAAGTTATAAATTTGCAAGAGTGGATCTACTGAGCAACACTCAGATGAGCAGAGTCTGCCTGAGATATTAGCAATGCAGAGTCAAGTTGAGCTACACCTTGAGGAAGGAAAAGAGGGAAAGAGATAGCAAGGGAGTATGTGGAGCGGACTCGTCGGCAGCCGTCCGTCTTGAGAGACGATGGTGTAGCTTCTCAAGAGTCTATCTGCACCGCCGAGAATGGCTGTGCAGTCCGACTTGGGAGTGACATGATATCTGTCTCCTCCCGTGTTGAATCGACATCTTGTGATGACGCTGAAGCTACAGAGCCTGGGCAGGGTAATATGGAGGGTCTGCTGTTGCCCATGCAGCAGACCCCCCCTCTCTTCGCAGCTGAAGGGTCCAAGGGAAAGACGGAGTCGATACAGCTTGGCTTCAGGTGCGCCGCAGGAGTTGCCGGTGTTGACTACAACGTCAAACCGCCTTAGGGACTCCGGCTCCGGATTTTCTGTCGGGGTTTACTCCCTTAGCCTTTCCCCTGAAGAGGTATGCCGCAAGGCAGCGGAGGTTTTTTGGAGTCAGAGTTTTCCTTCTCTGGTGGAGCGGACTAGTCTTGATGATATTACTGAGACACTAGATTCAGCCATGTCTGTGTACGTAGCCAGAAGCAGTCCTGGGCCTTTAGGTTGTAACAATCCAAAAATCACTTTTTTTTCCTTGAGTCATTTTAAATGGATTTTCTACCCTCCTTATCCAGGACTTGTGACTAACAATAATTTAGGATGGTTCAGACTCTTTCAGACACAGGTCTTGTTTCCAAATCCCTGGTACTACATATTCTTAGACTTAAAGAGTCGTCGTTGTCGTCGTCGGCAGCCGTCCGTCTCGAGAGACGATGGTGTAGCTTCTTAAGAGTCTATCTGCACCGCCGAGAATGGCTGTGCAGTCCAACTCGGGAGTGACACGGTATCTGTCTCCTCCCGTGTTGAATCGACATCTTGTGATGACGTTGGAGTGTCCTCTCCAGTGAAGCTGAAGCTACAGAGCCTGGGCAGGGTGATATGGAGGGTCTGCTGTTGCCCATGCAGCAGACCCCCCCCTCTCTTCGCAGCTGAAGGGTCCAAGGGAAAGACGGAGTCAGTACAGCTTGGCTTCAGGTGCGCCGCAGGAGTTGCCGGTGTTGACTACAACATCGAACCGCCTTAGGGACTCTGGCTCCGGATTTTCTGTCGGGGTTTACTCCCTTAGCCTTTCCCCTGAAGAGGTATGCCGCAAGGCAGCGGAGGTTTTTTGGAGTCAGAGTTTTCCTTCTCTGATGTGCCCTGACTGGAAGATCGAACCAGCGACACTTAGCTCGCAGGCCGACGCTCAATCCACTGAGCCAAACCAGCCAGGGGCTGGTCCTTATCCAGGACTTGTGACTAACAATAATTTAGGATGGTTCAGACTCTTTCAGACACAGGTCTTGTTTCCAAATCCCTGGTACTACATATTCTTAGACTTAAAGAGTAGATTGTAAATAATGAAAGCATAGTAGTTGTGTAAATAAGAAATGACCTTGAGTTACTTCAGTACTGTCATTCTATTTGACTGCTTGCAGTTTTTATTTGTATTGATGCTTTATAGCAGTGAGAGGTGCAATTCTTTACAGTTATTTGAGAGTTTGAATTTTAGATTATACACAAAACAATTTTACTGGATTGGAATAGCATCCTTAAGGTTAAAATTTCTTCATTTAAAAGTTGTTAGAAGTTTGTTCTAATCCTAAAGGACAAATCAAGAAAATAATTTGTATTGCTGATATGTATGCTATTATTAAAAATAATTTTGTCATATACAAGAATAGGTGTTAAAAAATGATCTGCTCTGGATATTAAATGCATTTGGTCTGCCACATTCTGTTTTCCATGGAGAATTAAAATAAATTTCCAGAACTGTGCACTTCCAAGTCTAATTCTTTCCCTAAATGTTCAAAGTCCCTCTCAATTTTTTTCTCACTTTTAGTCACAGGTATCTCTTGCTGCCTTTTTCCAGACATTGATTTGTGATCTGTTTTTTCCATGGTTGATTACATCATGACTGCATTCCCAGAGCTTTTCTCTCTTATTCAGAACTGATCACATTTTGTTACCTTTGTGCCTGCTATTGTAGTGGAAGAAAATTATGGATTCTAAGTTTAATATGCATTTCTGATTGCCTACAGGAATTTTGTTGACATTTTGGTGGTTGGTAACTTATTTTGTTGTTTTTAGTTTTTAGTTTTTTGTTTTTTTTACTTTCTTTCATATTCCTGTCCTTTCTTTTGTGTGTCCTTTTGTTTCTTTTTTATATAAGCTTCAAATCTTTCTTTGTTCTTAGGGAAATCAAACATCATAGATAAAACTAAATGTTTCCTTAGTATTATCATTTGTTGCCCTTATTTTCTAATAGCAAACACTGCCATGAAGATCCCTTTGTAAATACTTTTACTATGTAAGTATGATATATATCAGCACTATGTATCTATATTTATCTATATCTGTATCATCTATATCTATATCATCTATTTATCTATAACAACCTGATTATATTAGTTCCTTCTAAAGTCTACTGTCTTTATAAGATATATTATACAGAATATGACAGCACACTTTAACCACTCACTGAATTTCATGCCCCCACTTCCTTCTCAGTAATCTTCTTTATTATTTTTGTTTGGTTTTCAGTTCAACTTATTGTTTTAGCAAAAAAAAATTGAACTATATATATATATATTATTTTTTTTAAGCAGTGGTTTTACCCATACACTTAACCATCTTATTTGCACATCACTGTTATCATATCTTACTCCTTCCCTCTGGTTTAAATACATCCTTTCTTCTGCTCTTTCTCTGTGCTTAGTAGTTTTGTGGTTGTCTCCTTGTTGGCACTTGGGAACCATACATCTAGAAACAGACTTGGCATTGACAGCTCAAGGTCCTTATCTGCAGCAGTATTGGAGATGGCACAAGTTCAATCTCTTAGCTTATGTGACAGGGCTTTGCCCTAGTTTCTGGTACTGCAGCTGTCTCTGTTTCCTTTAGCCACTGAGATACACATTTATAACCCTATGCTGTGATCACACTTTTTTTCCATTGGTGACAGAAAAGTGGTTATGACACAATGAGGAAAGTGGGGCTGCATGTGCTGTTCCATAGCTGATTTATGAAGATGCATATCTTGTTTTTAAGCAGTTACATAGCTTTTAAAAATCTAATGTTGTGTTCGGTGTCAAGTTGGGGCTTCACTGAATAATGTACTATATAGAAACATTGAGTGGAAATTTTGGTTAAGGCTTTGTGGCTCTTTCAAACAGGCCAGTTATTTATATAGTAAAGATAAATAAACCAGCCAAGGGGGAAAGGACTATGTGAACACATGGTCCTGATCTACTGCTTCCCAGAATTCAGATACATTTTGCTTTGCCTTCTTTTGGTTCTTTTCTTTACTCTATGTTGCCTTCATAAGTTTGAGCGGCAACAAACTTCAGACCCAGAAATGTGACTGCCTACTAATCTAATTATGTGTATGTCCCACGAGCAGATCAAGGCAACAAAATCCAAAGTTAAAACATCATCACACTACAAAATCCTGTTTCTCTCACTATGCCATCATCTCCAAAGATGTTTGGATCCAAAACCTTGAGACCCACTGTGACTCTTCTTTCTCCATTTTACTTCACCTAGGCCTTTTGATTTTATTTTCCAAATATCTCATGAATCAGGAATTATGAATCTTCATAGAAGGTATTTATTTTCTATGGTAAGCCATGGTTTAAGAAACTTCAGTAGTATCCAGTTGCTTACAGAATAAATTCTAACATGGCAAACTTCATAATCTACAACTTGCCTGCTAACCCAACCTTATGTGTAGATATCCACCTCAGCACCAAATTTATATCATCAACTATACCACACTAACTTTTACACAACTATTTTCTTATAAAAAAGTCACCCCCCCAAAAAAAAATCACTTAAAATTGTGAGAATGACCACCACCTTTGAACATAAATGCTTGTACCTGCTTCTAGATGAAACATTGCAATAATAGAAAGGGAACCCTAAGGCAAATATTTCTGACTTAGTTCTCAAAAATCATTGTTTGCATTTGTTTTTTCTTCTGGAATTTCCTCAAAAATATCTATCAAAGGCTATTCTAAAGAAAACCTTCTGCAGTCCATGATTTCAGCAAATATACTTCTTTACTTTTAAGGTTATTGTTTTAAAAAGGCAGATATTGAGAAGTCATCGGAGAAAAAACTGTGTACTTAACATATGGAGTTTTACAGTGAGTTATTTCATATCTCTGACAGTTATTTTTCCCCTACTTCACTGGCTGTTACGTATATATTAGAAAGCTTTAATTCTTCCAGGATATCATTTGTGCAATGGTTTTTAAACATGGATTTGTGATTATTTTTATACAAATGTGGGTATTAGAACCTTGGCCAGATATGTAATTTACTATATGAAAGTGTTAATATAAAAATCAGGGTGAATCTAAATCATTATTACTTAAGCAAAATTATTAAAACAAAAACCAAAGTAATGGTGTATATGGGAAGACTTAGAAGGAAAGCGGGTCTTCAGAGAGACAGAAAATTTATACATTGCACATCATGTTTTGAAATATATTTTAATTGTAGTTCAATTTTTATTTTTCATGAAATAGGAATCTGTGTTACCAAACAATATACTCAACTGTATTGAACTACTTTACAACATCATGAATACTTGAGGGAATTGGAAAACATCTTGTTTAATCTTATTTTTCATAAAACTGATAAACTAGGTATTTATAGAGCATTAATTGGAATATTAGGATACAAAACCCCCTCAAAATTTCCCAAAGACATTGTTTTACTAGAACCACTCTTTTTTTACTTACAACTCTTAAAGTTCACAGACCTGTGTTCACAATACTCAGCATATGGCTGGAAAAAATTTTTAAGAAAAGATACACAGCACTTGACAAATCACATTTTGGGAGTTTTTTTTTTCCACTCCCCAAGGTAATGTGAAATCCTGTGGTGTTTTTGAGTTGAATAAGTTTTGCTTTGTTTTTGAATATTTAGTAAGGTGCAATGCTTAAATATATACATCCATTTTAACACTGTGTATTCTTAGAGACAGTAGGAAAGAGAAATGTTTCAAAGAGAACATTAAATAAAATGTCACAGGAAGCTAAAATATGACATAAATGTGAAACCATAAAAAACTTTCATAGTGTTTAAGATTAAAAAGCATGCCTTGAGTAGGATGTGAAGAACAATATAGCTGTAGTTCCAGCCTAGTTTTGAATCCTTGATACTCTTTTTTAAATTTTAATTTTCACTTTTTATGCTGTTACAGTTGTTTCTTCTTTTTTCTACTTTCCCCACCTCTTCCCAGTCCCACCCTCTCCACACACCCCAAATTGTTGTCCCTGTCCATGGGTTGTGCATAAATGTTCTTTGGTTAACCCCTTCTCCATCTTCTATCCTGTCCCCACTCCTTTATGGCAGCTGTCTCTCTTATGTATCTAAGCTTCTGTTACTATTTTATTCATTGGTTTATTGTGTTCATTATATTCCACATATAAGTGATGCCCTCTTGGGAAGATCACTTAACACCATTCACCCACATCCTTAAGAGAAGGATAATGAAAGTGACTCTACAGGCTCAGTATGAAAATTGCATTATATGAATACAAGAGTGGACATTCTATCACACTGAAAACAGCATTGGTGCTGAGAGTGCTTTTGGTGATCAGCACTTCCCTCAGTGTCTGATAAATAAAAGAGGATTCAAAAACTAGTTGTTGATGTTGAACATTCTTTCATATGCATATGGGCCCCCTGTATGTTCTCCTTGGAGAAGTGTTTGTTAAGGTCCTTTATCCATTTTTTAGTTGGATTGTCTTCTTCGCATTGAGCTGTATAAGTTTTTTATATATTTTGGAAAATAAACCCTTGTCTGAGGTATCATTGGCAATTACATCTTTTCATATGGTTGGTTCCATTTTCATCTTGCTGATGTTTTCTTTTGCTGAGCAGAAACTCTTTCATTTGATGTAGTTCCACTTGTTTATTATTTCTTTTATTTCCCTTACTCTAGGAGATACATTAGCAAAAATATTGCTACATGGGATATCTGAAATTTTACTACCTATGTTTTCCTCTTATGATTTTTATGGTGTCACAGCTTACATTTAAGTCTTTTATCCATTTTAGTTTATTCTGCTGTATGGTGTAAGTTGGTGCTCTAGTTTCAGAGAGATGCAAGTTAAAACCACAATGAGATACCACCTCACACTTGTCAGAATGGCCATGATCAACAAATCAACAAACAAAAGTGCTGGTGAGGATGTGGAGAAAAAGAATCCCTAATGCACTGTTGGTGGGAATGCAGACTGGTGCAGCCACTATGGAAAACAGCATGGAATTTCCTCAAAAAACTAAAAATGGAACTGCTCTTTGATCCAGTAATTCCATTGCTAGGATTATACCCGAATAATCCTGAAACACCAATTCAAGAGAACCTATGCACCCCTATGATCATAGCAGTGCTATTTACAATAGCCAAGTGCTGGGAACAGCCTAAGTGCTCATCAGTAGATGAGTGGATCAAAAAACTGTAGTACATTTACACAGTGGAATACTATGTAGCAGAAAGAAAGAAGAAACTTCTACCATTTGTGACAACATGGATGGGACTGAAGAGTATTATGCTACGTGAAATAAGCCAGGCAGCAAAAGACAAATACCATATGATGTCACCTAATACAAGAAACTAATGAACAACACAAACAAATGAGCATAATAGAGCCAGAGGCATGGAAACAAAGAGTAGATTAACAGTTACCAGGGGATGGGTTGTGGAGGGGTGTAAGTAAGGGAAGGGTCTAGTCACGGAACGAGTATGAGTGACCCATAGACATGGACAACAGTGTAGGGGTTGACTGTGGGAGAATTGGTGGGAAGGGTTGCAGGGAGCAATGGAGGAAAATGTGGGATAACTGTAATAGAAAAGCAATAAATAAATGTTTTAAAAAGTAGTTGGGAAACTACTGAAACTGGCCAAAGTCATTATTTCACTAATGTGTAATCTCAAAAGGTTCACTGTGCTAGATATTGCCAGATTCATAACTCATTCCTAGGTTTCTTGTCTCTTAGATTAGCGAGTTAGATATGCAGCAAGTGGGCAATGTTTGTTGCTCACGGATTTAAACAGTGAATGTGGGATTCTCAGCTTTGAATCATTATATACAAATTTACACTATGCATACATGAATGTAATTTATTCAATATTATTAGCAGCTCTTTCTTTTTTGAAGATTAAAGATAAAGGATTGGGGATGAAGGAATTTTATTAGAAATCATCATGAGCAAATTCTATTACAATTTCTTACTATACTACAGCGTAAATAGAATAAGACTATCTTTCAATTCTAGCAACTGATGTGTGTTAGAGAGCTATAGAACACTTGTACAGGTAAATGAACACTGTCTTTTAAACAAATAACAGATAAGCTTAACACAGCAGCCTTGCAGGTGAAGCTGTGTCCTGGAATGCCAGTTTTCTGTCCAAGGTTTGTGATCATGTCTCTGGTCACCTTGTATGTACAGAGTGAGCCCAGTGAAGAGAGTGCAGCAAACAAGTCTGGTGGGCTTCTTTTTGACTCAGTCACAACTACTGTTTCTTGTGGAGTTTTATTTTCCCCATCAGCTTTTGTGGCTCTCCATATTCAATTATGTTAGTAGCATGTACTTTTTCTTTATTTTATAGTAATTATGATATAATTCTCTACCTGTTCTTGAGATCTCATTCCCGTCTTTCCCTTTCCTGGGCCTTGTCCCATCAATCAGCATAAACATATTCATTTTTTCTTGTCCATTGGATCATAACTCATATTCTAAAAATTTCTTAGGTATGGTTGCTAAGAGTAGACTCTAAATTGGATATGTTGTAAAAGTGATTTTTAAGAAGGATATTTCTTTGTAAACAGCTGTAAAGGAGGGATTGAGGTATGGTAAAAAGCAGAAAGAGCACCACAGGGACATGGTCTAAAGGAAAGTTTAGTACAGGTCCTCTGTGGAGGAAAACTAATTATCTTTATTTTAAATAAGTGAGCCAATCTTTTATAATCTGCTATCATTTATTCATTGGTTGTGGGAAACTTTGAGGAAATGTAACTTTCCAGGCAAGAGTTCCCCAACACACACAGCAGATGAAAGAATGTATGACAAGTCAAATAAAGGGAATCTGAACATAACAGCACAACATTTACTGCAGTTCACTCTGTGTGGCATTGAGGTCTATTCAGTTTTCATATTAAGTTTACTCCATCTGGACAACAGCTTCTCTAGCAAAACAATTTGGAAAAGTTTAAAGACAGTTACTAAAACAAATTCTGTGAGTGTAGCTGATATGTTATATATGATATAAATATATATCTTCATAAATCCTTCTCTATCACAATTCTATATTTTCCTTAAATCAATTTATTACTTCTGCTGATCTGGGTGGCTCCTCTGGTCAGGTGACCTAGATCTTCATCTTGAAAGGATCTGATCCCCAGTTCCCAAGCCATTATCAGATCTGTGGTTGCTGTATTTACTCACTTATAGTTAAGACTCAGCATGGGGATAACAAGAGATGCCTTAAGTAAATAAACTGAATGCCAAGCAGATTCCATCATGCCCTCATAATGTAGCAGCAATCTTAACTCTTCATGATCATCAGGACCAATGATTAGTGCTAAGATGGGTGCTCATTTCTGTACCTGCTTGTCTACTAGCGAAGGAATATGAAATGACTAGACAGTGGCTGTAAACTTTAAATGTGCATGAATCTTACTGACTGTCATGGTGGAACTATTTCAACTCTTTTAAACAAGACATCTACTTAAGACTAAAGTCCAGACAATGGGAAGCACAATTCCAAAGTTCATCATTGGGAATGATGGTGAGTTTTGTGGTCAACTCCTAATTTCCACCCATTTTATTCCAACACGCATCCATACTAATGAGGACACATTCCACTATCTTGTCTTCTGTTTTAAAGAATAATACATATTCTAAAGAATAGCACCCAATCCACCAGGGGTGTCTTGTCCAAGCTGCTGCCTTACCAATAACCTTTTGTTAAAACCTATTTATCAAGTTTATAATTGACATGGGAAAAGCTGTATATATTTAATTCATACAACTTGATGAATTTGTAGATAAGTTTACATCTGTGGAACCATTATAAAAACTATTCCAAAAGTTTTCTACTGCCCTCATTATTAATTATTACCATTATTTTGTGATGAGACTGTTTAACATAAATCTACTCTCTGAGAAATTTTTAAAGCATACAATAGAGTATTGTTAACTATAGGCATTGTGTTGTATCATAGATGACTGGGACTTATGCATCCTGCATAACTGAAACTTTGTGTCCTTTGATTAAAACCTCCCATACTTTTTTTTCTCCATCTCTGGCAACCACTATTTTATTCTCTGCTTCTATAAGTTTGTCTATTTTAGATTACTCATACAAGTTGTATCATGTACTATTTCTCCTTCTATGTGTGGTTTATCTCAGTTAGCACAATGTCCTCCCGAGTCATCATGCTTTTGCAAATGACAGTATTTCCTTCTTTTTAAGGCTGAATAATATTCCATTTTATGTATATACCATGGTTTCTTTGTCCACTCATCCATCCATGGTCATTTGGGTAACTTCCATGTTTTGGCTATTGTAAATAATGCTGCAGTGAACATGGCAGTGCACATATTTCTTTGAGATCCTGATTTAAATTTATTTGGATATGCATCCAGAAGTGGGGTTGATGGATCACATGGTAGTTTTAGTTTTAATTTTTGGGGCAATCTCCATCCTGTTTTCCATAGTGGCTACATCAATTTACATTCCTTCCAACAGTGTACACGGTTTTCTTTTATCCACATCCTTACCAACACTAACCTTTTTTTAATCTTAGTTATCCTAACAGATATCAATCAATATCTCATTGTGATTTTGATTTGCATTTCTCTGATGGTTAGTCATGTTAAAAACCTTTACATATACCTGTTGGTTATTTGTATGCCTTCTATGAAGAAATATCTATTAGTTTTCTTTGTCTAATTTTTTACTCAAGCTTTTTTTGGTTTTGGCTACTGAATTGTAGGGGGTGTCTTATATACTTTAAATATTAACCCCTTATCATATACATGTTTTGAAAATATGTTCTTCCATTCCTTAGGTTGCCTTTTCATTTTATTATTTCCTTTCCTGTACAGAACTTTTAGTTTCATGTACTCCTACTTGCCTATATTTGCTTTTGCTGCCAGTGCTTTTGATCTCATGTACAAAAAATTGTTGCTAAAATCAATGTCAATGAGCTTTTCCTCTGTTTTCTTCTAGCAGTTTTATAGTTAAAGATATTATACTAAAGTATTTAATACAATTTGAGTAGATTTTTGTATATGGTGTGAGATCAGTGTGCAGTTCCATTCTTTTTCATATGGATATCCAGTTTACTTAACTCCATGTTTTGGAGAGACTACTCATCTCTTATTCTTAATTCTTTTCACCTTTGTTAAATGTGCATTGACTGTATATCCATAGATACTTTAAAAAAAAAGTTCTCTACTCTGTTCCATTGTTCTATATCTGTTTTTATACAAGTACCATATTGTTTTGCTAATTATAGCTTTGTAATATATTTTGAAATCAGGACATGTGATTTTTCTAGCATCGTTCTTCTTGATGAAATTGTGTTGGCTGTTTAGAATCATTTGTGGTCCCAAATGAATTTTAGGGGTATTTTCTTGTAATTCTATAAAAATGCCACTGGGATTTTGGTAGCGATTATACTGAATCTGCAGATTGCTTGGGGTAGTATGGACATCTTAACAAATTTGTCTTCCAGTCTATGAACATGGAATGCTTTATTATTTATTTGTGTCTCCTTTAATTTCTTCCATCAGTGTTTTATAATTTTCAGGGTACAAGTCTTTCAGCCAATTTTTAAGGGTTTATTGAGATATATATTATAAGCCATTACATTTGCCCACCAAATTAAATATCACAGTTCAGTAATATCTAGTAATTTCACAGAATCATTACCATAATCTCATTTTTAAACATTTTCAATAACCTAAAAAGAAATGCTGAAACATTTTCTATCAGTCACCATTTCTACTGTCCTTATCCTTCATCCCACCTTGGCAATGAGTAATCTATTTTCATTCTCTATGACTTTGCCTGTTCTTCAGATTCCATATAAATTGAATCATACATGTTTTTGTGTAGCTTTGCTTATTTAGTGCAATGTTTTCAATTTTCATCCATGTTTTAGATCTATCAGTGCTTTATTCCTTTTTATCGCTAAAAAATATTCCATTGTATGTGTATACCACATTTTAAAAATTTACTAGTTCATAGACATGTGGGTTGTTTCTACTATTTGGCTATTATAAATAATGATGATATAAATTCTTGTGTCCAAGTTTCAGTGTATACATATGTTTTATTTCTCTTGGGCATACACCTAGAAGTGGAATTGCTAGGTTATATGGCAATGTTATGTTTCATCTTTTGAGCTCAATCTAGGCTGTTTTCTAAAGCAGCTGCACCACTTTATATTCCCACCAGCATTATATAAAACTTCTAATTACTCCACATCACTGCAAAAATGGTGTTATTGCCTATTGTGTAGTGGCATCTCATTGTGATTTTGATTTGTATTCTTCTAATGACTAATGATGTGGAGTATCTTTTCATGTGTTTGTCAGCTATTTGTATTCATTCTTTGGCAAAATGTCTATTTAAGTCTTCTGCCCACTTTTATTTCTATTTATTTTAATTTTTTAATTGATATTCTATTACAGTTGTCCCACTTTTCCCCCCTTTGCTATCCTCCATCCTGCCTGTCCACTCCCACAGTCAATCCCCACACCATTGTCCAGGTTTATGGGTCACTCATACATGTTATTTGGCTAGTCCCCTCTGGGTGTTTGTCCTTTGTTGTTGAGTTGTAGGAGATCATTATATTTACTGGACACTAAAACCTAATTTTTCTGTAATTTGCAAATATTTTCACCTATTTCATGGTTCTCTTTTCATTTGATGTACCAGTTTTAATTTTGCTGAAGTCCAATTTATTTCGTTTTTGTTCATGTTTTTGTTTTCATATATAAATACCCATTGCCAAATCCGAAGTAATGAAGATATACTATATTTTCTTCTAAGGGTCTTGGAATTTTACCTCTTATATTTAGGTCTTGGCTTCATTTTAAGTTAATTTTTATATTTTTATATGATGTTTGGTGTTCAGTTTTATTCTTTGCATGTAGATATACAGTTGTCACACCACCATTTGTTGAGAGATTACTTCCTCCTTCATAAATATTAAATGATAATCGGTCTATGGACTTATTTTTGGACTTCAAACTCCATTCAATTTTTATAGGCCTATATTTATGTCAGCAGCACACTTTTGATTAATATAGTATTGTAGTCAGTTTTGAAATAGAAAATATGTGTCTTCCATTGTTCTTCTTTCTCAAGTTATTTTGGCTACTAAAGATTTCTTAACACTCAACATGATTTTTTTCATTTCTGCAAAATTTGGCAGCTACAATTTTGATAGGGATTGCAATGAACCTTAAGATTACTTTGGGGAGTATTTCCATACTAACAATAGTATTCTAATTTCTTATTTATGTCTTCTTTGATTTATTTAATTAATGTTTGTAGTTTTAAGTGTACAAGTCTTCACCTTTTTGCTTAAATGTATTTCTATGTACATATTTTTGATGCTATTGTAAATGGAATTATATTTTAAAATGTTTTTGAGAGAGTTAATTACTAAACAATTTATTTTTATGTATTGGCATATCTTTTAAATTTGTTGAATTTGTTATTAGCATGAATACTTGTGGATTCTTTAGAATATTTTTTTTTATATAAGGCAATGTGATCTGTGAAGAGACATACTTTTACCTCTTACTTTCCAATTTAGATATGTACAAATTTTTTTTTTCTCAAAGCTCTGGCTAGAACTTGCAGTAAAATGCTGAATAGACATGACAACAGCAGTCATTCTTGTCTTGTTCTTGATTTTAGAAGGGAAACCTTCAGCTTTTCACAACTGAATATAATATTACCTATGGATTTTTCATAAATATGTTGTTATGGACTGGATGTTTGGTTCCTCAAAACTTCATATGTTAAAATCTTAACATCCAATGTTACGGTGTTATGAAATCGGACCTTTGGGAGGCAGGTCAGGAAGGTGGAGCCCTCATGCATGGGATAGTGCCATTATAAAAAGGCCCAGAGGGAGAGAAGATGGTGGCGGAGTAGGTAGCAGTGTTGTATGCTTGCTCCCATCACAGAAGAACTTGGAGTACAAACATTGAGAGGAGTGAGTTGGTGCAGATTTCAGCTCGCATGAAAAGGGAAGGGAGTGTGGGAGTGGCATGGAAGAGGGCAGAAATCTCGCTCATGCTCTCAAAATGGAGTCGCTGGGCACCCCAGCCTTGTGCCTCTGCCACACCGCACCCAAAGGGGCAGCCGAAAACTGGCCCATTAACTGGGATTTGCTTAGAAACTACACCCTGCCATAGGTGCTAGGACCAGCAAAGTCCCAGAAGGAGTAATTGAGAAGGTTTCGTTGAAACAGCTGGAGGTGTGGGAAGACAGTGAACAGCCCAGACTGTGAGAAACTGTATGAACTGAGTCTAGGTAGGGACTCCCTGGGCTTGCAACCCTGGGCTGACAACACTGCCCACACACCCGGTGAGTGCATCAGGGCTCCACCAAACAAAAAAGCAGAACTGAGTCATGGAGAGTGGCCCATAGAGGAAAGCTGCAGCAGAAATGCGGACCTGGTAAGGACCCAAGACAGGCAAGTGGTACACACAGGCACACAATAAGGCACAGCCATCCAGGAATGCAACTTGGTGCTGCATCTGGGAGGCAACACAGAGACCTTTTTGGAGAAGGAGCAGAGACAAGACCCAAGGCTGGGCAGAAACTGGGGGCTTGTGCACAGGCTTGCCAGCAGAACAGCATTACTAGACAAGCCCGAGGATTGCTAGAGGGTCCTGCAGGACAAGTGGAGAGAGACCTAACTCAGTGCAGCTCACAGCAGAGAGTTGTGGAAGACCCAAGAGTGAGAATATAACAGGCCCAGTATCCAGCTAGATCCTCTCATAGACAGCCAGCCAGAAAATATTTGAAACCCATGGAATATTGACCATGGAAGGATCCAGAAAAGGAAGAACAGCACCCAAAGCATCTCCACAAAAGAACTCAAGACAAGGTGGGCAGAGTGACTCTCAATCAACTAGCCAGAGGGAAGGTTCTACCAAAGAGTAACTGAAATATAACCAGACAGCCTAAACAAATGACATAAAGGGTATCCCAAGAACATCAAGCTCAGGAGATCAAAGACACCGCATCACTGAATCCCCTAGGCCTCCTATACAGAATCTCATACCATGAAAGAGGGAAATCAAAGCAGACAAATCCAAGAAACAAAAACAAACAAGAAACATACAACATGGGGAGACATATAAACAACCTCCAAATGAAAGGAAAAGAGGAATCCCCAGAAAGAGAGATAGATGTAACAGACACAAGCCAACTATCAGACATGGAATTCAAAAGAATTGTTATAAGGAAACACAATGAACTTGACAAACTCAGAGGAAACTAAAACAAACTCCAGGGAAACTACCAAGAACTGCAGGGAGCTACACCAGCATAAAAAAAAAAAAAATAGACATTATCAATAAGAATCAGAGAGAAATGAAGAATACAATCTATGAACTGAATAACACAATAGAATCAATCAAAAGCAACCTAAATGAAGCAGAGGATTGGACCACTAAATTAGAGGACAATGTAGAAAAAAAAATTCCCAAACAAAATGAAAAAAGATTTAAAAAGAATGAAGAGGGTTTAAGAGAACTGCAGGACAACATGAGACTAAACAGCATTAGAATCATAAGGATACAAGAAGGAGAAGAAGAGGAGAAAGGGATAGAAAACCTGATTGAAAAAGTAACAACAGAAAATTTTTCCTAACTTGATGACAGAAAAAGTCATGCAAGTTCAGGAAGCACAGAGGGTCCGAATGTAGAAGAACCCAAAATTAAAATGGCAACATTCAAAGACAAAGAGAGAATCTTAAAAGCAGCAAGAGAAAAACAGCAAATGACATACAAAGAAGCTCCAATAAGGCTATCAACTGATTTCTCAACAGAAACACTACAAGCCAGAGGGAATGGTAAAAAATATTTCAAGCAATGAAAAACAAAGGCCTACAACCAAGATTATTCTACCCAGTAAGGCTCTCTTTCACAATGGAAGTGAAATAAGGAGTTTCCCAGAGAAAGGAAGACTAAAAGAATACATCTCCACCAAACCAGCATTGCAAGACATGGTAAAGGGAATGCTGTAAGAAAAAGAAGAAAAAGAGAGAGGGAGAGGAATGCAGGTACAAGGGAAATGAATAAATACCTGTCAATAATAATCTTAAATGTAAAAATTAAATGCTCCAATCAAAAGACATAAGGTAGCAGAACGGATACAAAAAAAGATCCACATATATGCTGTCTACAAGAGACACATCTCAAAAGAGAAGATTTACACACACTGAAAGTGAAGGAACGGAAAAAATATTCCAGGCAAATAGACATAATAAAAAAGCTGGGGCAGCAATACTTATATCTGACAAAACAGATTTCACATCAAACGCCATAAAAAAAGACAAAGGGTACAATCCATCAAGAAGATATAACCCTGGTAAACATATATGCACCCAAATAGGAGCACCTAAATATTAAAAAAAAAAAAATACTAGAAGACTACAAGAAGGATATCAACAGTAACACACTCATAGTATGGAATTTTAACACTCCATTATCAATGATAGACATATCTTCAAAGCAAAGAAACATATTAAGCCAGAGAACCTTCTGCTGGGTTAACAATGAAATCAAGGAAGAAATCAAGAAATTTCTGGAAACTAATGATAATGAACACAGAACAACCCAAAACCTATGGGACACAGCAAAAGCAGTCATGAGGGGAAAGTTCATAGCAATACAGGCTTACCTGAAAAGGATAGAAGAATCCCAAATAAAATATCTAACCCTACAGCTACAAGAACTAGAACAACAACAACAAACAAAGCCCAGGGCAAGTAGAAGGGAGGAAATCATCAAGATCATAGCAGAATTAAATGACATAGAAACTAAACAAACAATCCAAAAGATCAACAAGAGTAGGAGCTGATTCTTTGAAAAGGTCAACAAAATCGACAGATCTTTAGCCAAGCTCATCAAGAAAAAAAGAGAGAAGATCCAAATAAACAAAATCAGAAATGAAAGAGGAGAAATCATGACCGATATCAAAGAAATAAAAAGGATTGTAAGAAATTACTATGAACAACTGTATGGCAAGAAACATGACAGCCTAAATGAAATGGATAAATTTCTAGAAACATATAATCTTCCAAAATTGAATCAAGAAAAAGTAGAAAGCCTGAATAGACCGACAACAAAGAGTGAAATTGAAACAGTAATCAAAAAACTCCCAGCACACAAAAGCCCTGGACCAGATGGCTTCACAGGTGAATTTTACAAAACATTTAGGGAAGAACTAATGCCTAAGCATCTCTAACTATTCCAAAAAATCCAACAAGTTGGAAAACTCTGAAACTCTTTCTATGAAGCCAGTATTACCCTAATCCCAAAACCAGGTCAAGACACAACAAAGAAAGAAAACTACAGGCCAATATTGCTTATGAACATAGATGCTAAAATATTCAACAAAATATTGGCAAACAGGATCCAGCAACACATTAAAAAGATCATACACCACGATCAAATGGGATTTATCCCAGGGATGCAAGGATGGTTTAATATTCACAAATCAATACATGTAATACATCACCTAAACAAAATGAAAGACAAAAACCACTCAATCATATTCATAGATGGTGAAAAAGTATTTGATAAAGTACAACACCCAACACTCATTTATGATGAAAATACTCAGCAAAATGGGAATAGAGGGAGCATACCTCAACATAATAAAGGCTATATATGAGAAACCTGAAGCCAACATCATATTCAATGGACAAAAATTGAAAGTACTCCCCGAGATCAGGAAAAGACAAGGATGTCCACTCTCTCCACTCCTATTCAACATAGTGTTGGAGGTTTCAGCCACAGCAATCAGACAAGAAAAATAAATAAAAGGCATCCAAATTGGAAAAGAGGAAGTAAAACTGTCATTATTTGAAGATGACATACTAGTATACATAGAAAACCTTATAGCGTCCATGAAAAAACTACTTGATCTAATAACTGAATTTGGAAAAATAGCAGGGTACAAAGTCAATATTCAGAAATTAAAAGCATTTCTGTATACCAACAATAAAATATCAGAGATAGAAATTAGAAAAAAAATCCCATTTACTATAGCAATGAGAAAAATAAAGTACCTAGGAATAAACTTAACCAAAGAAATAAAAGACCTGTACTCAGAAAACTACATATCTCTGAAGAAATAATTTAAGGAGGATACAAATAAATGGAAGCAATTTTCATGTTCATGGATGGGAAGAATCAATATCATTAAAATGTCCATACTACAAAAAGCAATTTACAGATTCAACGCAATCCTTATTAAAATACCACTGACATATTTCACAGACCTAGAACAAATACTTCAAAAATTTATATGGAACCAAAAAGACCCCAAATAGCCACAGCAATCTTGAGAGAAAAGACCATAGTAAGAGGAATCACAATACCTGAAATTTAACTATACTACAAAGCCATTGTGATCAAGACAGCCTAGTACTGGCATAAGAACAGACGTATAGATCAATGGAACAAAATAGAGAGCCCAGAAATAAAACCAGGTACATATGGTCAACTAATATTTGACAAAGGGAGAAGGAACATAAAATGGAGTGAGAAGAGCCTCTTCAACAAATGGTGCTGGGAGAACTGGACAGGGACATGTGAAAAAATGAAACTAGATCACCAGCTTACACTACACACCAAAATAAATCAAGATGGATCAAAGACTTAAATGTAAGCTGTGACACAATAAAAGTCCTAGAGAAAAACATAGGCAGGACAATTTTAGATATACCAGGTAGCAATATTTTCATTGATACATCTCCTAAGGCAAGGGAAATAAAGGAAAAAATAAACAAATGGGACTACATGAAACTAAAGACTCTGCTCTGCTAAAGAAAGAATCAGCAAGATGAAAAGGGAACCAGCTTTATGGGAAAATACATTTGCCAATGATACCTCAGACAAGGGATTGATTTCTAAAATATATAAAGAACTTACACATCTCAACACAAAGAAGACAAACAGCCCAATTAAAAAATCAGCAAAGGACCTAAACAAACACTTCTCCAAGGAGGATACACAGAGGGTCCATAGACATATGAAAGAATGGTCAACATCACTAGCCATCAGAGAGTTGCAAATGAAAACCACAGTGAGATACCACATTACACCAGTCAGAATGGCCATCATCAACAAATCAACAAACAACAAGTGCTGGCGAGGATGTGGAGAAACAGGAACCCTAGTGCACTGTTGGTGGGAATGCAGACTGGTGCAGCCACTATGGAAAACAGTATGGAATTACCTCAAAAAACTAAAAATGAATCTGCCTTTTGAATCAGCTATTCCACTGCTAGGACTATACCTGAAGAATCCTGAAACCCCAATTCAAAAGAACCTATGCACCCCTATGTTCATAGCAGCACTATTTACAATAGCCAAGTGTTGGAAACCGCCTAAGTGCCCATCTGTAGATGAGTGGATTAAAAAACTGTGGTACATTTACACAATGGAGTACTATGCAGCAGAAAGAAAGAAGGAACTGCCATTGGCAACAACATGGATGGAACTAGAGAGAATTATGCTTAGTGAAATAAGCCAGGCAGTGAAAGAAAAATACTGTATGATATCACCTCATATGGGAGACTAAGGAACAACACAAACAAATGAACAAAATTGAACAAGGAACAGAAAAACAGTTTTCAGGGTGGGGTGAGAGAAGGGGTAAATACGGGAATGGTCTAGTAAAGAAACTAGTATAAATAACCCATGGACATGGACAACGGGGTGGGGAATGACTTTGGGAGAAGGGGTGGGCTAGGTGGGGAGGAAAAATGGGGAAGAAAATGGAACAGCTGTAATAAAAAAAAAACAATAAAATTTAAAAAATAAATAAAATAAAATAAAAAGGCCTCAGAGTGCTTTGTAGCCTTCTTTCCACCATGTGAAAACAAAGCAAGAAAATTCAATGACAGTCTGTGAATAAGCAAGCTGGTAGTATTTGCCAGGCACCAAATCTGCCAGCACCTAGATCTTGAACTTCCTGGCTTGCAGAACTGTGAGAAATAAATGTTTGTTGTTTAAGTCACCAAGTTCATGGTATTATTGATATAGGAGTTGAACTAAAACATACTTTTTTCATGTTTAATACGTTTCCTTCTATTCTAAAAGTTTTGTTAATTTTTCTAATTATTTATTTTTAACCATGAATTAATAAGATGGTTATGTAGGCTGTTCATCTTATGAGTTTCATATATTACATTCATTTATCCATTTATGGTGAATTACTTTTACATCTGGGGTAAATCCCACTTGTTCATGATGCATAACCCTTTAATATGCTCCAAGATTTTGTTTTCTAACATTTTCTTTAGTAGTTTTCACTATATTTATAAAAATAATTGGTAGGTAACTTTGTTTCTGTCAGATGTCTTTGTCTTTGGTTTTAAGGGCAATGTAGGCATGATATTTCCTCCTTATCTGTGTTTCATAAGAGTTTGAGAAGGATTTGTATTAACTCTTTCTTAAACATTTGGTGGAAGTAATCACTGAAACCATTTGGTCCTGGTTTTGTTGGGAGGTTTTAGGTCACTGATACTGTCTCTGTACTTATTTTAAGTTTGTTTAGACTTTTCACGTTTTATCATTACATATTGGTTCCTAGTTATTATTTCATTTCACCTAGCATATGTAATTTGTTGATGTACTATTATTTATAGTATCTCTTACAATTCATTTTGTTTTCATAAGATCAACTGTTCCCCACTTTTACTTCTGAGTTTATTGAGTCTTCTTTATTTTTTTTTCTCCTAGTCAGTTTAGCTAAAGCTTTATAGATTTTGGTGCTCTTTTCAAATAATCAAATTTTGGTTTTATTGATTCTCTCTTTGTTTTTGTATTCCCTATTTCATTTATCTCCACTGTAATCTATTATTTTCTTTTGTTATCTTTATGATTAGCTTGCTCTCCTTTTCTTAGGTCCTTAACATGTACAGTTTGGTTGTTGTTTGGGATCTTCATTTTAAATGTAGGTATTTACAGTGATAAATTTCCATTTGCACATGCCTTTTGCTGTATCATATAAGTTTTGGTATGTTGTGTTTTATTTTCTTTCATCACAAATTATTTTCTAATTGCTGTGGTGATTTCTCCCTTGACCCATTGGTTATTGAATAAAAGTAAAAGTAGGCCTACTTTTCTTGTTTCTGAACTTAGGGGCAAAGTTAACATAGTTGACTATGTTACATGGAGGCTTTTAGATACATGCCTATTTTTCAGATTGATGAAACATCCCTTCATTCCAACTTAACTGAGAGTATTTATTAAACCATTAATGTATTATTATGTGTTTCAAATATTTTAATGTATTTGTTGCTATAATTTTATCCATTTTTCAATTAATGTGGTGAATTATATTAAGATATTTTTAAATTTTATACCAACATTACAATCTTGTATTCCTATTTGATTATGTTTTCCTTGTTTACATATTGCCAGCTTTGATTTGCTAAAATTTTATTAAGGTTGTATCTCTCTACATTTATCAGAAATATTGGTCAGTAAATTTTCTTATAAAATATTTGTCAGCTTTTGGCATAAATTTATATTTATTTTATGAAATTAATTGGGAACTTCTCTCTCTTAAGTTTTCTGAAAGATTGTGTGATATACTATTATTCCTTCTCCATTAAATGTTTGATTAAAATCAACAGTTAAAATACCTAGGCCTGGAATTTTTTGTTATGGTGGAACAAAAGTTTTTTGTTTTTTTTTTTAATAATAAACTTAATTTCCTTAGTAGACAGAGTCTATTTAGATTTTCTATTTTTTGAAGTAAGTTACCTTTTCAATTTTATCTAAAATCTAAAATTTTTGACATATTTTTTATAAAGATTCCTTACTATGTTTTTAATGTCTGCAGGGTCTGTCACTATATCTTGCTTTCATTTCTGATATTGGCATTTGTTTGTTCTCTCTCTCTCCCTCTCTCTCCATCCTTCCCTTCTTTCTGCCTTCTCTCTTTATATCCTCTCATCTTTATCATCTTTTTATACTCTTCCAAGTTATATCAGGTCTGTTAGTTTTTTAAAAACCAGCTTTTTAGTTTTCTTATTTTCTCTATTGTTTGTCCTTCATTGATTTCTGCTATATCTTTATTATTTTTCTTCTACTTAATTTGTTTTTTTTTTCTTTCTTCTAGCTTCTTGGGATAAGAATGTATATCATTGGGACTTCTGGCCAAGATGGAGGCTTAGACTGACATGCTCGGTCTCCCTCTACAACTAAGTAGGAATACAACTACCTCAAAACAAAATATAACCAGAAATTCCAGAAAATAAAACTACATGGAAGCCCAACGTATGAAGTTATAAGCCAGTGGTGCTGGTCCAGATGGGTAGGAGGGGTGAGAAACCATGGTGCTGTCCGCGGTAGCAGCGGAGATAGCGGTGGGACTGCAAGAAACACCAGGGGAGCAATCCTGGCTGCAGTCAAGACCCCGCAGCTCGTAATTCCAAATCTGGGAAAGGCAGCCCCCCCATTGCCTCGGATGGTGAGGCCCAGAGGGCGGGGGGATGGATCTCAGTCTCTCTACAGAGAGTAATGGCAGGAATCCATCTTGGACACCTGCCCCCACACAAAGCGCTACAGTTTGGTGAAAAATGTCGCCAATCGCCTCTGGTCACCCAGTAGCGATGAGTGCACAGGGCTCTGCCCCCTGTAGCCTACCCAGGAAGCAAAGCTAAACACAAGGCTATCGGAATGAAACAGACAAGGACTGAAATCCTGGTGACGCAGCTCACCAGGCAGCAGATGCGGGACCTGACAGACAAACAAATAGGAAATCTTTCTGAGGCTCAGTTCAGAGCTATAGTCATAAGGTGGCTTACAGAATTAACAAAAGATTTGGAACAAGACATGGAAGAAATAAAAGCTAGTCCTGCTGAAATGAATGAAAACACATACGAGACAAATGGTGAGGAAATAAAATCCAGAGATCAAATCAACAAATCGGAACATAGGGAAGGAACAAAGAGTCAACCGGTGCAGAAAGAGGAAACAAAAAGTAAGGAAAGTGAGGCTCAGAAACCTCTGGGACAGCTATAAGTGAATGAACATTCAAATAATAGGATTGTCAGAGGGCAAAGAAGAACTAGAAATTGAAAAATTATGTGAAAAAATAATGAAGTAGAACTTCCCAAACTTGGGGAAGGAAATAGACTTACAGATCCAGGAATCACAGAGAGTTCCAGAAAAACTGGACCCAGGGAGAACCACTCCAAGACACATTATAATCAAATTGTCAAAAATTAAAGATAAAGAGAGAATCTTAAAAGCAGCAAGAGGGAAGAAAAGAATTATGTACAAAGGGGTCCCAATTAGACTATCAGCTGATTTCTCAAAGGAGACCCTGTAGGCAAGAAGGGACTGGCAAGAAATATTCAAAGTAATGAAAATCAAAAACCTACAGCCACAGATACTCTATCCAGCGAAACTGTCATTCAGAATAGAAGGGCAGAGAAAGTGCTTCCAGGACAAAGCACTTACATCCAAACCACTATTATATGAGATGTTAAAGGGACTAGTTTAGATGAAGGGGGATCAAAACTATGAACATTAAAATGAAAACTGCATTACAACAACCAACAACAGAAGCTAGGGAATTGAAACAAAGGCAAACTAAGTAGGCGAGAGTGGAAAAAGAACTATAGATATGAGGAGCATATTGGGGAGATGTCAGCAGGGAGGGGTAAAGGGGAAAGGGAGGGAGATGATACAGGAATTAAGAAGCATAGTAGTAGGGAATGGAGTAGAAAGGAAGAGGCTGAGAAGAACTATATGCACAACCAATGGACATGGACTAAAAGTGGGGGATAACTGGAGGGAGGGGGGCCACCGGTTAGAGGGGAGCAAAAGGAAAAGAAATTGGGACAACTGTAACAGCATAATCAATAAAACATTTAAAAAAAATAATGTACATCATTGATTTGTCAACTTTCTTCTTTTGTCATATAATTTAAGGCTAAAATTTTTCTCTACCATGTACTTTGCTTGCAGTCCTCAAGTTGGCATGCTACATTTTTATTTTCATGCAGTTCAAATCTTTTATCTAATTTCCTTCATAATTTCTTTCTCTTGTTTTTTCTAATATAATTATATTTGGACTACAGGGAATACTTCATAATAGTTGTATCTTTTGACATTTTTAAATCATTTTATGGACTTTTTTTCTGGTCTGTGTGATATATCAATACCTGGAAACAATGTGTCCACTAATTCCAAAATCTACACCATCACCATGGGTCACTTATTCATTCTTTATATGCCTACTAATTTTTATTGTATACTAGACATGTGATTCACACCATATGGACACACTGAATTCTGTTGTCCTCTTTTGAAGATTGTTGATTTTTGTTCTTTCATGCAGTTGAAGTACTGAGTGACCACCTTCACCTTGAGAAAGCTATATTTTACAGTTTCTTAGGGTTTGTATGTGAAAATCCAAGGTTTTTATCAAGTCATTCTAACCTGCTTAGGCTCAAACTCCAAACTCTGTCACTCCTGCAGCAAGCAACAACTAAAATCTCTGCTTGTGTTTTTCAGCCTTCCAACTGCAATTTTCCATTGGGCTTTTTGGGCTTTACATTATACAATCACAGTTCATGGTTCAACCAAACATTTTGAGGGAGTTCATATGCATTTTTTGGAGCAAACCTCACATTGGTTTCCTTCTTTTTGAAATATCCCTCCTTAGTTTCTATTAATTCTGGTAATTACGTTTTTCCTTTCCCAACACTTTAAGCCAATAAGATGATGATTTTCTGTTTAAGTGCTTACATTCTTCTATGAAGAGGAGAGACATAGAGGAAAAGACCTATAATCATTAATCTTACCCAGTACACACCCTTATTTCAAATCTTGAATCCACATTATTTTCTTTCTGTTTTCAGTCTTAGCATAATATCTTCAAATAGTTATAAATTTTCTAAAAATTGCCCTCAGTTTATAAGTATTATCTGTGGGAGGGTTATTATGATTCAAACTACTCTGCCATTACTAAAACCAGAACTAAGGATATATACTTTAAGTGAAAATTACTAAAAGACTCATCTCTTGTAAAACATCTATATAAATAGCTTAACTAAACATCATTTGATTATCACTATGTGCAGTACACTGTTAGCAATGTAAACTATCTTTCTAAAATGTATAGATTTATTTTGGACTGATGGTTTCAATTAGTGAATTATCCATATACATCAGACAGAATTAGTTTGAAAAATCCAAAAAAGTTTAATTAAACATCTAAATTATACATTTAATCATAGTTTTAAACTGCACATAACTTTTCTGTATACATTTTCATTTGAAAATGTTTAATGTAAGATGAAGATTGCACTTCTGTGCTGTCTCAACTCCATTTGTTATTTCTGCTGCAGAAATGGCAATGCATCATTTTAACAAGTTAATTTTTGCTGGACCTGCAGTTTATTGAAAATCTCAATCCTTTCCTTTCTTGAATCCTAGTTGGTAAAATTCAGGAAGTTCTTTACTTTTTTTTTTTTTTTTTTTTTTTACTTGTGTTCACCACCTGTAGGCCTAGTGTGATTTATGTTTTGTTTATTCTGGGGAGGTATTTCTCATAAGAGTGACTGCTGAGGGCTTTGAGATTTTTGTTATAACTTTATTGGTTTGGAAAAACCTATGTAAATCACCAGTTCTGTTTTCCTCTATCATATGAAAGTCTGATAAGCAACAGCATTCTTAATATTCTGAGGAGTGACTAGGAATCATAAAACTTAAGTGAAATCTTATTTCCACACAACCTTTAAAATAAACTTTAAACTTATTCTACCCTCAAATTAAAATGCAATATACAGATAATGGACATTATGTATTCAGGCTATTGTTTAGGTTAAAGATTCTCTTCTCAGTGGAAAAGTTACCCTTATTATATTTTTCCTAAATATTAACATTAAGAACAAAATTTTATTATGCTTAGTTTTGTAAGAAACTGCTTAACTATCTCCCAAAGTAGTTGTATTAATTTGCCTTCTCACCAGCAATTAAAGAGAGTTCCTTTTGTTATACATCCTCATCAGCATTTGTTGTTTTTGGTGTTTGAGATTTTAGCAATTTGAGTAACTGTGTAGTGGTACCTTAATGTTGTTTTAACTTGCAATTCCCTAATAACATATGATGCTGAGCATTTTCACAGATATGAACTACAGCTACAGAATGGGAGAAAATATTTGCAAATCAAATACCCAACAACAACAACAACAAAAAAAACCCACCCGATTCAGTATATAAAAACAGGCCTCAAAATAGAAAAATTAGAAAACAAGCAACTTCATATTTTAAATGGACAAAGTCCATCAATACATAATTCAGTAAAGTTGACATATGGATGTTAAATAAGCATATGAGAAATTCCTCCACATCATTAGTCATTAGACAAATGCAAATTAAATTAATGATTAAAAATGATATATTGGACTTTCTTTTTTTTTTTTTTTTTTTTTTTTATTTTGGTTTTTCAATTACAGTTATCCCCTTTTCCCCCAATTTCTCTCCCCCACCCAGCCCACCCCCTCTCCCGCAATCATATCCCTCCCCGTTGTCTATGTCCATGAGTCTTTTATACAGGCTCTTTAATTAAACCCTTCCCTTACTTATCCCCCTTCTCTCCCTCTCCCCTCCCCCCTATTGACTTCTATTCTGCTCTTTGTTCTATTTAGTTCCTTTGTTTGTGTTGTTCTTTAGTTTCCTGTATTAGGTGATATCATATGGTATTTTTCTTTCTTTGCCTGGCTTATTTCACTAAGCATAATTCTCTCTAGTTCCATCCATGTTGTTGCAAATGGTAGGAGTTCCTTCTTTCTTTCTGCTACATAGTATTCCATTGTGTAAATGTACCACAGTTTTTTGATCCACTCATCTACAGATGGGCACTTAGGTTGTTTCCAGCACTTAGCTATTGTAAACAGTGCTGCTATGAACATAGGAGTGCATAAGTTCTTTTGAATTGGTGTTTCAAGATTCTTCGGGTATAATCCTAGTAGTGGAGTCGCTGGTTCAAAAGGCAGTTCCATTTTTAATCTTTTGAGGTAATTCCATACTGTTCTCCATAGTGGCTGCACCAGTCTGCATTCCCACCAACAGTGCAGTAGGGTTCCCGTTTCTCCACATCCTCGCCAGCACTTGTTGCTTGTTGATTTGTTGATGATGGCCATTCTGACTGGTGTAAGGTGGTATCTCATTGTGGTTTTTATTTGCATCTCCCTGATGGCTAATGATGTTGAGCATTTTTTCATGTGTCTATGGACCTTCTGTATGTCCTCTTCGGAGAAGTGTTTGTTCAGGTCCCTTGCCCATTTTTTAATTGGGTTGTTTGTTTTCTTGATGTTGAGTCGTATCAGCTCTTTATATATTTTGGAAATCAGTCCCCTGTCTGTGATGTCATTGGCAAATATGTTTTCTCATATGGTTGGTTTCCTTTTCATTTTGCTGATGTTTTCTTTTGCTGAGCAGAAACTCTTCAGTTTGATGTAATCCCATTTATTTATTTTTTCCTTTATTTCTCTTGCTTTAGGAGATGTATCCGTGAAGAGATTGTTACGTGAGATATCTGATATTTTCTTGCCTATGTTTTCCTCTAGGACTTTTATGGTGTCACGGCTTACATTTAAGTCTTTGATCCATCTTGAGTTTATTCTCGTGTGTGGTGTAAGTTGGTGGTCTAGTTTCATTTTTTTGCAGGTCCCTATCCAGTTCTCCCAGCACCATTTGTTAAAGAGGCTCTTCTCACTCCATTTTATGTTCCTTCCTCCTTTATCAAAGATTAGTTGACCATAGAGGCCTGGGTTTATTTCTGGACTCTCTATTCTGTTCCACTGATCTATATGTCTGTTCTTATGCCAGTACCATACTGTTTTGATTACAGTGGCTTTGTAGTATTGTTTGATATCTGGTGTTGTGATTCCTCCTGCTGTGTTCTTCTGTCTCAAGATTGCTTTTGCTATTCGGGGTCTTTTTTGGTTCCATATGAATTTATGGAGTATTTGTTCTAGGTCTGTGAAATATGTCATTGGTATTTTAATAGGGATTGCATTGAATTTGTAAATTGCTTTGGGTAGTATGGCCATTTTGATGATGTTGATTCTTCCCATCCAAGAACATGGTATTTGCTTCCATTTATTTGTTTCTTCCTTAATTTCTTTCTTCAATGTTATATAATTTTCAGAGTACAGGTCTTTTATCTCTTTGGTTAAGTTTACTCCTAGGTACTTTATTTTTCTTGTTGCTATAGTAAATGGTATTTTCTTTTTTGTCTCTGTCTCTGCTATTTTATTGTTGGTGTACAGAAATGCCTTGGATTTCTGTATATTTATTTTGTACCCTGCGATTTTGCCAAATTCACTTATTATATTAAGTAGTCTTTTAGTGGAGTTTATAGGATTTTCTAGGTATACTATCATATCATCTGCATATAATGAAAGTTTCACTTCCTCTTTCCCAATTTGGATTCCTTTTATTTCTTTTTCTTGTCTGATTGCTGTGGCTAGGACTTCCAACACTATGTTGAAAAGGAGTGGAGAGAGTGGACAACCTTGTCTCGTTCCTGAGTTCAGGGGGAATGCTTTCAGTTTTTGTCCATTGAGTATGATGTTGGCCTCAGGCTTCTCATATATAGCCTTAATTATGTTAAGATATGCTCCCTTTATTCCCATTTTGCTGAGTGTTTTCATCATAAATGGGTGTTGAACTTTATCAAATGCTTTTTCTGCATCTATTGATATGATCATGTGATTTTTGTCTTTCATTCTGTTTAGGTGGTGTATTATATTTATTGATTTGCGAATATTAAACCATCCTTGCATCCCTGGAATGAAGCCCACTTGATCATGATGTATGATCTTTTTGATGTGTTGCTGGATCCTGTTTGCCAATATTTTATTGAGGATTTTAGCATCGATGTTCATCAGTGATATTGGCCTGTAGTTTTCTTTCTTTGTTGTGTCTTGACCTGGTTTGGGGATTAGGATAATACTGGCTTCATAGAAAGAGTTTGGGATTTTCCCTTCTTCTTGGATTTTTTGGAACAGTTTGAGGAGGATAGGAGTTAGTTCTTCCCTGAATGTTTTGTAGAATTCGCCTGTGAAGCCATCCGGTCCAGGGCTTTTGTGTGCCGGGAGATTTTGGATTACTGTTTCAATTTCCTTCTTTGTTATTGGTCTGTTGAGACTTTCCACTTCTTCTTTATTCAGTTTTGGAAGGTTGTATGTTTCTAGAAATTTGTCCATTTCTTCTAGATTGTCAAATTTCTTGTCATACAGTTGTCTGAAGTAATTTCTAACTATCATTTGTATTTCTGAGGTATCAGTCGTGATTTCTCCTCTTTCATTTCTGATTTTGTTTATTTGTGTCTTCTCTCTTTTTTTCTTGATTAGACTGGCTAGAGGCTTGTCGATTTTGTTGATTTTTTCGAAGAACCAGCTCCTAGTTTCGTTGATCTTTTGGATTGTTTGTTTAGTCTCTATGTCATTTAGTTCTGCTCTGATCTTGATGATTTCATTCCTTCTTCTTGCCCTAGGCTTTGTTTGTTGTTGTTGTTCTAGTTCTTGTAGCATTGTGGTTAGGTTTTTTATTTGAGATTCTTCTAGCCTTTTCAGATATGCCTGTATTGCTATAAACTTCCCTCTCAGGACTGCTTTTGCTGTGTCCCACAGGTTTTGGGTTGTTGTGTGCTCATTATCATTAGTTTCTAGAAATTTCTTGATTGCTTCTTTGATGTCATTGTTAACCCATTCATTATTTAATAGCATGTTATTCAATCTCCATGAGTTTGGGTGTCTTTGATTTTTTCCTCTGAGGTTGATTTCTAGTTTCAAGGCATTGTGATCTGAAAAGATGCTTGATATGATTTCAATTTTCTTGAATTTGTTGAGGCTTGTTTTGTGACCTATCATGTGGTCTATCTTTGAAAATGTCCCATGTGCACTTGAAAAGAATGTATATTTTGCTTCTTTGGGGTGAAAAGTTCTATATATATCAGTTAGATCCATGTGGTTTAGTGTGTTGTTCAATGCCTGTATATCCTTGGTGTTTCTTTGCTTTGATGATCTGTCTATTGTTGATAATGGAGTGTTGAAGTCCCCTACTATGAGTGTGTTGTTGTTGATATCCTTTTTGTGGTCTTCTAGTATTTGCTTTATGTATTTGGGTGCTCCTATGTTGGGTGCATATATGTTTATCAAAGTCATATCTTCTTGATGGATTGTTCCTTTAAGTATTATGAAATGTCCTTCTTTGTCTCTTTTTATTGTCCTTGCTTTAAAATCCATTTTGTCTGATATGAGAACTGCTACCCCGGCTTTTTTTTCCGGTCCGTTTGCTTGGAATATTTTTTTATATCCCTTTACTTTCAGTCTGTGTAAATCTTTTGTTTTGAGGTGTGTTTCTTGTAGACAGCAAATATGTGGGTCCTGTTTTCTGATCCATTCCGTTACCCTATGTCTTTTAATTGGAGCATTTAATCCATTTACATTTAAGGTTATTATTGACGTGTATTTATTCATTTCCCTTTGTACCTCTGTTCCTCTCCTCTCTTGTTTTTTCCTTCTTTTTTCTTAGAACAGTCCCTTTAGCATCTCTTGCAATGCTGGTTTGGTGGAGATGTATTCTTTCAGTCTTCCTTTGTCTGAGAAACTCCTTATTTCACCTTCTATTTTGAATGAGAGCCTTGCTGGGTAGAGTATTCTTGGTTGTAGGCCTTTGTTTTTCATTGCTTGAAATATTTTTGACCATTCCCTTCTGGCTTGTAATGTTTCTGTTGAGAAATCAGTTGATAGCCTTATCGGAGCTCCCTTGTATGTTATTTGCTGCTTTTCTCTTGCTGCTTTTAGGATTCTCTCTTTGTCTTGGAATGTTGCCATTTTAACTATGATGTGCCTTGGAGTGGGTTTTTGGGGGTTCCTCTTGATTGGAACTCTCAGTGCTTCTTGGACTTGCATAGCTTTTCCTCTCATCAGGTTCGGAAAATTTTCTGCCACTATTTCTCCTATCAGATTTTCAATTCCATGTTCCTTTTCTTCTTCCTCTCGTATTCCGATGATCCTTAAATTATTTTTCCTAATGCTATCCTGTAATTCCCTTACATCTTGTTCATATTTTTTCAATCGTTTTTCATTTTGCTGTATTGTCTGGGAGTTTTTCTCTACATTATCTTCTAACTCACTAATCCGATCTTCTGCTTCGTTTAGTCTGCTTTTGACTGATTCTACTGTGTTTTTCAGTTCAGAGATTGTATTCTTAAGTTCTTCCTGGTTCTTGTTAACGATTTCTATGTCTTTTTTTATGCTGGTGTAGTTCTCTGCAAGTTCCCTGTAATTTTCTTGGAGCTGCTGGTAACTTCCTTGAAGGTTGTCATAGTTGATTTTAAGGATGTCGAGTATATTGAGCTTCTTTACCACCATTGTTTTGAATTCCATGTCTGACATTTGGGCTATGTCTATTTCGTCTATCTCTCTTTCTGAGGATTCCTCTTTTCTTTTCATTGAGGGGTTATTTTTGCGTCTTACCATGTTGGATTCTTTTTGTTTTTATTTATTTATTTATTTATTTATTTATTTATTTATTTATTTATTGGGGGGGTAGTCTGCTTTGACTTCCCTCCTTTGTGGTGTAATATTCTTTATCGAAGGTCTGGGAGTTTCAGTGGTGCAGTCTCTTTGATATCCTGAGCCTGATGGTCTTGAGTTACCCTTTATGTCGTTTGTTTATGCTGTTCGGTTATATTTCAGATGTTCTTTGATAGGATCTTCCTTCTGGCTACTTGGTTGAGAGTCACTCTATCTGCTTTGTCTTGAGTTCTTTTGTGGATATGCTGTTAAAGACATAAACACACAGCCCAGGCAGGAGACCCACACCCTCAGAAAGTATCCCCCACTCTATCCTGCTATCGTTAGCCAACTAGCCCGTATTAATATAAATGTAAAGAGATTTGAGCTTTTATACTATAAGAAGAATAGATACGAGTTGTTTTTGGGGAGGAAAAATATAATTTTTGATAGAGGGGTTGATAGATTAATAATAGTTGAGACTGTGCTAGCCAGTTAGTAATATTTACATTGTATGTTAAGAAAAATAGAAGAAAAGGATAGAAAAATACTTAGTATAGTAAGAAAGTGGGATTGTATTGTATTTGGGTTTATATAGTAATTATATTGTATTATTTAAAGTAATAGGGGGGCTAAGCTAGACACACAAACGAATAAACCACTATTAAAGAGAAAGGATGAGAAGGAGAGGTTATATGCAACACGTTAGAGATAAAGTTTGTTATTATTGGAAGAGGTGGAGGAAAAACACCCCCCCAAAAAATCCCCAAGAAAATAGAAGAAAGAAAAGAAGAAAGAGAGAAAGAGAAGAAAATAAAAAATTTACCACAACCCCCCCCAAAAAAACCCCAAAAGGTAAGCAAGAAAGGAACAAAGAAAGATAGAAAAGAAAGAATACAGAAGAAAGAAAGAAAAAAGAGAGAGAAAAAAAAAATTGAACCAAAAAAAAAAAAAAATATATATATATATATATATATATATATATACCCCCCAAAACCCCCCCAAAAAAAACCCCAGGAAAAGAATAAAGAAAGAAGGAAAGAAAAGAAATTATTAAGAAGAAAGAAAGAACAAGGGAGAAAAAATTTGGAAAGAAAAAAAAAAAAAAAAAAAACGATGTTTTTACTCCGTTTTAGCCTTGGTGTGTTGCCTTCTTTTTCTGGGTCCGCAGCTGGTCTAGTGTGGGAGGTCAGAGGTTCTTGTTCTTTTGCCGGACTGGTGTGCGCACCCGGTTGCCGCTATGGTGCGCGCCCGCGGTTGCCGGCACGGCGCGCTACCTTGCTGCCCGCTGTAGCCAGTTGAGGTGCCCTTGCGCACAAGCCCCTGCGCGCTCGGACGGCCCGAGAGTTTGCCCCGCGGTTGGAGCCCACTGCTGCCGGGCCGCGGTGGTTCCCCGTTCGTGCCAAGGTGTCTCTGTCCGCGCGGGCGGCCCGAGCGCTTTCCTCGGGATTGGCTCCCGCCTTCGCTGGGCCGCGGCGGTTCCCCGTTCGCGCCGAGGTGTCCCTGCCCGCGCGGGCGGCCCGAGCGCTTTCCCCGGGATTGGCTCCCACCTTCGCTGGGCCGCGGCGGTTCCCCGTTCGCGCCGAGGTGTCCCTGCCCGCGCGGGCGGCCCGAGCGCTTTCCCCGGGATTGGCTCCCGCCTTTGCTGGGCCGCGGCGGTTCCCCGTTCGCGCCGAGGTGTCCCTGCCCGCGCGGGCGGCCCGAGCGCTTTCCCCGGGATTGGCTCCCGCCTTCGCTGGGCCGCGGCGGTTCCCCGTTTGCGCCGAGGTGACCCTGCCCGCACAGGCGGCCCGAGAGCTCCCACTGACCCCGGGCTGAGGTGTTTTCGCGCTCGCGCACTGCCCCGTGCCCTCAGTCCCGCTGAGCCGAGCTCCAGGAGTTGGTCTCTCGCCTCTTAGGGCAGGGCCAGGGACACTTGCGCTCAGTGGAATCGAGCGTCCGTGGGTCGCCGCCTCTCGCTGTTCCCGTGCTGCAGCCGCCCCGTTCCCTCACCCGTCTGGGTGGGCACAAACAGAGCCTGCGCTAGTGGTCTGCTTTCCGGCCTAGGGCCCTGCGCCCACGGGAGCTGTCTAGGGGTGTCTGTGCACAGTCCTCTGCGTGTTCAGTGGGCCCTCCCTGTGCCCGTTGGGGTACTGATCTTATGTCCGTTGGGGAGTGTCCGAGGGACGCCTGGACTCACGGCCCCGCGCACCTGGGCCAGTGAATGAGAGCACTTCCCTATGTGCGCCCCCGCGACCCAATGGTAGGGTTGAGGAGTGGATTAGCGCGCCCCTGCGCCTGGGCTCCTCCAGAACGGCCTACCACTTCCAAACTTTCCTCCCGTCTCCACCATCCACTAGAGAAAAATATAAAGGAGAATTATGTTCTCACTTGCCCGGCAGCACGCTGTCTCCTGTCCTTCAGCGCCAATGCCACTTGGTCGAGTCCCGTCTCTGCCAGCGGGCAGAGATCCGCTCTCCGCCTGACTCCTCTCTGGGGTAGCCTGTGGTCGCCAAAAATCCTTTGTGTGCTTCCCGCCACAGCTCGGGCAGCCGCCCCAGTCAGGAATCCCGTTTCGTCCCCTTTTTCTCCGCTATCCTCACTAAACAGGTTGTTCCCAGATGGATTTTCTCTAATCCAGCAGTGCCTTGGCTCAACTCCCGCCAATGTCCAGCTGCTCACTGAGATGTTCTGTCTGCAATTAGACCAAACTGCAGACGGGTCTCCGGAGCCTAAAACCGCAACCTCTCCTCACTCCTCCGCCATCTTACCTCTCTCTGGACTTTCTTAATATTAAAAAAATATGTCTTTCACAGGGCTGAAAGCAGAGAAAGGCTGGATTCTGTGAGGTCCTGTGTGTACTAGTGTGGGTGGTCTTCTCAGTGTCTTCAAGATCATCATATTTACTTTTGACAGGGTGTAACTCCCCTCCTATCTGCTTACCTGAGAATGCTTCCTCAAGTCAAAGTCACCATCCCTCTGAGATGTCAGAAAAAGAAGTCAAGGAGATTCAGAGGGTTGTCTTTTCCTGATATCCATGAAAGGGTCCTCTCAAGGGTGATACTAGATGTGGGTTTCTGTGATGTTCTGTCTATCTGTGGTGGGAGGTCCTCTTTGTCTTCCCTTTGAGTCCTCACCTTGATGCATGGCCAAGCCTGGGACTCCTCCCTCTGCTGAACTGAGGTTACACACTTCAGAAAAAAACATACCTTGCTCAGGTTCCCAAGGTGGATGTCCAGATATACCAAACCTGTGGAAACTGGTTGGGACTTCCCACGGCATTCATCAGGGGCAGGGTTAGCTGTGGCCCGCTGCATAAGAGAGACCCACTCAGTCCTTTCTCAGAATCCTCAACTTGAAACTTGGCTGGATGAGAGCTCTCACTTGTTGACTTGAAAAGACACTTCACAGAGAAAGCTTTCCATCTGGTTCCTCAAGCTCCTCCCAACGAGGAAGTACAGAAACTATACAATCATCAATCTTGCCTGCGGCTTTTTGAGTTTGACATCAGAGGTCAAGTGGTCCTGAGGTTCCAAGTATCTGTGGTCAAAGGTCCCTTCTGACCTTTTTCAGAGATCCCACCTTGGAACCTAGAAGGACCTGGGACTCTTTCATCTCCTGACCTGAGTAAAGCCCCTTCAGAGGATCCGAAGCTTCCCTCAGACTCCTTTGATAGGATCAGGTAGCATCACATTGGGGATGATGCCAGGAGATGTTCTGATCTAACAGTAGGGTCAGGAGGGACTTGGGTTCTTTCATCTAAGGTTGGAGGTCTCCTCAGTCCTTCCTTAATATCCTCCCCTTGATGACATGCCAGGATAAGAGAAAATATGGGAAACAGAAAAGTATAAAGCTTGAATACAAAAACATAGAGGAAAAATCTAATGACCTGGAATTAGGCAAGGAAGTCTAAAAATGATTCAAAATATAATAAATTGGACATCATATATAACATATAAAATTATTTTTAATATTTATTATTTGTATTGTTTATGCTATTACAGTTTTTCCCGCTTTTTCTCCCTTTCCCCACTTCTACCCAGTCCCACCTTCACCCCTTCCTACATCAATACCAGTCTTGTTGTCCATGTCCATGGGTTGTACATAAATGTTCTTTGGTGAATACTTTCACCATATTTCATCCCGTTCCCCTGCTCTCCTCAGGCAGCTGTCATTCTGTTTTATGTATCTAAGCTTCTGTTACTATTTTGTCCACTTGTTTATTGTGATCATTAAATGCCACATATAAGTGAGATCATGTGGTATTTGTCTTAGCCCATCAGTAGATGAGTGGATCAAACAAAAAACTGGTATATTTACACAATAGAATACTATGAAGCAGTATAAAAGGAGATGCTCTTACATTTTGCAACAGCATGGATGGACCTAGAGAATATTTTACTAAGTGAATTAAGCCAGTCAGTGAAAGACAAATACCAAATATATTTTTTAAAACATATTTCTCTGAGAAACACTTAAGAGTAGACAAGTTAAAGTGATGGGCTGGAAAAAAAATCTTTGCCAATCAATTAAGGATCTGTACCCAGAAAAAATAAAGGGTTCTCAAATTTTTTAAAGTTAACAAAAAAAATTGTTAAATGAGCAAAATGTATTTTACTAAAATTAATATATACATGTTAAATAAGTACTTGAAAATTTTTCTATATTATTAACAGAGAGAAATCAATTTAAAGCATGGTAAGATGCAAATTAATTTTTGAGACCAGATTTAAAAAAATAATACTGACATTACTAAGTGCTAGCTAGGATGAAGAACAACTTGAACTCTCATGCATTGCCCATATAAATGTAAAGTTGAGCAGTCACTCTAGGAAATGACTGTAATTTCTTATATATGTATACATAATTTGACTCAACAATTACATGCCTGGGGGAAATAAAAATTTATGTTTATACAAAAATTTATACATAATTGTTATAACTCTATTCATATTTGACAACAGCTGAAACTACTGAATGTCCTTGTAGGGATAAAATAGAAAAACAAAATGAGGAACATCCATACACTGGAATACTACCAAGTAACAAAAGGGGTAAACTAAAACACACAGAGCAACTTGGAAGAATCTCAAGACTGTTGAGTGAAAGAAGCCCAGTATCAACAAATTACATAGACTATTATTTCCATTATATGATCTTCTTTGAAATATGTAACTATGGATGTGAAGAACAAATAAGTGGTTATCGGGGTTAGGTGTGGGGAAAGGATGAGTGTAAACTGCTCATGAGAAGTGGTTTTTTTTGTTTTTTTTTTTTTGGAGGGAACAGTTATGGAAATGATAAGTATCCCCATTATGGTGGTGATTACACAAATCTATACAAGGGTAAAAATCATGGTATGGTACTCCAAAAAAAAGTTCTGTTTTATTTTTTGCTATTTAAAAATATAAAATGAAAAAATTTTAAGTCAGTGAATAAGTATAATAATGGCAGATAAATTGACAGTTCCAGAATGAGAAGGGTATCACAAATAAATGGGATTACATGGTCAAGCTGAAGTGCCCTGCATAAGGGTGACATTCTTGTCATGTCACCAACCCATGGGTAGTTGCTTATCTAGAACTGTCCCCACCCACACTTCTGCTCCACATACTTCCTTTCAGCTGCTCTCATTCTTTTTTTTTTTTTTTTTTTTGAGTTAATTTTTTTTAAATTTTATTTTTTGGTTTTTCAATTACAGTTGTCCCATTTTTCCCCCATTGCTCCCCCGTCCTAGCCCATCCCTTCTCCCACAATCATGTCCCTCCCCTTTGTCCATTCTTGACAGGACCCTCAAAAAATTCAGGAACCCTGGTGATCCCAAAAGAGGTTTCCTCTGGCTTTGTCATTGATTTCACTAAAGGTTTGGGTCATCTCCAGATCCACACTGCCCAGGACCATCTCAGGTGTTAAGGAGTTCACATTCTTTCTCCGCTTGTCTATCAGTAAATGTCTCAGATGTAGTTAGGCTATCCTTGGATAAGAATGGAGTATGGGACCTCAGAGGTGAAGGTGGTAAAGTTCAGACACAAAAGCTCTGTTCCCAAATGGAGACTGCTGGTGGCTAAGTTCCAGGTATGGCCTCCATGTTCTTGGGAATTATTCTCAGAGTCTTTCCTCTGAAATCCCAGGAAGGGAACCCATTTTATGAAAAATGAAAGAAAAATGACAACTCCTGATATCAGAAGTAAGGCTCCTGGTCAGGAGTGAGTGACATAATGTTTCCATCTGAGTTGGTTGGACAGTCAAGAACCTCTTTAAGTAGTGAAAACAACCATTCTCCAAATATTCCCTGGATGACTCTCCTTCAGTCCCTTTTTCTCATTTTAGGTTCAGCCTTCAGTGAACATGCCATTTCTGTCAGAGTCAGTTTACTGCAATCATCTATGCAGATGTGGTGGGCACAAGGTTGAGTGCCCTTCCAGAGTGCAAGAAAGAAGAATATTTGTGTGTGTCCAAGGTTACTAAACTATACATGAAATCTGACAGCCTAAACTTTCCCTCTACATCTTCTTTGTAGTCAATCATCCCACCCCATGCAAACTTCTAGCAACAACATCTGTTTTCTGTATCCTTTTTTCTTTTTAAGAATTCCATATGAATAGCATCATGTAATTCTCTATTCTAAAGTTTTGTACCATTTTCCATTAAAAATAGAAATAAATGAGAGTTCATGTTGCTGCACATCTTTGCATTTGGTGTTTTTAGTGGTTTTGATTTTAGCCATTCTAATGTATGTAGTGGTATATTGTTGTTTTATGTTTTAATTCCCTAATGACATATGATTTTGAGCACATTTTCATATACTTATTTGCAATCTGTGTGTCTTATTTGATGGGGTCTCTGTTTGGATCTTTGGCCCATTTTAAGATTGGGTTGTTCACTTTCATGTTGAGTTTTGAGTGTACTGTTTATATTTTGGATACATATCATTAATCAGATGTTTGTTTTGCAAAGTTTTAATCCCTGTTTCTGATTTGTCCTTTTGTTCTTTTAATGGTGTATTTCACAGAGCAAAAGTTTACATTTTAATGATGTTCAATTTATCATTTTTTTCTTTCATGAATGCTACTTTGGTGGTTGTTTCTAAAAAGTCATCACCAAGACCAAGATGACCTGTGTTCTCTCATATTATCTTCTATGGGTTTCATAGTTTCTGACTTTACATTTAGGTCAATGATCTACTTTGCATTAATTTTTGTGGAGTGCATAAGTTCTGTGTTTAGCTTTTTATCTTTTTCATGTGGATGTTTCATTGTTCCAGCACCATTCATTGAAAATTCTATTCCTTCTTAATTAAAATGTCTTTCTGCTTTTGTCAAAGACCAGTTGACTAATATATATGTTTGGGTCTATATCTGGGCTCTCAGTCAAGTCTCCTTGATCTGTCTATTCTTTCATCCATATCACACTGTCTTGATATTGTAATTTTAGAGGCAGTCTTGAAGTCAATTAGGGTCAGTCTGGGGACTTTGTTTTTACCCTTGAACATTGTGTTGAGCCCTTTGCCTATCTATGTAAACTTTGCCTCTCCATGTAAAATTTAGAACCAGTTTGTTGGTATCCACACAATAAGCTGTTGGGATTTTAATTATTATTGCATTGAATCTATAGATCAAGTTCGGAAGAACTAATATCTTAACAATATTGAGTCTTTCTCCTATGTACATGGGGAATTTCCTTTGATTTCATTTATCACAACTTTATAGTCTTCCTCACATAGGTCTTGTGCTTATTTTGTTAGGTTTCTAAACCAATTTTTAAAACTAAAATAAAATTGAAAGAATTACACTGCCTAATTCACAATAAATATGTAATAATCAAGAAAGAATGGTATTGATTAAGAATAGACATATATTTCAATGGAACAGAACAGAGTGTCCAGAAGGATATCGCAGTATGGATCATGGAGTTTTTACAAAATCTTAAAGACAATTGAACTGAGAAATGTTAGTGCTTTGAATAAGTTATACTAGAACAATAAAACATCTATATGAAAAAAAATCTACCTGAACTTCAAACTTAATATAAAAATGAATGTAAAATGGGTCATAGAACCAAAAAGTAAATTAAAAGCTACAAAATCTTTAAAAGAAAATGTAGGGAGAAATTTTATTAGCTTGAGTTATGCAAAATGTCTTAAACATGCCATCAAGGATTATTCATAAAATATATTTGACTTCCTTGATATTAAAAACATTTTTTTTCTGGGCTGGCAGCAAAGAAAGGCTAGATTCTGTGAGATCCCATGTGTACTAGGGTGGGAGTTGCCATCAGTCCTACTTCGTCGGCAGCCGTCCGTCTCGAGAGACGATGGTGTAGCTTCTCAAGAGTCTATCTGCACCGCCGAGAATGGTTGTGCAGTCCGACTCGGGAGTGACACGGTATCTGTCTCCTCCCGTGTTGAATCGACATCTTGCGATGACGCTGGAGTGTCCTCTCCAGTGAAGCTGAAGTACTTAATATCATCATATCTACTCCTGATGTCCTACATCCCCTCCCTTCTGCTGACCTGAGGATACTATTTCAGGCAAACACCATCACCTTCCTGAGACACCAGAAAAGTAAGTCAGGGGACTAGAGAGGGTTATCGCTGCCTGATATCTACAAATGAGGCCTCTGATAACTGACACTAGGGCCAGATTTCTACTGGATTCTATCTGTGGTGAAAGGGCCCCTCTGTTCTTCCTTTGGTCCCCACCTTAATGTATGGGAGAGTATGAGACTCCTCCCTCTGCTGAACTGAGGCCATTTTTCTTAGAAAAAGCCTCACTTCCCTTAGACTCCCAAGATGGAGATCCATGGACATCATATCCAGGGGTCATTACCTGGGGCTCACCAGGGCAGAAAGCAGGGCCAGGGTTCAGCTGGGTCATCTCTATCTGTGTCGAGGGATCATCTCTATCTGTGGTGAGAGGTCCTCTCAATCCTTCCTTAGCATCTTCCCTTTGATGATTGTTCAGAATCAAATAAAAAATAGCAATTTCTAAAAATTAAAATTCTTTAAAAGAAAGCATAAGGAAAAATTGTGTAACCAGGATTTAGGCAAAAAGGTCTCAAAAATGACACAAAAAACATGATTAAAAAAGGGAAAAATGACATACCAGATATTCTCCAAGTTTTTTTTTTATATTAAGAAATATTCTTAAGAGAAGGGAAAGACAGATTGAAAACATTATTTGTCTATCATATATCCAGAAAAGAATGAGTATCCTGACTACATGAAGGACTCTCAAAGTTAAAAAAATTACAAAACAGACAACCTAATATTAAAGTGAGAAAAATAGGAGGGGAAGATGGCAGAGGAGTGAGGAGAGGCTGTGGTTTCAGGCTCCCAAGACCCGTCTGCAGTTTGGGCTAATTGCAGACAGAACATCTCAGTGAGCAGCTGGACACTGGCAGGAGTCCAGCCAAGGCACTGCTAGATTAGAGAAAGTCCATCTGGGAACAACCTGTTTAGTGAGCATAGCAGAGAAAAGGGGAATGAAATGGGACTCCTAACTGGGGCGGCTTCCCAAGCTGTGGCTGGAAGTACACAAAGGCTTTTTGGCGACCACAGGCTACCCTGGAGAGGAGTCGGGAGGAGAGCGGATCTCTGCCTGCTGGCAGAGAAGGGACTCGACCAAGTGGCATTGGCGCTGAAGGACAGGAGACAGCATGCTGCCGGGCAAGTGAGAACATAATTCTCCTTTATATTTTTCTCTAGTGGACGGTGGAGAGGGGAGGAAAGTTTGGGGGTGGTAGGCCATTCTTGAGGAGCGCAGGCGCAGTGGTGTGCTGATCCACTCCCCAACCCTACCCTTGGGTTGCAGGGGTGCGCATAGGGAAGTGCTCTCACTCACGGGCCCAGGTGCGCGGGGCCGTGAGTCCAGGCATCCCTCGGACACTCCCCAACGGACATAAGATCAGTGCCCCAATGGGCACAGGGAGGGCCCACTGAACACGCAAAGGACCATGCGCAGATACCCCTAGACAGCTCCTGTGGGCGCCGGGCCGCAGGCCGGAAAGCAGACCACTAGCTCAGGCTCTGTTCCTGCCTGTCCAGATGGGTGAGGGAAGGCAGTCGGCTGCGGCGCCGGAACAGCGGGCGGCAGCGACTCACAGACGCTCACTTCCACTGAGCACAAGTGTCCGCGGCCCCGCCCTAAGAGGCCAGAGACCAACTCCTGGAGCTCGGCTCAGCAGGACTAAGGGCACGGGCACATGAGCGCGAAAACACCTCAGCCGGGGGACAATAGGTGCCAATCACGGGGCAAGCTCTCAGCTGACCCGCCCATGCAGGGGCTCATGGGCAAGGACACCTCAACTGGCTCAGGCTGGCAGAAAGGGAGCCTGCCTTACCAGCAACCTCGGGCGCACACCATTGCGGCAACCACGGGCGCACACTATTGCTGCAAGAAACAAGAACCTCTGAACCACCACAATAGACCAGCTGTGGACGCAGAAAAAGAAAGCGACACACCAAGGCTAAAACGGACATCTCCACAAAAGAATTCGAGATAAAGTGGATAGAGTGACTCTCAATCAACAAGCCAGAAGGAATATCCTAACAAAGAAAATCTGAAATATAACCAGACAGCATAAACAAACGACATAAAGGGTACCCCAAGAACATCAGGCTCAGGAGATCAAAGAGACTGCACCACTGAAACCCCCAGATCTACCATAAAAAATCTCATACCACAGAAGTGGGAAGGCAAAGCAGACAAATCCAAATAACAAAAACAAACAAGAAGAATCCAACATGGTAAGACGCAGAAACAACCTCTCAATGAAAAGAAGAGGAATATCCAGAAAGAGAGGTAGATGGAATAGACATAGCCCAAATGTCAGACATGGAATTCAAAACTATGGTGGTGAAGAAGCTCAATATGCTTGAAAACCTCAAAAACAACTATGACAACCTCCAAGGAAGTTACCACCAGCTCCAAGAAAATTACAGGGAACTTGCAGAGAACTACACCAGCATAAAAAAAGACATAGAAACTATCAACAAGAACCAGGAAGAAACGAAGAATGCAATCTCTGAACTGAAAAACACAGTAGAATCAGTCAAAAGCAGACTAAACGAAGCAGAGGATCGGATTAGTGAGTTAGAGGATAATGTAGGTAATAATTCTCAAATGATACAGCAAAATGAAAAAAGATTGAAAAAATATGAACAAGCTGTAAGGGAATTACAGGATAGCATTAGAAACAATAATATCAGGATCATAGGAATAAGAGAGGGAGAAGAAAAGGAACATGGAATTGAAAACCCGATAGGAGAAATAGTGACAGAAAATTTTCCGAACCTGATGAGAGAAAACGTTATGCAAGTCCAAGAAGCACTGAGAGTTCCAATAAAGAGGAACCTCCAAAAACCCACTCCAAGACACATCATAGTTAAAATGGCAACATTCCAAGACAAAGAGAGAATCCTAAAAGCAGCAAGAGAGAAACAGCAAATAACTTACAAGGGAGCTCCAATAAGGCTATCGACCGATTTCTCAACAGAAACATTACAAGCCAGAAAGGAATGGTCAAAAATATTTAAAGCAATGAAAAACAAAGGCCTACAACCAAGACTACTCTACCCAGCAAGGTTCTCATTCAAAATAGAAGGTGAAATAAGGAGTTTCTCAGACAAAGGAAGACTAAAAGAATACATCTCCACAAAACCAGCATTGCAAGAGATGCTAAAGGGAATGCTTTAAGAAAAAGAAGAAAAAATGAGGAGAGGAACAGAGGTATAAAGGGAAATGAATAAACATATGTAAATAATAACCTTAAATGTAAATGGATCAAATGCTCCCATTAAAAGACATAGGGTAACGGAATGGATAAGAAAACAGGACCCACATATTTGCTGTCTACAAGAAACACACCTCAAAACAAAAGATTTACATAGACTGAAAGTAAAGGGATATAAAAAAATATTCCAAGCAAATAGACCTGAAGAAAAAGCTGGGGTAGCAGTCCTCATATCAGACAAAATGGATTTCAAAGCAAGGGCAATAAAAAGAGACAAAGAAGGACATTTCATAATACTTAAAGGAACGATTCATCAAGAAGATATAACACTGATAAACATATATGCACCCAAAATAGGAGCACCCAAATACATAAAGAAAATACTAGAAGACCACAAGAAGGATATTAACAACAACACACTCATAGTAGGGAACTTCAACACTCCATTATCAACAATAGACAGATCATCGAAGCAAAGAAACACCAAGGATATACAGGCATTGAACAACACACTAAACCACATGGACTTAACTGATATATATAGAACTTTTCACCCCAAAGAAGCAAAATATACATTCTTTTCAAAAGCACATTGGACATTTTCAAAGATAGACCACATAATAGGACACAAAACAAGCCTCAACAAATTCAAGAAAATTGAAATCATATCAAGCATCTTTTCAGACCACAATGCCTTGAAACTAAAAATCAACCTCAGGGAAAAAAATAAAAGACAACCAAACTCATGGAGAATGAATAACACTCTCTTAAATAACGAATGGGTTAACAATGAAATCAAAGAGGAAATCAAGAAATTTCTAGAAACTAATGACAATGAACACACAACAGCCCAAAACCTATGGGACACAGCAAAAGCAGTCCTAAGAGGGAAGTTCATAGCAATACAGGCATATCTGAAAAGGATAGAAGAATCTCAAATACAAAACCTAACCATAAAGCTACAAGAACTAGAACAGCAACAACAAACAAAGCCTAGGGCAAAAAGAAGAAAAGAAATCATCAAGATCGAAGCAGAATTAAACGACATAGAAACTAAATGAACAATCCAAAAGATCAACAAAACTAGGAGCTGGTTCTTTGAAAAAATAAACAAAATTGACAAGCCTCTAGCCAGGCTCATTAAGAAAAAAAGAGAGAAGACCCAAATAAACAAAATCAGAAATGAAAGAGGAGAAATCACGACTGATACCTCAGAAATACAAACAATTATAAGAAATTACTACAAACAACTCTATGGCAAGAAATTTGACAACCTACTAGAAATGGACAGATTTCTAGAAACATATAACCTTCCAAAACTGAATCAAGAAGAAGTAGAAAGTCTCAACAGATGAATAACAAAGAAGGAAATTGAAACAGTAATCCAAAATTTCCTGCACACAAAAGCCCTGGACCGGGTGGCTTCACAGGCGAATTTTACAAAACATTTAGGGAAGAACTAACTCCTATCCTCCTCAAACTATTCCGAAAAATTCAAGAAGAAAGGAAAATCTCAAACTCTTTTTATGAAGGCAGTATTATCCTAATCCCAAAACCAGGTCAAGACACAACAAAGAAAGAAAACTACAAGCCAATATCACTGATGAACATAGATGCTAAAATCCTCATCCAAATATTGGCAAACAGGATCCAGCAATACATCAGAAAGATCATACACCACAATCAAGTGGGAGTCATGCCAGGGATGCAAGGATGGTTTAATATTCGCAAATCAATAAATATAATACATCACCTAAACAAAATGAAAGACAAAAATCACATGATCATATCTATAGATGCAGAAAAACCATTTGATAAAGTACAACACCCATTTATGTTGAAAACACTCAGCAAAATGGGAATAGAGGGAGCATATCTTAACATCATTAAGGCTATATATGAGAAGCCTGAAGCCAACATCATACTCAATGGACAAAAACTGAAAGCATTCTCCCTGAAATCAGGAACTAGACAAGGCTGTCCACTCTCCCCACTTCTATTCAACATAGTGTTGGAAGTCCTAGCCACAGCAATCAGACAAGAAAAAGAAATAAAAGACATCCAAATTGGGAAAGAAGAAGTAAAACTATCAATATTTGCAGACGACATGATAGTATACATAGAAAACCCTATAAACTCCACTAAAAGACTACTCGATATAATAAGTGAATTTGGCAAAATAGCAGGGTACAAAATAAATATACAGAAATCTAAGGCAATTCTGTACACCAACAATAAAATCTCAGAGACAGAAGCAAAAAAGAAAATATCATATACTATAGCAACAAGAAAAATAAAGTACCTAGGAATAAACTTAACCAAAGAGATAAAAGACATGTACACTGAAAATTATGCGACATTGAAGAAAGAAATTAAGGAAGATACAAATAAATGGAGGCAACTACCATGTTCTTGGATGGGAAGAATCAACATCATCAAAATGGCCATACTACCCAAAGCAATTTACAGATTCAATGCAATCCCTATTAAAATACCAATGACATATTTCACTGACCTAGAACAAATACTCCAAAAATTCATATGGAACCAAAAAAGACCCCAAATAGCAAAAAGCAATCATGAGACAGAAGAACACAGCAGGAGGAATCACGATACCAGACATCAAACAATACTACAAAGCCACTGTGATCAAAAGAGTCTGGTACTGGCATAAGAACAGACATATAGATCAGTGGAACAGAATTGAAAGCCCAGAAATAAAGCTAGGCCTCTATGGTCAACTAATCTTTGATAAAGGAGGAAGGAACATAAAATGGAGTCAGAAGAGCCTCTTTAACAAATGGTGCTGGGAGAACTGGATAAGGACTTGCAAAAAAATGAAACGACCACCAACTTACACCACACACGAGAATAAACTCAAGATGGATTAAAGACTTAAATGTAAGCCTTGATACCATAAAAGTCCTAGAGGAAAACATAGGCAGGAAAATTTCAGATATCACACGTAACAATATCTTCACGGAAACATCTCCTAAGGCATGAGAAATAAAGGAAAAAATAAACAAATAGGACTACATCAAACTAAAAAGTTTATTCTCATCAAAAGAAAACATCAGCAAGATGAAAAGGAAACCAACCATATGGGAAAACATATTTGCCAATGATATCACAGACAGGGGACTGATCTCCAAAATATATAGAGCTTATACAACTCAACATCAAGAGAACAAACAACCCAATTAAAAAATGGGCAAAGGACCTGAACAAACACTTCTCCAAAGAGGACATACAGAAGGTCCATAGAAACATGAAAAAATGCTCAACATCATTGACCATCAGAGAGATGCAAATAAAAACCACAATGAGATACCACTTTACACCTGTCAGAATGGCCATCATCAACAAATCAACAAACAACAAATGCTGGTGAGGATGTGGAGAACGGGAACCCTACTGCACTGTTGTTGGTGGGAATGCAGACTGGTGCAGCCACTATGGAGAACAGTATGGAATTACCTCAAAAAACTAAAAATGGAACTGCCATTTGAACCAGTGATTCCACTGCTAGGATTATACCTGAAAAATCCTAAAACCCTAATTCAAAAAGACTTATGTCCCCCTGTGTTCATAGCAGCCCTGTTTACAATAGCTAAGTGCTGGAAACAGCCTAAGTGCCCATCTGTAGATTAGTGGATCAAAAAACGGTGGTACATCTACACAATGGAATACTATGTAGCAGAAAGAAAGAAGGAACTCCTGCCTTTTGCGACAACATGGATGGAACTAGAGAGAATTATGCTTAGTGAAATAAGCCAGGCAAAGAAAGAAAAATACCCTATGATATCACGCAATACAGGAAACTAAAGAGCAACACAAACAAACGAACTAAAAAGGCAAAGACTAGAATAGTAGTCAGTAGGGGGGCGGGGGGAGGGAGAGAAGGTGGATAAGTAAGGGAAGGGTCTAGTCAAGGAACGTATATTAATGACTCATGGACATGGGCAACGTGGAGGGATATAATTGTGGTATAAGGGATGGGCTTGGAGGGGGGAGCAATGGGGGAAAAATGGGGCAACTGTAATTGAATAACCAAAAAATAAAATTAAAAAAATAATAAAGTGAGAAAAATACATCAAAGCACACTTAATTAACATTGAAATAAAGATGTTAAATAAGCACATAAAATATTTCCCAATATAAATACCAATTAGAAAAAATCAAATTAAGAACACAGTAAAGTATAGGAAGGGTTCAGTAAAGGAACTAATATAAATAACCCATGAACATGGACAATGGGGTGGGGATTGACCGTGGGAGAAAGGGTGGGCTGCGCTGGGGGTAGCAGTGAGGGAAAAAGTGGGACAATTGTAATAGAAAAACAATAAAACAAAACACAGTAACATGCAACATACTTTTGAAAACTGCTGACAAATATATTGATGCTACTGTTAGCAAAGCTAAAAAAACAGCTTGAACACTTATGAATCACCCTTATGAATTTCAAGTTTTGTAATCATCATGGAAAATTACTTAGTAATTTTTTATAAATATTCACTTACTATTTGATTAGCAATCTCATTATTGGGAGAAACAAAACATAGGTTCACATTAAAACCTATACATTAATGTTTATGGCAGCTCTATTTATATTGCCAAAAGCTGAAATCAACTCAAATATCCTTTCATGGGTGAATGGATTAACAAATTTAGATGCAGTCATACAATGTAATACTAAAGACTAAAGAAAAAGGAATAAACTATTCAAATGCACAGCAATTTGGTGAATTCCCTGTTCGTCATTTTTGTAGTCAGTCACTCACCCCCATTAGAGTCACTAGCAATTATAATTTATTATTCTATCTTCTTACCTTTTCCAGAATGTCATTTGAATACTCTCTTCCGAACTTCAGACAGAACATATTTTAGACAACTTATCACATAGTATGTTAAAATATGATCTAAAACATAAAATTGTTTTCCTAAGTATGTGTCACATCTTATATTTTATTATTTTAAGTATATTTTATTGGTTATGTTGTTACAGTAGTTCCAATATTTTCCCCCTTTGCTCCCCTCTGTTTAGTACCCCTCTTCGCTCCAGCAATCCCACCCCCCTTAGCTCATGTCCATGGGTCATGCATATAAGTCCTTTGGCTTCACCCTTTCCTGTATTATTCTTAACATCCCCCTTTCTATTTTTGTACCAACCAGTTATGCTTCTTAGTCCCTGCACCATTTGCCTATTTCTCCGCCTCCCCCCTCCCAGCTGATAACCCTTCAAATGATTCCCATACATATGATTCTGTTCCTATTCTGGTTTGCTTAGTTGGATTTTGTTTTTATTTTTTAGATTCAGTTGTAGATACTTGTGAGTTTGTTGTTATTTTAGTGTTCATAGTTTTGATCTTCTTTTTCTTAAGTAAGTCCCTTTGACATTTCCTGTTATGATGGCTTGGTGATGATGAACTCCTTTAGCTTCACCTTGTCCAAGAAGCACTTCATCTGCCCTTCCACTCCAAATGATAGCTTTGCTGGACAGAATAATCTTGGTTGTAGTTTGCTTTTCATCACATTGAATATTGCTTGCCAGTCCCTTCCTGCCTGCAAAGTGTCCTCTGAGAAATCAGCTGATAGTCCTATAGGCACCCCCCTGTAGGCAACTCTCCACATCTCTCTTGCTGCCCCCAGGACTCTGTCTTTATCTTTCACCTTTGGCATCTCAATCATGATGCATTCTGGTGTGGTCCCCTCTGGGTCCAGTTCGCCTGGGACCCTCCGTGGTTCCTGACCTATATGTCCATCTCCTTCACAAAATTTGGGAAGTTTTCTTCAGTTTTTTGAATTCTTGCTTCCTCATTCTGCACTGGTTGACTGTTTTGTTTTGTTTTGTTTTCTTCCTTATATTCCAAATCACTGATATAAATCCTGGTTTCCTTCCCCTCACCATTGGTTTTGTGTGGATTTTCCTTTGTTTCACTTAGCATAGCCTTCACTTCTTCTCTTATGTGTTTGCCATACTCAAGCATGTCTGTCAAGTCTGTGAGCATTTTTATCACCAGTGTTTTGAATTCTGCATCTGTTAGGTTGGCTATCTCCTCATCCATTATTTTTCCGACTGGAACTTTGATCCGTTTTCCCTTTTGGGCCTTATTTCTCTGTCTCCTCATTCTCACAGGCTCATGTTTGTGTTTGCCTCCGCAACCCAGGTAGAGCTGTCATTCCTGTTACGTTGTAAGGGGCGGAGCCTTTGGGATTCATCAGTACAGGGCGACCTCTTTCACCACGTTGTGGTGCTATATATGGGGAGGGGTCCAAAAGGGAACAATGCCGCCAGCCCAGCACTCACCTCTTTTCCAAGCACTTCTCCCACTTCTGCACCGGACTGGCACCCCTCTAGCTGCTGCCCTGGTCGTCGTTCCCAGAGTTGGTGGGTCTGGGGATGTTCTAAGACTGTGGGGGCCCTTTAAACAAGCGGAATCTGCTCAGAGACTGGCAGTTTCTCCCTCCACCCCAACCCCCACTGGTCTGCACAGTCAGAAGCAATGAGACTTGATTTTCCCCAGTGCTGGGACTGTGAGCTGAGAGGTCTGGTGAGGAGGTGGGAATGCTCCCTAGGTGTCCCTCCCGACGTTTTAAAATGTGTGACTGCACTTTCTGCCAGTCCGCCTCTGCTGCCACTGCTGCCACTGCCGCTGCCACACCATGTCCTCTCTGCCCCGGCTCTGCCCCTCCTATCTTCTGGATGAGTATTTCTTCTTTATATCTTTGTTTGCTGAACTTCCATGTTGTTTGATTTTTGGAACTTCTGGTTGTTTCTAGCTTTCAGGTAGTTGTTTTCCTTCTTAGTTGTGGAGGGAGACACAGCGTGTCTGTCTATGCCTCCATCTTGGCGAGAAGTCTCAATGTTCAGTTTTTCAGTTTTTAATGCTCTATTTAATAAGTTTCAGGTATTGGGAGCTTTGTGTCAACTATATTCATTGCCTTTTATCATAGGTGTAGTTTCTTTTTTATTAAATATAATTGACATACAATATTATATATCTTTCAGGTGTACAGCATAGTGATTCAACATTTTGAATGCCTTATGATGTGATCACCATGATAAATCTAAAAACTATCTGTAACCATACAAAATTATTGCGATATTATTGACTATATTCCTTATGTTGTACATTACATCTTCATGACTTACATATTTTACAACTGGGAATTTGTCTTTTGACTTTTTCTACCTATCCCCCAAGTCTTCTCTCTGAAACCCATTAGTAAAAAACTCATACAGGTCATCAAAATAATAAGCAGAAGACTCAATAGACATTTCTTGAAAGAAAGCACACAGATGGCCAACAGACATAACAGAAGATGTTCAACATCACTACTCATCAGGGAAATGTAAATGAAACCATAATGAGATATCACTTCACACCTGTCATAATGACTATTATCAACATGTCAACAAAAAACAAGTGTTGACAAGATTGTGAGGAAAAAGGAAACCTCCTACACTGTTGCTGAATTTTAAATTGGTTTGGTCACTTTGAAAAATAGTATGGAGGTTCTCACAAAACTCAAAAATGGGACAATATGACCCAGTAATCCCACTTCTGCATATTTATTTGAAGAACACAAAAACAATAATTTGAGAAGTTATGTGCACCCTATATTCATTGAAGCATTATTTCAAGCCAAGATAAAGGGAAAAATCCACTTTGGAAATAAATAAATAAAACCATGCTATTGTTTTTTGCAAATTTCATGATATTATATATATAGAAGCCCTGGCTGGTTTGGCTCAGTGGATTGAGCGTCGGCCTGCGAGCCAAGTGTCGCTGGTTCGATCTTCCAGTCAGGGCACATCAGAGAAGGAAAACTCTGACTCCAAAAAACCTCCGCTGCCTTGCGGCATACCTCTTCAGGGGAAAGGCTAAGGGAGTAAACCCCGACAGAAAATCCGGAGCCGGAGTCCCTAAGGCGGTTTGACGTTGTAGTCAACACCGGCAACTCCTGCGGCGCACCTGAAGCCAAGCTGTATTGACTCCGTCTTTCCCTTGGACCCTTCAGCTGCGAAGAGAGGGGGGGTCTGCTGCATGGGCAACAGCAGACCCTCCATATCACCCTGCCCAGGCTCTGTAGCTTCAGCTCCACTGGAGAGGACACTCCAGCGTCATCGCAAGATGTCGATTCAACACGGGAGGAGACAGATACCGTGTCACTCCCGAGTCGGACTGCACAGCCATTCTCGGCGGTGCAGATAGACTCTTAAGAAGCTACACCATCGTCTCTCGAGACGGATGGCTGCCGACGATATATATAGAAAACCCGAAGAATAAACAACAGAAAACTGTTAGATGAATTAAGGAAATTTCATTGATATAAAATTAATATACAAAATCAGTTTATTTCTATATACTAGCAAAAATTCCAAAAAAATAAAATTAAGAAAACAATTCCATTTACAATGCCATAAAAATGAAATACTTAGAAATAAGTTTAACCAAATAAGTGCAAGATTTATCCAATAAAAATTATAAGATATTATTGAAATAAATTAAAGATCTAAATAAATAGAAAGACATCTTTGTTCATAGATTGGAAGATTTAATACTGTTAAAATGTTAATACCCCCATATTGATCTACAGATCAAAATTCCAACTGTCCACTTTTGTGAAAATGTATAAGCTGCTGTTGAAATTCATATGGAAATGCAAGTGACCCAGAATAGTCAGAATGATATTGAAAAAGAACAAAGTTGGAGTTAGCATAGTTCCAGATTTCAAAATTTGCTACAAAGATACAATGATTTAAACAAGGTGGTTGGTGCTGGCATAAAGATAGAACAATAGAATATAAGTGACAGTTCAGAAGTAAATCAATACATCTATGGTCAATTAATTTTTAAAAACTCTTTATTGTATTATTTTCATTAACATTGAGTCCCCCTATACCCCTCCTCCAAGCAATCAACACACTGTTGTCTATGTCCTTGAGTCCTTTTTCTTTTTTATTCAATCCCTCCACCCCCTAACATCCTCCCTAGCTGTCATCCTGCTATCTAGGAGTCTGTCCCCATTTTCCTTGTTAGTTCAGTTTGTTCATTAGATTCTACATACAAGTAAAATCATATGGTATTTGTCTTTCACTGACTGGCTTATATATCTTAACATAATATTTATCCAGGTCCATTTAGGCTGCCACAAAGGGTAAAATTTACTTCATTATTACAACCAAGCAGTATTCTATTATGTAAATGTCCTATAGTTGTTTTATCCACTCATCTATTGATGGACACTTGGGTTACTTCCATATCTTGGAGATTGTAAAGAACACTGCAATGAACATAGTGGTGGTTATATCCTCTTTAATTTAATTCTCTTTCTCCTTTGAAGGAACACAATTAATTGTTCAATAAAGATGTAAACACAGTTTGTAACAGGAAAACTCATAGTAAACAGGCACAAAATTTCCTTTGAAGTAATGGAAATTTTCTGGAATTAGACAGTGCTAAATGTCACACATTCTTGAGACTGTACCAAAACCCATTGAGTTGTACACTTTTAATTATGAATTTTATGTTACAAGAATAACATCTAAATAAAACTATCAGCTTCATTTAAAAACTAACAGATAAATAATTCAAAAGAACATATGCACCCCTATGTTCATAACAGCACTGTTTACAATAGCTAAGTGCTGGAAACAACCTAAATGCCCATCTGTAGATGAGTGGATCAAAAACTGTAGTACATTTACACAATGGAATACTATGTAGCAGAGAGAAAGAAGGAACTCCTGCCATTTGCAACAACATGGATGGAACTAGAGAGAATTATGCTTAGTGAAATAAGCCAGGCAAAGAAAGAAAAATACCATATTATGTCACCTAATACAGGAAACTAAAGAACAACATAAACAAATGAACTAAATAGGACAAAGAGCAGAATAGCAGTCAATAGGGGGGAGGGGGGAGGGAGAGAAGGGGGATAAATAAGGGAAGGGTTTAGTCAAGGAACGTGTATAAATGACTCATGGGCATGGACAACGGGGAGGGATATGATTGTGGGAGAAGGGGTGGGCTGGGTGGCGGAGAGCAATGGGGGAAAAATGGGACAACTGTAATTGAAAAAAAGCTAAAAATAAAATAAACTAGCAGATAAATAAACAAATTCTGTTCAGTGCAAACCATTTAATAATACCAAGAAAACTTATAGTTTAATATTGACATTAAAAGAAACACAAATACAACTATCTAAGGAAATGAATGAAAATTAAAATAATAATACTTGGAAAGTGCTAAACAGCACGGTTTAGTAAACATTCAATCGTGATGACATTTTTTTATCTTTTGATTCATATGATGACAAATATTCTTCAATGATTTAGACAAAGATTCAATCCAATATCCAACAGTCTAACTGTCAGAGGTGTTCCAGTGAATAATTTGAGATGAAAAAGAAATAAAGAGAAAAGCGAAGGGTCACATTGTTTGGAATTATGTTTTACTCTTTTTTCCCTAGTATGTCGTCTCAATTTCCAATTATTAATCCTAATTGTTTCTTCTGTTTTTGGATAAGTGTGTATAGAATCCATATTAATTTTGAAAATGTTTTGGTAAAATTCACCATTGACCTTATCTCTGGGCCTGGTCTCTTTTTAGGTGGTTTATTAATTAGTGATTCAATTGTATGTTTTAGGTCTATTGAGATTGCCAATTTCTTTTTGAGTGAGATTCAATAATTTTGTGTCTGTTAGAAATTTGTCAATTACATCTAAATTTTCTAATTTTTTACATAATTTTTTTCATTTTCAAAAATTAATTTATTCTTTTTTATTGCAGTTGTCCCACTTTTTCCCCCATTGCTCCCCCCCAGCTCACTCCTTCTTTCACAGTCAATAACCACCCCATTGTCCATGTCCACGGGTCATTTATACTAGTTCCTTGACTAGACCCTTCTCTTACTTACCCTCTATCTCCCTCCTCGCTCCCCGCTGGTAACTGTTAGTCTGCTCCTTGTTTACATGCTTCTAATTCAATTTGGCTCTTTTGTTTGTGTTGTTCATTAGTTTTCTATATTAGGTGATATATGGTATTTGTTTTTGGTTGCCTGGCTTATTTTGCTAAGCATAATTCTCTCTCCAGTTCCATCTACATTGTCGCAAATGGTAGGAGTTCCTTCTTTCTTCTGCTGCATAGTATTCCATTGTGTGAATGTACCAGTTTTTGAATCCACTCATCTACAGATGGGCACTTAGGCTGTTTCCAACACTTGGTTATTGTAAATAGTGCTGCTATGAACATAGGGGTACAAGGTTTTTTTGAATTGGTGTTTCAGGATTATTTGGGTATCATACTAGCAATGGAATAACTGGATCAAAAGACAGTTCCATTTTTAGTTTTTTTGAGGAAATTCCAAACTGTTTTCCATAGTGGTTACACCAATCTGCATTCCCACCAACAGTGCATGCGGGTTACCTTTTCTCTACATCCTCGCCAGCGCTTGTTTTTTGTTGATTTGTTGATGATGGCCATTCTGACTGGTGTGAAGGGGTATCTCATTGTGGTTTTAATTTGCATCTCTCTGTTAGCTTAGTGATGTTGAGCATTCTTTCATATGCCTGTGGACCCTCTGTATGTCCTCTTTGGAGAAGTGTTTGTTCAGGTCCTTTGCCCATTTTGTAATTGGATTGTTGGTCTTCTTGGTGTTGAGTCGTATAAGTTCTTTATATATTTTGGAGATCAATCTATTGTCTGAGGTATCATTGGAAAATATGTTTTCCTATATGGTTGGTTCCTTTTTCATCTTGCTGATGTTTTCTTTAGCTGAGCAGAAACTCCTTAGTTTGATGTAATCCAATTTGTTTGTTCTTTCCTTTATTTCCCTTGCTTTAGGAGATATATTGGTGAAAATATTGCTACCTGGGATATCTGAAATTTTCCTGCCTATGTTTTCCTCTAGAACTTTTATGGTGTCATGGCTTACCTTTAAGTCTTTGACCCATCTTAAATTTACTCTGGTATAGAGTGTAAGTTGGTGGTCTAGTTTCATTTTTTTGCACGTCCCTGTCCAGTTCTCCCAACACCATTCATTAAAGAGGCTCTTTTCATTCCATTTCATGTTCTTTTCCCCTTTGTCAAACACTAGTTGACCGTATAGACCTGGGTTTATTTCTGGAATCTCTATTCTGTTCCATTGATCTATATGTCTGTTCTTATGCCAGTACAAGCCTATTTTGATTACAGTGGCTTTGTAGTATAGTTTGACATTATATATTGTGATTCCTCCTATGGTATTCTTCTTCCTCAAGATTTCTGTGGCTATTCAGCGTCTTTTTGGTTCCATATACATTTGAAGTATTTGTTCTAGGTCTGTGAAGTATGTCACTGGTATTTTATTAGGGATTGCATTTAATCTATAATTTTTTAAGTATATTATATTAATTATGTTGTTACACTAGTCCCAATTTTTACCCTTTGCTTCTCTCCACCCAGTACCCCCTTTCCCTCCAACAATCCCATCCCTCTTAGTTCATGTCCATGGGTTATGCATATAAGTTGTTTGGCTTCATCCTTTCCTATATTTTTCTTAACTCTTCCCTGTCTACTTTGTACCAAACAATTATGCTTCTTAACCTCTGCACCATTTCCCTATTTCTCCCCCTTCACCCATCCACCTGATAACCCTTCAAGTGATCCCCATACCGGTGATTCTGTTCCTATTCTGGTTTGTTTAGTTGGATTTATTTTTATTTTTTAGATTCTGTTGTTCATAGTTGTGAGTTTGTTGTCATTTTTAATGTTCATAATTTTGATCTTCTTTTTCTCAAGTAAGTCCCTTTAACAGTTCATATAATAATAGCTTGGTGCTGATGAACTTCTTTAGCTTTTCCTTGTCTGTGAAGCACTTTATCTGCCCTTCCATTCTAAATGATAGCTTTGCTGGATAGAGTAATCTTGGTTGCAAGTCCTTTCTTTTCATCACATTGAATACTTCTCGTCAGTCCCTTTTTGCCTGCAAAGTATCTTTTGAGAAATCAGCTGATAGTCTTATAGGCATTCCTTAGTAGGTAACTCTCTGCTTTTCTCTTACTGCTTTTAAGATTGTCTATCTATCTTGAACCTTTGGCATTTTAATTATGCTGTGTCTTGGTGTAGTCCTCCTTGGGTCTAGCTTCTTTGGGACTCTCTGTGCTTCCTGGACTTGTATGACTAATTCCTTCACCAAATTTAGGAAGTTTTGCTTTTTTATTTTTTCATTTAAATTTTCAATTTCTTGCTCTTTCTCTTCTTCCTCTGGCACCCCTATCATTTGGACGTTGGTATGTTTAATGCTGTCTCAGAGGTTCCTAAGCCTCTCCTCATTTTTTAAAATTCTTGCTTCCTCATTCTGTACTGGTTGACTGTTTTTTTCCTTCTTTATGTTCCAAATCATTGATTTGAACCCCGGTGTCCTTCCCTTGACCATTGGTTATGAGTGGATTTTTCTTTGTTTCATTTAGCATAGCTTTCATTTCTTCCCTTATGCATTTAGCCATACTTAAGCATATCTGTCAAGCCTTTGAACATCTTCATCACCAGTGTTTTGAACTCTGCATTTGTTACGTTGTCTATCTCCTCATCTGTTATGTTGGCTGTCTCCTCGTCACTCAGTTCTTCCACTGGAACTTTGATCCGTTCCCTCTTTTGGGCCATAGCTCTCTGTATCCCCATCCTGTGTTTGTTTGCCTCTGTGTCTTAGGTAGAGTTGGTGCACCTGTTATGTTGTAATGGGCAGAGTCTTAGGTATTCATCAGTATGGGCGACCTGTTTTACCCTGTTGTGATGCTGTATGTGGAGGAGAGGTCTGAGAGGGAACAATGTCACTTGCCCAGCTCTAGCCCCTTTTCCAGGCACTTCTCCCACTTCTGTATGTGACTGATGTCCCTCTAGCTGTTGCCCTTGCTGTCATTCCCAGAATGTGTGGTTCTGCAGACATTCTAGGACTGTGGGGGCTTTTTAAACATCTGGAATCTACTGAGAGACCAGCAGTTTCTTCCTCCGCGCCAACCCTCACAGTCAGAAGCAATAAGGCTTTATTTTCCCTGGTGCTGGGACCATGAGCTGCATGGTCTGATCTGGGACTATGAGTGCTCCCCAGGTGTCCCTCCTTACTTTTAAAATGTGACTATGCTTTCTGCTGGCCTGCCACTTACACCGCTGTTGTTGCCACCACACCATGTCCTCTCCACCCTGGCTCCACCCCTCCTATCTGTCTGAATGAGTATTTCTTCTTTCTATCTTTGTTGTTGGAATTCTATGCCATTTGATTTTCTGGAACTTCTGGTTGTTTCTAGTTTGGAGGTAGTTGTATTTCTTCTTAGTTGTGGAGGGAGATGTAGTGTGTCTGCTATGCCTCCTTCTTGGCAGGATGTCTGAATCTATAAATTGCTTTGGGTAGTATGGACATTTTAATGATGTTGATTCCTCCCATCCATGAGCATGGTATATACTTCCATTTATTTGTATCTTTCTTCAATTCTTTTTTCAGTGTTATATAGTTTTCCGACTACAGGTCTTTTACCTCCTTGATTAAGTTTATTCCTAGGTATATTATTTTTCTTGTTGCTCTAGTAAAATAAGATTTTTTTCTAGTTTTAATCTCTGATATTTTATTGTTGGTGTACAGAAATGCCTTTGATTTCTGAATATTGGTTTTGTACATAAAATTTTCACGGCATAATCCTCTTAATTTTGTAAAGTCAGTAGTTACACCCCCCTCTTTCACCACAATTTTGGCAATGTGTGTCTGTTATGGTGAATTTTGTGTGTCAATTAGAATGAACCATGGTGCTTACATATTTGGTCTAACATTTTTCTGGATGTTTCTGAAAAAAAGTATTTTCTTTTGGATGAGATTGACATAACTATTGATGAACTCACATAATGCACATTACCCTCTGTAATGTAAGCCTCATCTAATCAATTGAAGGCATTAATAGCAAAAAGTCTGATCTCCCACAGGCACAAAAGAGTTTTGCCAGCTAATTGCCTTTGAACTTAGATTGTAACTCTTCCTTTGGTCTCCAGCCTGCCAGCCTATTCTGTTGATTTTGGACTTGCACTCAACAATTATGTCAGCTAATTCTTTAAAAATTTCAAACATTGCTTTACAGATACCAATTTCAAGAAATGGTTTTTAAATAATCCAACTACAGAATCATCAATTTTCTATTTTCAGTTTTATTAATTTCTGCTTTAATATTTATTAATTTCCATTTCTGCTTCCTTCATGTTAGGTTTTTTAGTTTTTATAACTTTTAAAGTTATAAGCTTATCCCACTTCTTGGATTATACCCTAAGAATCCTGAAACACCAATTCCAAGGAACATATGCACCCTAATGTTCATAGCAGTGTTACATACAATAACCAAGTGCTGGGAACAGCCTAAGTGCACATCAATAAGTGAGGGTATCAAAAAATCTGTGATATGTTTACACAATGGAATACTACACACCAGAAAGAAAGAAGGAGTTCCTACCCTTCGTGACAGCATGTACGATATCAGAGAGTATTATGCTAAGTGAAATAAACCAGGCAGTGAAAGACAAATACTTTATGATCTCACCTATAAGTGGAACCTAATAGACAAAACAAATGAGCAAAATAGAACTAGTGACATGGCAATAAGGAACAAACTGACAGCAACCAGAGTGGGTATTGATGGGGGGAGAATGGGAAGGGTCTAGCCAAGGAGCAAGTATATAGGAACCATGGTCATGAACAACAGGGTGGGGATTGACTGTGGAAGTGAGGGCATGGGCAGAGCAAGGGAGAGCAATGGGGGAAAATCGTGACAACTGTAATTGAACAACAATGAAATTGAAAAAACATAATTATAGACAATTTATGATCTTTCTTCTCTTTTAATATAGTCATTACAGCTATAAATTTCCCTCTAAAAACATTTTAGCTGAACCCCTTCAATTCTGATGTATTATTTTATGTTTACTCTGCTTAAACATTTTTATAATTCTTCTTGTGATTTATTCTTTGACCCATAGCCTATTTAGATGTTTTGTTTGCTTTTCAATTAATTGTGTATTTCATAAATTTTCTTCTGTTGTTGATTTCTACATTAATTTATGGGTTGAAGAACATACTTCTAAATGTTGTACATCCCTCTTATTAGAATACACAGTCCCCTCTGAATATTTGATAGTTATTACCAGGCCTGGACTGTGACCATGACTAAGAAAGTCCATCCAGAGAAATGTATGCACATCTTTAAAATGTGTCATGTTCAAGTGGTTTGCTTGTATCCTATTGCACACTTTATCACAACTGAGTGATGTATGCCCAATGAAGTGTTTTATAAGTTAATAAAATTGTGATATAAATTAAAATAAGAAATCCAACTGTAGTACTTGAAATTGAAACAGGTAAAAGAGGATAAAAATTCCTGCTTCTTCTAATACCATAGTCTCAGGAACCCCAGTGTGTCTTAAAACACAGTTGAGAATCACTAAAGTAAGGGATATCCACCATAATGGCTTATTTTATTAAGTTATACAATTCTAAAATTCATCCAGTATATAATATAAATAAATGAGATTTTATTTAGGTACTCTTATCTGTGACAAATTCCATTTAGTGAGTATATACTATATAATGTAGTATGGAAATCTCTTTTATTATTTTTATTTGGCTTAATCCCATAAACCCAACAAGTTAGGTACCAATAACATTGTCTTATGAATGAGAAAAATGAGGCTCAAATTTGTCCAAAGGAAGTGAGCTCACTTTTCTTGTGAAATAAGGAATTATGACCTGCTTCAGAGGAAAAACTAAAGAGAAACAGTGCACATTTTCATAATTTAATCATACAGCTTATGGGAAGAAAGCAACTATCAAATCATGGATAAAATCAATGGAAAAGCCTAAATACACAGACCTAGATTCTTTCCATTCCAGGTCACTAATACACTCATTTCTGTGTTAATATAGTTTTGAACCAAGGTAGAACTAAGGTACTCTAAACTTATAGTATGAGATGTAATTAGTGCTTTTATGATCTTGGCATAGAGCAATACTAGAGAAGGCAAAATAAGTCAGTGAATAAGGGGCTGTGGATTAAGCATGGTGATCCAAGCCTTGTAATTTAGGCAGCTTAAATGAATATGCGACTAAATATTTTCATCTTTTTACCCAGTCAGGTTCCCATAAAGCAAGATTGCTAAAATTTTAAAAATTAAAAAAAAAAAAAGGTGGTGGTGGTGGGGAAAGGTCTCAGTACTCAGAGAGTACTGCCAAGCATAATGATTTGAATACAGTAGAAACTCATTGTTAGTTCCCATCACCCAGTTCCCATCTTAGGCCAAGGAGTTAGATGAGTGATGAAGCATGAAAGAAAGCCATTGTAGATTTCTGAATGGAAGAGTACATTATCTCATCCATTGCCATTGAGAAAGGTGTTGAAAGTATCCAGAACACATTCGTGAAAGCACTAGTGAGAGAAAAGTAAGGATTTAAAAATAACTGGGAACTGGCTATTGATTAAGCTGTGTAAATCTAAATTTAAAATAGAATATGGGCCACATACCATCAAAGAGGTAGAAATGGACTTACCTATTATGTGCTAGGACCTATCAGTCCTCTCCATATCTCAGCATCTAGTATGATAACTAAAACATAAGTTTTTAATACACAGGGGTGTGGCAAAAGTATGTTTATAATTCTGTACACAAAACAGTTTACTCTTGTATTATGATTTATTGATTATTGTAATTTTTCATACAAACAACAGTAAACCTATTATGCTCCACTATGTATGATGTAAGGTACTTTTATAGATGCTTTAAATATGTCATCTAATTTAATTTTCACTGCATCCGTATTATATAAGTATTATCATTACTGCTTTACAGATGAAGAAAGCGAAGTGCAGGAAAGATTCTTGTTCATGCAGCTAGTTAGTAATAGGGTCAGAATTTGATGATAAATAGAATTGACAATAAACACTTTCTCAAATAAACCTTTCTACCTCCAAGAATGTTTTTCTATTTCTATAAAAGCTTAATACAATAAAAATAAAAAAAATAACTCTGACTCATTAACTAATTTCATTAGCTTCTCAAAAGTAATACAATATAACGACATAGTATTAAATCTACAAGTGTCATGTGTCATACCTGCAAATTTCTTAGTTTTCAAAGATTAGTTCATAGAAAATCAGTGTCAACAGATACATATTCACTTGGATATATATTCCTTCAAGCACAACTTACATTTTGTCAATATATAAATTCCCTTATTGGAACTATGACTGGATCTGAAATGATGGTATTTGAACACTTCCACGCACTAAAACTAAAAGCTTAATATTGCCATATAAGTTCTTAAAGATAAATTATCATATATTTTCTACCAAAGTCTTCTGAAAAAATTTGAGGGGCATTTTTGTGTCTACCCATCATAAAAACTATTCTCATTTATTATCATAAACATAGTTGTACACAACCAAAATCTATGTGAGTTTTTTGCTCAAAAGAAAATAAACTTTTTAAGTTTGGTTTCAGTGAATTCTTTATTTATGCCTGCATATTATTATAAGTACATTTACAAAATGTCTTTAGCATTAAATGTAAAACTGGAGAAAATTATTTTCAAGATTTTCTACAAATTATCACTTTACATTATTCATAACAAAATTAAACTAAGTATAAAAAAGCACATAAAAATACTTAAAAAAATAATTTCTTTATTGCATTTTTACTACCTTATAGTTGCCTTATACCCCTCCCCTGACCTGCAATCACCATACTATTATCCATGTCCTTGAATTCTTTTTCTTTTTTGAACAATAACTCCACATCCTAATTTCTCCTACCCTCTTCGCTGTCATCCTGCTATTTAGAGTCTGTCTTTTTTTTTGCTTGTTAGTTGTTTGTTCATTAGATTCCGCATATGAGTGAAATCATACAGTATTTGTCTTTCTCTGCCTGGCTTATTTCACTTAGCATAATGTACTCTGGGCCCATCCATTCTGTTGTAAAGAGTAAAACTTTCTTCTTTTTCACTGCTATGTAATATTCCATTGTGTAAATGTTTCATAGTTGTTTATCCACTCATCTACTGATGAAAGCATGAGCTGCTTCCATATCTTGGCTATTGTAAATAATGTTGCAATGAACATAGGGGTGCTTATTTTCTTTCAAATTCATGTTTTGGGTTCCTTTGGATATATTCCTAGAAGTGGGATCACTGGGTCAAAATGCAGATACATTTTTAATTTTTTGAGATATCTCCATACTGCTTTTCACAGTGACTACCTCAATCTGAATTCCTACCAAAAGGGCAAAATGTTCCCCTTTCTCAACATCCTCACCAGTATTTGTTGCTTGTTGATTTATTTTTTTAAATGTGTTTTATTGATTACAGTGTTACATTTGTTCCAATTTCCCTTCCCTCTGCTCCCCTCCACCCGGTGGCCCCCCTCCCTCCCCTTGTCCCCCCCTTTTAGTCCATGTCCATTGGTTGTACATATAGTTCTTCTCAACCTCTCTCTGTCTATTCCATTCCCTCCTACAATGTTTCTTAATTCCTATACCATCTCCCTCCCTCTCCCCCTTCCCCTTCCCTGCTGACCTTCCCCGCAATATGCTCCCCATACCTATAGTTCTTTTTCCACTCTCATTGTCCGTTTAGTTTGCCTTTGTTTCAATTCCCTAGCTTCTGTTGTTGTTTCTTGTGATGCAGTTTTCATTTTAGTGTTCATAGCTTTGATCTTCCTTTTTCTAAACCAGTCCTTTTAGCATCTCATATAACAGTGGTTTGGATCTAATGAACTCTTTCAGTTTTATTTTGTCTTGGAAACACTTTCTCTGCCCTTCTATTCTGAATGACAGCTTTGCTGGATAAAGTATTCATGGTTGTAGGTTTTGGATTTTCATTGCTTTGAATATTTCTTGCCAGTCCCTTCTTGCCTGCAGGGTCTCCCTTGAGAAGTCAGCTGATAGTCTAATTGGGACCCCTTTGTACATGATTCTTTTCTTCTCTCTTGCTGCTTTTAAGATTCTCTCTTTATCTTTAACTTTTGACATTTTGATTATAATGTGTCTTGGAGTGGTTCTCCCTGGGTCCAGTTGTTTTGGAACTCTCTGTGCTTCCTGGACCTGTAAGTTTATTTCCTTCCCCAAGTTTGGGAAGTTCTGCTTTATTATATTTTCACTTAATTTTTCAATTTCTAGTTCTTCTTCTTCGCCCTCTGGCAATCCGATAATCCATATATTCGATCTCTTATAGCTGTCCCAGAGGTTTCTGATCCTCTCATCATTTTCCTTGCTTCCCGTTTCCTCTCTCTGCACTGGTTGACTGTTTGTTCCTTCTCTATGTTCTGGTTTGTTGACTTGAACTCTGGATTTTATTTCCTCACCATCTGTCTTGTATTAGGTTTTGTTCCTTTCAGTATGAGTGTTTTTCAATTCTTTCTCATCTTTTTACAGATCTTTTGTTAATTCTGTAAGCCACCTGATAACAATGGCCATGAACTGAGCCTATGACAGGTTTCTTATTTGTTCATCTGTCAGGTTCTTCATCTGTTGCCTGGCGAGCTGCGCCACCGGGATTTCTATAGGTGTCTGCCTCATTTTGACAGATGCGTTTTGTTTTCTTGGGCTGGCTATGGGGGGCAGTGCCTGTGTACTGTCACAACTCAGCGACTGGCGGCGATCTGCAACCTTTTTCGCCGCGCTGTGGCTCTTTGTCGTCACAACCCAGTGACCGGCGGTGGTTCAGCAACCTTTCTCACCACGCTGTGGCACTTTGTCGTCACTGCCCAGCAACCAGTGGCGATCCGCAACCTATTTCACAGCGCTGTGGCGCTTTGTGTGGGGGCGGAGGTCCAAGATGGATTCCCGCAGTTATTCTGCTAGGAGACCGGGATCCGTCCTCCTGCCCTCTGGGCCTCACTGTTCAGGGAGATGTGGTGGTTGCTTTTCAGAGCGTTGGGGTCGCAAGCTGCCAGGGTTAGACTGCAGCTGAGACTGCTCTCCCTGCCGCTGTCCCTGGTGCTACCACAAATAGCTCCGTCCCCTTTCGCTCTTCTTACCTGCCCAAAGGGCGCTGCTGGTTTATAACTTTGAATGTTGGGCTTCTGTGTAGTTTTATTTTCTGGAATTTCTAGTTATCTTTTGTTTTGAAGTAGTTGTATTCCTCTCTAGTTGTAGAGGGAGACCCAGCGTGTCCGTCTAAGCCTCCATCTTGGCCGGAACTCCGCTTGTTGATTTATTGATGATAACTATTCTGACAAGTGTGAGATGATATTTCATTGTGGTTTTAATTTGCATTTCTCTGATGAATTAGTGACATTGGGCATCTTTCTGTATGTCTATTGGCCATCTGTATGTCCTCTTTGGAGAAGTGTCTATTCAGATCCTTTGCCACGTTAAATTGGGTTGTTGTTGTTTTTTGTTGTTGTTGTTGTTGAGTTTTGGAAGTTATTTACAAAGTTTGATAATTAATAATTAATAATTTTAATATTAACTGCTTATCATGTGTATTGATCAATATGTTCACCAATTCTGTGGGTTATCTTTTTTGGTTGGTGATGTTTTATTTTTCAGTACAGAAACATTTTAGTTCGATGCAGTCCCATTTTTTGTTTCTTTGTTTGTTTCCCTTGCCTGGGAAGATACATCTGATAAAATATTGCTACGAGCTATGTCTGAGATTTTGCTGCCTATGTATTTTACAGTTTTTATAGTTTTGGATCTAATATTCAAGTCTTTAATTCATTTTTAATTTATTCTTGTATGTAGTGTAAGTAAGTGGTCTAATTTCATTTTTCTGCACATATCTGTTGAATTTTACCAACACCATTTATTGAATAAATTATTTTTAGCCCATTGTATATGCTTACTTCCTCTAAATAATATTCTATTAATAAATGGATCAACAACAAGGTCAAGGAAGAAATCAAAATATACCTTGAAACAAATAAACAAACAAACAAAAACTGAGAACACAACAATCCTAAATCTGTGGGACAGAGGAAAAGCAATACTAAGAAGGAAATTTATAGCATTACAGGCCTATCTCAAAAAATGAAAAAAAAGTCCAAATAAACAATCTGATTTTATGCTTAAAGAAACTTGAAATGAACAACAAATGAAACTAAAAGCTAGTAGAACAAAGGAAATAATAAAAATCAGAGCAGAAATAAATACAATAGTCTAAAAAAGTGATTCAAAAGATCAATGAATCCAAGAGCTGATTCTTTGAAAGATAAACAAGATTGACACAACTTTAATAAGATGCATCAAGAAAAAAAGAGAAATGACCCAAATAAATAAAATCAGAAATGATAGAAAAATAAGAATACCAAAGAAATGCAAAGGATTGTAAGAAAATATAATGAACAACTATATGCCAACAAATTGGACAACCTGTATGAAATAGATAGATTCCTAGAAACACAAAATCTCTTAAAACTAAATTGTGAGAAATCAGAAAATCTGAATAGACATATTACACCTAGTAAAATTGAAGCAATTAACAAAAAACTCCCAACAAACAAAAGCCCTGGACCGTATGGCCTCACAGGTGAATTTTATCAAGAATTCCAAGAACTAACACCTCTCTTTTTCAAACTATTTTAAAAAATTAAAGACAAGGGAAGGCTCCCAAATTCATTATATGAGGCCAGCATTATCCTATTTCTAAAACCAGATAAAGATACTGCAAAAAAAGAAAAAGAAAAAGAAAATTATAAGCCAATATACCTAATGAACATAGATCTTAAAATCCTCAACAAAATATTAGCAAAACAAATGCAGCAATGCATCAAAAAGATCATACACCAGAATCAAGTGGGATTTATCTTAGGAATGCAAGATTGGTGCAACATTCACGAATCAATGAATGTGATTCACCACATAAACAAAATTAAAAATAAAAACCACATGATCATATCCATAGATACAGAAAAAGCATTTGATAAAACCCAACACCATTTATGATAAAAACTCTCAGCAAAGTGGGATTAGAAGGAACATACCTAAACATAATAAAAGCCATATATGACAAATGCATTGCCAGCATCATACTCAATGGGCAAAAACAACAAACATTTTCCTTAAGATCGGAAACAAGACAGGTACATTCACTTTTACCTCTCTTCTTCAACATAGTTTTGGAAGTCCTAGCCGCAGCAATAAGACAAGAAGAAATAAAAGGCATCCAAACTGGAAAGGAAGTAAGACTGTCTTTATTTGCAGATGACATGATACTGTACATAGAAAACACCAAAAAATCCCACCAAGAAACTACTAGAACTGATAAATTCAGTAAAGTAAGAAGATACAAAATGAATATACAGAAATAAGTTGCATTTTTATGTGCAAATAATGAACTGACAGAAAGGGAAATATTAAAAATCCCATTTACAATTGCTTCAAAAAGAATAAAATACCTTGGAATAAATCAAACCAAGGATGTAAAATACCTGTACTCAGAAGATTGTAAGACACTGAAGAAAGAAATTGAAGAAGACACAAATAAGTGGAAGCACATACTGTGTTCATGGGTAGGATGAATTAACATCATTAAAGTTTCCATACTACCCAAAGCAATCTATAGATTCAAAGTAATTCTTATCAAAATTCCAATGATGTGTTTCACAAAACTAAAACAAATATTTCAAAAATTTATATGGAACCACAAAAAGCCCCACATAGCAACAGCAGTCCTGAGAAAGTTCAACAAAGTTGGAGGAATCAAGCTCCCTAATATCAAACTATAATATAAGGCCATAGTAATTAAAACAGCATGGTACTAGTATAAAAACAGACACATAGGTCAATGGAACAGAACAGAGAGTCCAGAAATAAATCCACACCTTTACAGTCAAACTACCTTTTATATTAGTCAAAATGTTGATGCTAGTATGCAGTGGAAATATAAATGAGGAAAATACGGCATCAATAAATGTATACTATGGCCTAGAATGGTTGGAAATATTAGTACTTAACAAAATGTTCAATTGTATTAGGAGAATAAACCCCAAACTTCCCTTGTATACTAAATTTTATGCTTGGCCATACTGTCATTGGTTTATATTACTTCTAAGTAAGTTTCTCATTAATGCAAATATGATTCAAGTATTGAAAATTAGAAAGAAAATAATTCAAAGAAAGTATCTGGAAGGTTGCCTAACAAAATGTAAATTTAAATATGAAAGGGAAATGAAAGGAAATGGTATATTGAATAAGAAGACTTTATATGCATGAGTTAAAATCTCAATAGTTAGTAGAAAATGGGGTCAAAGTAACACTAAAAGATAATGACTGATATTTTTGCTTAATTTGTGAAGACACCAAAATCTAAATCCAGAAAGACTAACAGATCAGAGCAATGGGAATAAAATAGGACAACTGTAATAGAACAATTTTAAAATGCTAAAAAAATAAAAATTCAAAGAAAAAATAAAAAAAATACTAACAGATCACAAGTTAAATAAATGAAAAGAATTTATACCTAGGCACATGATAATGAAAGAGGAGAATACTAAAGACACAAAGATCTTAAAAGGATTCCGAGGGAAAAATTAATTGACTTATTACAATGATACTAAAACCTGACTTTGCAACATCAGCAAAGGGAATAGGAAGGCACTGAGACTACCAACCTAGAATTATATACCAAGTTCAAATATTTTTAAATAATGAGGATGAAATGATGACATATTTAGACAATCAGGAAGCGAGAGAATCTGCTGCCAAATTACCTAAACACCCACTGAAAAAATAATGATAAATAACTTTTGGTATACTCATACAGTTCAATACTACACAGTAATAAAAATTAATGAACTACATTTGTGTACATACATGTGGCTGAATTTCCAAAACATAATTTTGGTTGAAAAAGTAAGAATAATACATCTCATATGACAATATGTACAATGTTTAAAATCAGAAACAACTAAATAATGTATTGTTGCAAGATAGTAACATTGTAGGAGCCAGAGAGAAGAGCAAGAGAATGAGGACTACGAAATTCAAGATGGTGATAATCATTGAATAAGTTGGTGTGATTGGAGAGAATACAAAGAAAGCTTATATGTACTGGTAATGTATATCTTAAGACTCCTTAAAATGTCTGTTTATATTGTACTTTGAGCTACATATATGCTTTTGTATGCATACTTATAATTAAAAGAAACCAACAACAACAACAAACAACTCCTGGGGGACTCCTTGTATGTGGGCAACATATACATCACTGGGATTTATGTCTGATTGATTGCGCAGGAACATGCTGGGGACCTTATAAGTAGAATTCAAGTTTTTGTTCTTGAGCCATTAAATTTTTTGAGAGAACTTCTATTTTTTTTCCTGGATTTGTATGCCTATTTAAGGAGAATTCTGTGCATAGGGTGAGATAGGTTGAGGAAAGTTTCTTTTTCCCTATACTTTCAATTAGTTATCTTGGTTTTATTCCAATATCACTCTCTTGTCCTATGTTGTTATCTGACATTTCTGGGTTTTAAGCCTTTCAGGCATTCTTCTTGGAACTTGAGTTTTTTATTAGTCTCAGTGTTGTGATAATTGGACAGCATATACATATTTATTCAAGTATGAAACAAAGCAAAAAGTATGTATGCAGTTACTAATAAAGAAATATTTGGATTGTCTGAATTAATTGATGGCAAGTCATTCATGTCTGCAGAGCTGAAAAATGGACTCCTGACTAGCAGTTTATTCCTCCCATCTTATGATCTCACTACATATTGGGGCATTGAATTCATACATCAGAATCAGTTCAGCCCATTCAACCATATTCTTCTAATCACATAGCCTTTAAAAACTGTCACTGTATGTATAAAGCTGAAACGTGTGTTTTCTTTCATTCTAACCACTTCATGAACTAGGCAGTTGTCATCATTCATTTACATGATAAAGCCCATTCATGAATCAATTGCATTTCTCTATGCCTCTACAAATGTGGTTGCAATAAATTTCATGAACATGAATTTACTTTCAAAATTATAAATGAGAGAGAAGAGGCAATAATCTAATAAACTCCACAATGCATGTATCAAACCAATCTGGCTTTTACAAGTGAAGTCAGAATGACTTTCACTGCCACTTGAAGCAATGGCAATCAAAGGGAAAATTTAAGACTTTAGTCTAATATATTTGGAACACTTCATTATATAGCTACCACTCTAGAATAGAAGAAGTGTTTTAGAGATGTTTATGAAGTCTAAGAGTGTAAATTGAGGGGTTTCATTTTTGGTTCTGCGTGATTCATGGTGTTAACTGGAAGAAGTCACTTACATGGGAGTAATTTAAGTCTTTGTTTATATATCCAGGCCATGATAACTTCAAAGGAGAATCTGGATGTGGAATATATTAAATACAGAGGGGATCTCAAAGGCCATGTGAAACACGGGGTGTATTTCCTCCTTGAAAAAAATGATAACACAAGTGCCATCCTCTCTTCTGACATTTTCATAACAAGTGCATCTTACCAGGGGTACAGCTTGTTTAGTGTTTTCAGCTTTAGATTTTTTTTTGAAAATATATAAAAATTAGTGTGGTACAGGATATTTGTAAAACTAAGAACAAAATGTCCATAATCCCATAAACTGAACCAACTATTAATACAGTCTCTGTTTATCCTTCACTAGTTTTTTTGTTTTACATATTTTATAAATATCTACTCACATTGTATACATAATATTGTGTCATGCTTTTTCACTTATAACACATATTTCAAGTTTAATCTCTTTATAATTAAAATATATAATATTAATGGCTACATAAAATTCAATCACATTATTGTGCCATATATGAATCATTTCTCTATATATGGACTTTTGTAAGGTTACCAATTTTTGACCCATTTTGAGATTATTGTGTTTCTATAGCTGTGTTTTCGTGCTTGGTCTGCTATCCAAAAGAAACACAATAATCTCAATATATATATATATATTCACATAATTCCAAGTTTCTATTCAATACCTACTTATCACACTATACATATTTAGCTTTGTTACCAACCAAAAAGCATACTTCTTTTTGCTTCAATAGTTTTCACCCATCATAAACATAGGCTTCAGCTAATATCTTTCATATTGAAATGCAACTATAAGGACTTCTTGTGACTGTTTCTCTGGAGCTTCTCATGTCAGTAAATGTACTAATAGCAGTTATTGTCCTCAAAGAGATCACATCTCATTGGAAAGTTAGCAAAGGAGGCTGAAAAGGAAGAGTGCTATCTCAAAATCCAAAAAGTGTGCATCAAAAAGAGAATGTTAATCAGTGTTAAATGCTCCAGGGAGGTCACCTAGGAGGAAAACCAGTTGGTCCAAGTCAGTGAAGAGACATTTATTGAATGCTTACTATGTGCCAGGCATAGTTCAGGGACTGAGTATATTGTAGTGAACAAGACTGAGCTCTTGCCTTTGAGGAACTTATATTCTAATGGGGAAAAAAAGAAAATAAATATGTAAACATTTATATGTAAAAGCATATAAATGATTTAAAATACTAGGAGCTACAAAGAGAATAAATGGAGGATGTCTTGAGATTTAGCTCACAACCTCAACAAAGGTTTCTTTAAGAAGAATGCTTTCTGTTTTGACACCTGAAATATCTCAAAGGGAACTTTAGGTTTGATAATTAGGAGGTCTTTGGTGATTTTTCAAAGTGCAGTTTTAGTTGAGTGATGAGGAGATTAAGAAGTACAAATAGGTAGTTACAGAATATCCATGGGCATATAAAGTACAGTATAGGAAATGGAGTAGCCAAAGAATTACACCCATGACCCATGGACATGAACAATGGTGAGAGACTGCCTGAAGGAGTGGAGGATACTGGGTGGAGGGGGACAAAGGGGGAAAATTAGGACAACTGTAATAGAATAATCAATAAGATATAATTTTTTTTAAGTCAGAAAAGAATAAAGGGAGTTGTGGTCCAATGAGTGTGAAGTTTTAGTTAGGCTAGATTAATAAGTTCTAGAACTCTGCTCAATGACATAGTGATCATAATTAATAATATAGAACTGTGTACTTAAAATTCTATTAATAGAATAGGTCTCATATTGTGTTCTTACTACATAAAACAAATCAAGGGAACTTATGAAGGTAATGGATATGTTTATTACCTTGATTGTAGTGATGGTATCATATGTCTATGCATATGTCAAACCAATCAAATAGTACATATTAAGTATGTGAAGTTCTTTGTATATCAATCATACCTCAACAAAGATTTAATAAATGAGAGTGATTGCCAACTGAGTAGAAAAAAACAGAAAGGTTCACCCTTGGTGTCTAAATGGAGAAGAAGAAGATGAAAAGAAGCTAAAGGGTAAGGCAGAGTCAAGAATGCTTATGGTTGCTGATGCTTCCTATTTTTAAATTTTTAATTTAATACTAAACTTATTGGTAAACTATAGTGAAGAAGCCAGTAGAAAGGCAGATGTAGAAAATACAGAAGAAAAATAAACAAGAGGAAGGTCCATTCTCAAGCCCCATGAAGAGAATGTTTTATTCACTAAATATTTACTGAGTATTTTTTGTTTTGTTTCTTTTCTTGTGTTGTTTTTAATGTGAAAAACACACTGAAGGAAAATGACTGCCCACTGATTCATTTTGCAAGACGATTCCTGCTTACATATTAAATTAAATTACAGCCAGCATGTGTGAAGGAAAAAAAAATGCTAAACATACTACTTCATATGGTAATTCAGTGAGGAGAGGCACTTACCCCATTAGGAGACATAAGAAAATATTATTTTCATGAAGTTCTTAAAATGGAGATGCCAAATTTTTTAAATGTTATTAAGAAGTCAGCTAAATTTGCCACGTAAAACAAATTCCAAATAAAATTTAATTATATATTTTCCAATATCATATTCTTTTGACAAAAACATTTTAAATCTTATGCTACATGTAACTTGTTTTCTTTTTAAGTAACTTTTTATGGTGGTAGCATTATAAAAATATTTTCATAAAAACTAAATAAGACTTTACAACCTGATGGTCACTATACTTAGCTTATAAGTTGTTGGACCACAAACTAAAAGCTAATTAGAAAAGTCTAAACCTTAGCTATTAGTTTTTGCAGAGGTTAAAGAACATCTTCCTGTAGTGGTTTATGATATTATGAATAAATATTTTCCAGGTACGGTATTTGTTGGCTGATAAGTAGTAGTGGGATTTTGGCCAACTTCATCTCAGTCTCTTTACATCCCTGCCAATCACTTAACAGCTAAGGAATATGTCTCTCCACACAAATGTTTTAGTGGGAATTTTCACAATGCAAATTCAGACCAGATGAACACATGCATCAAATTTTTGAGAAAGTAAAATTATTTTTATAGTTCTGAGCACACTAGGGTTTCTCAATTTTGGAGTTATTGACATTTGGGGTAGGATAATTCTTTGTTGTGGGGAGGCTGTCCTTAGTACTATAGGATGGTTAGCAACATTTCTGGCCTCTAGTCATAGGATCCCCCCTGTCCATTGTGACAACAGCAATGTCTCAGAATATTGCCAAATGTCCTGTAGATGGCAAAATCTTCCCCAGTTGAGAACCATTGATTCAAAGACAGTCATTAATTCTCTAGGATACATAATTCTTAAGACCTGAAAAAGCTATTACAACATTTGCTGTATTAGAAATGCACACAAACAATTCAATAAACAAACAATAAAATGTACAGAACATATAATTAATAATGCTTGTTTTGTGGATAATGGATATGCTTAATCAATTTCACAGTAGGGAAAAAACACTTAACTCTTATGCTGTAATTATAGAAAAGATTCATTAACTTCTCTTAAAAATGTAAATTTTTAATATAGAACACATTTACAAAATATTAGCTTAAGAGTCGTACCTACTTGAGGAACTCACATCAGATCTACTCAGCAAAATATAAGCATTGTAGCTTTATTTCCATCTATAATAACAACATTACCCAATGATAAAGTCAAGCCCTGACCATGGCTACTGTACAAGGCCCACAGGTTTGAAAACTTAGATTCACACTGTAAGCCTCACACAATTTCTCAGTCAATATAACCACAAATCTGTAGTAAAGTCAATAAGCTAAGTAGCATTAAACAAGACATAGGATGCAAGTCATTGGACTCTAAAGGACCTAGAAAGGGGTAATAAATATAGTTCCCTTATTTCTCTAAGAATTATTAAGTTATTAATAATTATCAAGGTCAGGGAGTACAAATGTACTTGCCAGATGAATTAAAAAATCTAGCTACATATCCTTAGCTACACATTATACATTCTACCCAAAGAGAAGGTCTAATTAGCCTAACAACACAAGCATTTTCAAAGCACTGCTTTAAAGAAGAAAACAGAATGGTCAGGATTCAGAACAGAGAAGACCATGCAGTCTAAAAAGGGACTTATAATTATCTCATTTTCTGTGAGTTATTCCTTCCAGATAGTCACTGTGGCTGGCTTCATCCCTGGTAACTAATCTTGCCTCCACTATATTTGCCAGCTGTTTGAGAAACAGTGAAATACAGAATACCAGGCCCACTGAGTTTCAGGGAGCTGTCATACACATGCAGAAACCTGCGGAGCTATGTGGACCTGTGAAAATAAATGGTTCTTTAAAAGGTGTGCTACTCATCTACATGAGCAAGTCAACTATAAAGCCAGATATTTAGCTTTAAACTATGTGTTAATGAACTTAAAATACTTACCCAACATACACTGATTTCAAAGTGCCAAATCTGTATAAATCACAAGCCTAGGTCTCCAGGATATTTCAAATGCAATAATCCATGGCCTCTGGGATGGGTTCTGCAAATAGGGGCTATTGCTAAGCTTTGGTGCAGGTTGGATGCAATGCACATTATTTAAGCATCACCTCAAGAAACAGGAACACTTACCTGTCCATTCTTTCACGCTGCTCAGCTGTCTCTCTTCTGGGCTCTCATGTCAACCCGAATGCATGTTCTTATCACAAATCCTACACAAAATTATAATTGTTTATATAGTAATTTGGTTGTAGGCTCTGGGAGGGCAGAGGTTATGTCTTTTTTTTGTTGTTGTTTTTTTTGTACCTGACATAGAGTCTGACACCTGGTTTGCAGTCATTATTTGACGGTTCAACTATCTAACTGAACTATCCTTTAATACCTGAGTACATGCACATGCACAAGTTTCTATTTACACATCTCATTTTTTATCTCAGTTCACAGAGTCAGGGAAACAAGAAATGTAACATTTATTATTTTCTTTTTAAATTTTTTTATTAAATTCATTGAGGTTGCATTGGTTAATAATATTATATAGGTTTTAGTTGTACAATTTTATAATATATCATCTGTATATTGTTTTGTGTGTTCACCAGCCCAAGTCCAGTCTCTTTCCATCACCTTTTATCCCCCCTTTACCTTCAATTACCTCCCACCATCCCCTTTCCCTCTGCTAGTCATAATATTGTTATCCATGTCCATGAGATTTTTTTTCTTAATCCCTTCACCTTTTTCACCCAGCCCTGCAACACCCTCCCCTCCAGAAGCTGCCAGACTGCTCTCTACCAACAAATCTGTTTCTATTTTGTTTGTTAGTTTATTTTGTTCATTAGGTTCTATATACGAGTGTAATCATATGGTATTTGTCTTTCCCTGACCGCCTTATTTCACTCAGCATAATGCTCTCCAGGTCCATCCATGCTATCACAATGGATAAGATCTCCTTTTTTATGGATAAGTAATATTCAATTGTTTAAATAAACCACAGCTTTTTTATATACTCATCCACAGGTAGACACTTAGACTGCTTCCAAATCTTGGCTATTATAAATAATGCTGCAGTGAACATATGAGTGCATAAATACTTTTGAATAAGTGTTTCAGGTTTATTCACATATATTCCCAGAAGTGGAATTGCTGGATCATGAGGCAGTCCATTTTTAATATTTTGAGGTATCCCCATACTATTTTCCACAGGAGTTGCACCAATATGCATTCCTACCAACAGTGCATGAGGGTTCCCATTTTCTCCTCATTCTCACCAACACTTGTTTGTTGATTTATTGATGATGGCCATCCTTGCAGGTGTGGGGTGATATCTCACTGTGGATTAATTTGCATTTCTCTGATGGTTAGAAAGGTTGAGCATCTTTTTATATGTCTATTAGTCATCTGTATGTCCTCTTCGGAGAAGTATCTATTCTGGTCCTTTGCCCAGTTTAAATTGGATTGTTTTGGGGGGAGAGGTGTTGAGTTTTATAGGTTGTTTATAAATTTTTGATATTAACTTTTTATCAGATGTACCATTGAAACATATGCTCTCCCATTCAGTAGGCTGTCTTTTCATTTTGTTGATGGTTTCCTTTGCTGTGTAAAATCTTTCTAGTTTGATGTAGTCCAATTTGTTTATTTATTCTTTGCTTCCTTTGCCAGAGGAGATATTTCAGAAAAATATATTGCTATGAGAAATGTCTGAGATTTTACTGCCTGTGTTTTCTTCTAGGATTTTTATGTTTTGCATCTAACATTTAAGGTTAATATATTTTTAGTTTATTCTATTTAATGGTGTAGGATGTTGGTCTAGCTTCATTTTTTACACATATCTATTCAATTTTCCCAACACTATTTATTGAATACATTATCTTTACCCCATTGCATGTTCTTACCTCCTTTGTCAAATGTTAATTGACTTCAAAGACATGCATTTGTTTCTGGGCTCTGTATTCTGTTTCATTGATCTCGTCGGCGGCGGCAGCCGTCCATCTCGAGAGACGATGGTGTAGCTTCTTACGAGTCTATCTGCACCGCCGAGAATGGCTGTGCAGTCCGACTCGGGAGTGACACGGTATCTGTCTCCTCCCGTGTTGAATCGACATCTTGCGATGTCGCTGGAGTGTCCTCTCCAGTGAAGCTGAAGCCACAGAGCCTGGGCAGGGTGATATGGAGGGTCTGCTGTTGCCCATGCAGCAGACCCCCCCTCTCTTCGCAGCTGAAGGATCCAAGGGAAAGACGGAGTCAATACAGCTTGGCTTCAGGTGCGCCGCAGGAGTTGCCGGTGTTGACTACAACGTCAAACCGCCTTAGGGACTCCGGCTCCGGATTTTCTGTCGGGGTTTACTCCCCTAGCCTTTCCCCTGAAGAGGTATGCCGCAAGGCAGCGGAGGTTTTTTGGAATCAGAGTTTTCCTTCTCTGTTCATTGATCTATATGTCTGTTTTTATGCCAGTATTATGCTGTGTTCATTAGTATGGCCTTGTAGTATAGTTTGATATCAGGTAACATAATTCTTCCAATTTGTTCTTTCTTCTCAAGATTGCTGCAGTTATTCAGGGTCTTTTATGGTTCCATATAATATTTTTTGAATATTTCTCTAATTCTAGGAAATATGCCATTGGTATATTGATAAAAGTTGTATTGAATCAATAGATTGCTTTGGGTAGTATGTACCTTTTAATGATGTTGATTATTCCTATCCATGAGCACAGTATACGCTTTCACTTATTTGTATCTTTTTTAATTTCTTTTTTCAGTGTCTTATAAGTTTCCAAGTATGTGTCTTTTATATCTTTGGTTAAATTTATTCCCTGGTATTTTTTAATAAATGTAAGTAAGATTCTTTTATTAGTTTCCCTTCTTTTTTCCTTTTTATTAAGTTTATTAACTGAATAACAAATTTATACAGGCTTCAGACACACAATTCCACAACACATCATCTGTGCACTGTATTGGGTGCTCATCACCTCAATCAGTTATCCTTCCACCACCATTTATCCCCTTTACTCCCTCTTTCACCTCTGCCCACCTCCTTCCCCTTAGCAATCATCAAAGTGTTGTCTGTGTTCACGAGTTTTTTACCTTTTTTTCTTTTTTGCTCAATCCCACCACCCTCTAATCCAGCACCCCAATTCTCCCACTGAGAGCTGTCAGCCTGCTCTCTATCTATGAGTTTGTCTCTGTTTTGCTTGTTAGTTCATTTTATTCATTAGTTCATTTCCCTTTATGATAGTTAATTACTAGTGTATAGAAATATACCTGATTTCTGGGCATTTATTTCACAACTGGCCGGGGGAGAGTAATTGGTCCTATTTACATCTAGTGAGTAGAGATCAGAAATGCTGTTAAGAATCCTAAATTGCACAAAATAACCCCTCCCATACAACAAAGTATTATCTGCCACAAATGTCAATAGTAACAAAGTTAAAACCCCTATAACATAATTTTTAATATTTTACCCAAAGAAAGTTTCAATGTTTCCAACTATAAAATTATGTAGATTTTGGCAAATCGACAGCTATTTCTCACCATTAATAGGTTATCAAAGGAAAGGAGAAATAAACTGATATTATGAGGAGCTCATACTGTGCTAGGCACAGTGTTCAATACTTTGCATTGGTACATTTAATCCTTATTAAAAGTACTGTCAGGTAGTTACTATGGTTATTTCCATTATACAGCATTTTAAAAAACCAAGTTTCAGAAAAAGTAAATAATTGATCACAGTTACAGCATCTAAAAGCAGCAGAGAAAAAACTTACTGTCAAACTGTACTACAGAGCTGATAACATTCCAGTCTAAACTAAAAGATCTGAATTATGGATCTTTTTTCTCCAAATTTATTGAGATATAATTGACATATAACATTATAAATTTAATGTGTACAATGTGTTGATTAGATATGATTGTATATAAAAATGCAAGTCACCATAGCAGTAGCTAACACCTTCATCACCTTGTTACCAAGTGAAAAGAGGGTTCTTTCATGTAGCACCTTGGTGTAAAATCCAACAATTAGTATTAAAGAAAACAGGTCTTTATTTACAATATTCCAACCCGGTGAGGGCTGTGAGCATTCCTGCTAAGAGCCCTGTCCTCCCACAGGACCCAGCACTTTCCTTGCTCCACCAAAGGCTATAAACCAAAACCATGCCCAAAAGTTCCCCATTCCTTATCTGTCATCTCTCTCCTGGGGTACAGTGTCATCAGCCTTTGTATAACAGTACAGCAAAACAGTGCTGTGTTGCACTGGATCATGGTGAAGTCCAGTGAAGGCACAAGTCCCAAACATCCTCTTCACATTTCCAGAGTTTCAAAACGTCACAATTCCAGGCTTTGGAGTCTGCTGAAGCCAGCACAATTAAAGCAACAGCAGCAGACCAGCTTTCTTACTAGCCTAGGCCACACGGCCTTCCTTTCCTTCTTTCAGACTACATGGCTCCATGCCCTTTCAAAACTGCATGCTTCTTCCCCTGTAAATGGCTGCCACCTTATTTTTAAATCCCTGACTGTGGCCTGTGATGTAGTGGGCATGGTAACTGGTTCTGACCATTCACAGAAACTTGTGCAGGCCTGTGTGCTCTTTCCTCACCATTCTATGGTCAAAACCCTTCCCATCTCCTTGGGGCCTTAGAAGAACCAAACCATCTGCATAACTAAGACACTAGCTACTAGCCATTGATGTGCAAAGGTATCTTGAAAGCTGTGCTCTACTGAGTCCTCTTTCCCCATTCTCAAACTGCAGACTCCGGGGAATTTTGCAGCCCCTCTCTATAACAACCTCACATAACCTTTTCTCTTTCATAGTTAGAACATTTAAGATCTACTCTCTTAGGAACTTTCAAGTGTATGATACAGTATAGTTAACTATGATAACCATGCTGTACATTATATCCCCAGATCTTATTCATCTTATATCTGGAAGTTTGTACCCTTTGACCATCTCCTAATTTTCCCTACTAAAAAGTCCCTGGTAACCAGCAGTTTGCTCTCTGTTTTATGAGTTTGGCAGTTTAGAGTCCACATATGAGAGATTATAGAGTATTTGTCTTTCTTTGATGTATATCAGCACAATGACCTCAAGGTCCATCCATTTTGCCATTACATTTTCTTTATACATTCATCTGTCAAAAGACACTTAGGTTGTTTTCATATCTTGACTATTATGAATAATGAACACAGGACTGTAGATACCTCTTTAAGATAATTTTCATTTCCTTTGGATATATGCTCAAATATGAGATTGATGTATCTTATGGTGGTACTATTTTTATTTTATTTTGCTTATTATTGAATATATTGAGGTAACACTGGTTAACAAAATTTTACAGGTTTAAAGTGCACAATTCCACAACACATCATCTGTAAACTTTATTGTGTGTTCACCACCCCAATTACCTTTAATTTTGTGAGAAACCTCCATACTGTTTTCTATAGTGGCTATACCATTTTATATTTCTACTAACACTGCATGAGGGTTCTTTTACCCTCAAGTACTTTTTTTAGAGATGTTTTCTTTATTCTAAGTGAATGTCAAGCATGAAGGCTTGCCATTCCACAAGGAATACTGTATAACTTTCTTTTTTTGAAAAATCTTCAATAATGAGTAATAGTAAATAAGCTCTGAGGCTTTCCAGGGGAGCAAGCCAGAAATAGTGCAGGATTGAAGAACTCATACCATAACTGACCAAAAAAAGCAAATAATACATCAGTGCTTAAACTTAGACAAAACTTGATCTCATTTAATATACTTGTAGAAGTATGATTTAGATATAAAATAACTTGGCCCAAGTTGAAAGAAAACTCAAGAAATTAATATATGACCCCTACTACCACCTTTTTACATATCTCTCAGTTTACAGAAACAAGAAAATTAATTTGAGTGGACATGTAAAAAGGTAGAGTGTACTGTGTGAAGCCCATTTATCCACTGCCAATAACCAGCCCTGCAAAGTTAAATGCTAAAAAAGATGCAAACCGTATAACCCATGTGATTGCCTACCTACCTACCCAGCCATCTATAATATAATTCCACTTCCTTCTAGTCAGGTAGAACATCAGAGAACTAGAAGTGATTACCTGAGAACTAGAGGCACAAACCACTTTCCGGACAGCTGAAACAAGGCAAAACCATATCAACTTCACACTTTTTTTATGAAAATGGATCCCTTACTCTGAGAGGAAATTCAACAAAACTTGAAGAGCCCTCTCCACCAACAGATGAGTGTATGCACCCTCAACATGAAGCAGCTTATCGTGTTACAGAGATGCCAACAAATTCAGAGAAACTAGGAACTAAGAAAAAAATAACTGCAACTACATACAGCCCTAGACATCTCTCACTTTCTCAACACCAACCTCTTCCCTTACAAAAGAGCTTAATGACTGAACACAGAATAGAAATGGTAAATCCAAAGCTGCTTAGAGCATGTTCCAAGGCACTGGTCCATAAATGTAGAGCCATAGAATAATTTTAGAAGGTAGGCTAAAAGAACAGATTCACAATCTCCAAATTTAAAATTGGTTCAGTAGGTCTGGAATACAGATTGATGCTCTGTTTTGCACATCTATGTTTGAGAACCACTGTTCAAAGTGGATAAAGCAAGTGAAGCTAATAGTTGCCATGTCAACCAGAAGATATCAAGGATACTGTATTCACATTATTTGAGAGGGAAAATAAATGGTCCTGTTCAAAAAAATAGGAAAAAAGCAAGTAATTACAACATGAAACCTATGTGTAAAATGCTCTAAAATGGAGAAGGGGAAAGAATAGGAATACAGCAAGTAAAGACAGCTAAATTGCTCTTCTTCCAGCTTCTAACACAGTAGCTAGAAAAGTAGGAAGATCTTAGACAATATGTAACAAATGGATAAAATAAAACTATAATTCTCTATAACTCTAAAATCAATCAGAAGCAATAAGAAACATTATCAAGCCTATAAAAATTTTGAGCCAATAACATCAAGAATAGACTTGAGAAACAACACAGGGATTAAAGGACAAACAGATGAGCATAATATATAGCATGATATAAAAAATATTAGAAATCAACTGGGTTAGAATTAAGCTTATTAACTGTGGAAATGTACTGAAATTTGGAAGAAGTAGAAGTTCAATATTTTTTTATTTTATTACTTTATTATAATTTTGGCCTATAGTATCAATTGAAACATTCTTTGAATGTAGCTCTAACAAGAAAAAGTTATGGGGCCCTAGCTCAATGATTGATTCCTCTCAACCTCATCTTTTTCATCTGCAAATTGAAACTGAGAAGTGTAGATGTCTCACAAGGTTATTGTGAGGGTTAAATGAGATGTGCATGCAAATCCTCACATAATTACATAGAAAAAATATCAATGGGTATCAGCTATAGCTATTAATATTTCATAGGTAGAAATCAAAGAAACTCTTGTTTATTTAAAAGTAATACTTGAACATTTTAAATTGAATGTACTATTTTAAATGTTTAAAACTGAAACTTAGCAGAATAAGAATAGTTGACACATTCAGTATTGTTCAGATGGGAAACAAATGTAACATAAAGAGCTAAATAAAATCAGAAAAGTATGAAAAGAGATAATGAGTAAGAACAAATATGTTAGTCCAATCACACCCACCCTCTTTTAATGAGAAAGACTCATAGTGAGTCTAATTAATAATAATAAAATAATGTTTTATTTACACAGCTAAACACAAAACTTCTAAAGGAAAGTGACTCAGAAAGAATGAACATATAAACTTTTGTAAAAGGTTACTAGATAATATAAAAATAAATGGGAACAGATAATCGTCGTCGTCGTCGGCAGCCGTCCGTCTCGAGAGACGATGGCGTAGCTTCTTGAGAGTCTATCTGCACCGCCGAGAATGGCTGTGCAGTCCGACTCGGGAGTGACAATCCCTGCCACACTTGTTACAGGTGAAGGCAGATGGCCGTTGTTGCTGCTGTTGACGCTGCTTCCGCCTCGATCTTTTCTGGACTGCCTCCTCGTTGCACGCAGCCTCTGCACGTGACGTACCTTGCCTGACCGCGAGCCTCCAGGCTAGGCGGTCGTCTGCTTGAACTCCCCATGTGTTGAGATTGATGGAGCATTGTGTCATGTCCTTTTTGCAGATGTCTTTGAACCGCAGTTTTGGGCGCCCTGTCATCCTCTTGCCTTCTGCTAGCTCGCCGTAGAGGAGGTCTTTGGGGATACGGCCTGCATCCATTCTTTTGACATGGCCGAGCCACCTGAGGCGTCTCTCGCTAAGAACTGCATGCAAACTGCTCATATTGGCTCGCTTCAGCACCTCGGTGTTGGGGACCTTATCCTGCCAGGCGACATGCAGGACGCGTCGCAGGCACCTCATGTGGAAGCTGTTGAGTTTCCTTTCGTGCCTTGCGTAGGTGGTCCACGTCTCGCTGCCATAGAGGAGAGTGCTGAGTACGCAGGCTTGGTAGATGCGCAGTCTGGTTTTCTCAGTGAGGCTGGAATTGTTCCACGCTCGCCGGTTCAGTCTGGCCATAACTGTGGCTGCCCTGGCGATTCTCCGGTTGACCTCCAAGTCGACTGACAGAGAGCTCGAGATGGTGGACCCGAGGTAAGTGAAGTCGTTGACAACCTCCAGGGTGTATCCGTCGATGGTGATGCATGGGGGAGTCCCCGTGCCTTGAGCCATAACATTCGTCTTCGTCAAGCTGATGGCTAGTCCGAACTCCTTGCATGCGTGGGAAAGGCAAGTGACTAGCTGCTGGAGTCCCTCTTCGGAGTGTGATGTCAAAGCTGCGTCGTCGGCGAAGAGCATCTCATGGATGAGCACCTCTTTGACTTTGTTCTTGGCTCGTAGACGGGCCAGGTTGTAGAGCTTGCCATCGGATCTGGTGTGAATGAAGACACCCTCGCTGCAGTCCTTAAAGGCGTATTGGAGGAGCATGGAGAAGAAGATTCCGAACAGCGTAGGCGCGAGGACGCAGCCCTGCTTTACTCCGCTGCTGACTGGGAAGGCCTCAGAGGTTGCGCCGTTGTAGGACACCGTGCTGTGCATGTTGTCGTGAAAGGACATGACCACAGCAAGCAGATGTGGTGGACAGCCAATCTTCCATAGCAAGCTGAAGAGACCGCTTCGACTGACCAGATCAAACGCCTTCGTAAGGTCGATAAAGGCGAGGTAGAGTGGTTTATGCTGCTCGTGACACTTCTCCTGCAGCTGGCGTAGGGAGAAGATCATGTCCACTGTTGAACGGCCAGCTCTGAAGCCACACTGGGACTCTGGGTAGACGCGGGAAGCAAGGGTCTGCAGGCGGGCAAGAGCGACCCGGGCGAATACTTTGCTGACGACGCTGAGGAGAGAGATGCCCCAGTAGTTGTTGCAGTCGCTGCGGTCTCCTTTGTTCTTGTACATGGTGATAATGTTGGCATCTCTCATATCCTGGGGGATGTAACCCTCCTTCCAGCAGCGACAGAGTAGATGGTGGAGCGGCTGTAGCAGGACTGGTTTCCCGCTCTTTAGGATTTCTGGAGGGATTCCATCGCTTCCTGGTGCTTTCCCGCAAGCGAGGCGGTCGATGGCTTTGCTGAGCTCTGCCGCAGTAGGTGGGGTGTCTAGCTCCTCCATGACTGGTAGGTCTGGGATGGCGTTAAGAGCAGTGTCTGTTACGGTGTTCTTCGTTGCGTACAGCTCGAGGTAGTGCTCGGTCCACCGCCGCATTTGCTGTTCCTGGTCAGTGATGACCTCACCTGTCTTGGACTTAAGGGGGGCGATCTTGGAGGGGATTGGGCCTGTTGCCTTCTTGATACCCTCATACATTCCTCGTGCATTGCCTATATCGGCAGCTTCCTGGATGCTTCTGCACAGGTTTAGCCAATAGGTGTTGGCACAGTGGCGGGCGGTCTTCTGGACTTTGTTCCTGGCAGCCCGTAGAGCTTGAAGTGTACTGGGAGTGGGCGTGACCTTGTAAGCCAGTAGGGCCTTCCTCTTAGCCTCGATCACGGGTTTCATTTCTTCCCAGTGAGCCTCGTACCAGTCAGCGTTCTTCCGCTCTTTCTTCCCGTAAGCAATAATGGCGGAGTTGTATATGGCGTCGCGGAGACGTGGCCAATTGGATTCGATAATGTCATCTGCCGCCACTCCCTCGCCGAGTGCATCTTCCATCTTGTTGATGAATTGCTGGGTCTTAACTGGGTTGCTGGCACAACTGGTGTTGATGCGTGGGCGACCCTTCATCTTGGAGTGGTGCAACCTCTTCGGCATTATGCGCACCTTGCTTACCACGAGGGCATGGTCCGTGTCGCAGTCTGCACTGTGGTAGCTGCGGGTGAGGAGGGTGCTGCCAATATCCGTTCTTCTGGTGATGACGAGGTCAAGCTGGTGCCAATGGCGGGAGCGGGGGTGCCTCCATGACACCTGGTGGATCTCTTTGCACTTGAAGAATGTGTTTGTCACGCACAGGCCATGGTGACACGAAAGCTCAAGCAGTCGCTGACCATTCTCATTGATCTTTCCTCTCCCAAAGTTTCCAAGGCAGGTGGGCCAGGCCATGTGGTCGGCTCCTACTCTTGCGTTGAAGTCTCCAAGGAGATAGAGAGCATTACTTCTGGGGATCTTGGATAACGCTTCGTCCAGTGCATGGTAGAACTGTTCTTTCTCTTCGATGGTGGCGCAGAGGGTTGGGGCGTACGCGCTAAGAATGCTGACTGGGCCAAAAGTTGTTGACAATCGGAGGGTAAGTAATCTCTCTGTGCCTCCTGTGGGTGGCTCTATGGAGTTAACAAGCGTGTTCTTCACAGCGAACCCAACACCGTGCTGTCTTGGTTGGTCCGGAGACTTCCCTTGCCAGTAGAAGGTGTAGTTGGTTTCTCTGATAGTTCCGTTGTCGGCCAACCGGGTCTCCTGTAGAGCCGCAATGTCGATGTTTAGTCGTGCCAGTTCCCTATCGATGACAGCGGTTTTCCTGGCACCCTTGATCCACGGAAGGTCTGCAGTAAGTCCGGGGCACATGGTCCTGATGTTCCAGCTAGGGAGGCGAAGAGCCGGAGGCTTCTTTCTTGTTGTTTGCTTGGAATTAACTGGTGCGGGTGTTTTGTGGCCCACTTTTCGAGAGGCGCCTCTCTGATCCCCACGCACCCAGTGGGGCAGGCGAGCCATGGCGAGACGGCACCTAATTGGCTGGGGCTGCCCAGCTTGAGGCGGGCGGTAGCTGTCCAGTGAGGTGCGATGACCTCTCCCACCGTCAGAGGAGACCCCTGGCGCTCGTTTCCTTCGCCAATCGGATGAGCTTATAACCGGTATCTGTCTCCTCCCGTGTTGAGTCGACATCTTGCGATGACGCTGGAGTGTCCTCTCCAGTGAAACTGAAGCTACAGAGCCTGGGCAGGGTGATATGGAGGGTCTGCTGTTGCCCATGCAGCAGACCCCCCCTCTCTTCGCAGCTGAAGGGTCCAAGGGAAAGACAAAGTCAATACAGCTTGGCTTCAGGTGCGCTGCAGGAGTTGCCGGTGTTGACTACAACGTCAAACCGCCTTAGGGACTCCGGCTCCGGATTTTCTGTCGGGGTTTACTCCCTTAGCCTTTCCCCTGAAGAGGTATGCCGCAAGGCAGCGGAGGTTTTTTGGAGTCAGAGTTTTCCTTCTCTGAAGGAACAGATAATAATTACTTTAAAAAGCAAAATCTGGAAAAGGCCTATTTTTACTCAAAACTCATTACAAATCAGTCACATGACCATGCTGAGTTGCAAAGAAGGCTGGAAAATATAGTCCAGGGATCCATACAGTCAGATATCTTGTATGAATTCTAGTAGTAAAGAAGAAAAGGATTGTTGTATATCTATAATTCTCTCACGGAATTTTGTTATTAGATAAAGGATAAAGCAAGAGTGTTGGTCAGAATAAGTATTTTACATTTGTGTGGAAGTACTAGACAATACAATTCAGTCAGGGAACAAAATTTCAGAAACTAAAAGGCAAAAATCATTATTTATAGAAAATATAACATTATATTAGCTACAATCTTATAAAACTTTAACAGAATCAATTGAAGATATGTTAGAATCTATAAGAAAAAAGTATAAAATGGAAAATATATTTAAAAATTTTCTTTTAATTATACAAGAAACAAGAGCAACAACAGCAACACGACACTAAATTTAATAATTAGAAATTATCCTAATAATCTGTACATGATGTTCCTATGACATTTATTTTATAACCAAAAATCGTACCTTTTGACCACCTTCACTCATTACACCTGCTTCACACTCCCTACCTCTGGCAACCACCAATCTATTCTCTGTGATTATAGTTAATAATACTGTATTGCATATTTCAAAGTTTCTAAGAAATTAGATCTTAAAAGTTCTCAACACAGGAAAAAATATTTTAACTATTTATGGTGATGGATGTTAACTAGATTTATAGTGGTGGTCATTTTGCAATATAAACAGATATCAAATCATTATGTAAATGTATGTAATGTAATTAATGTAATGTTATATGAAAATTATATCTCAAATAAAAAATAACCTAATTTGAATTGAATAACAATGTGAACTAGTTACAGTTGAATTCTCCAAAAAGTGACTATTTTTAAAGTACAAAGCAATTAAATTACCCATCTTGCTTAAAACTCTGCCCACTGTAGTTGAAAAGAAATCAAGTTTCTTTCGATGACCTAGGCCTCTCTCACCTCATGTCTAATAACTTCTTCCTTTGCTTCAAATTGCTTCTTCTGGGCAAGAAATTCAACCACATCAGCCTCCTGTTTGTCTCTGAACATGTCAAGCTAGGTCTTGCTTTGGGGCATTTGTAGTAGCTGTTTTCTCTTCCCAGATGGTGCTTCCCTCAGATTTTCTAATGGAAGGATCCTTTTTATCTATTCATGTTCTAACTGAAAACTCATATAAGTCAAGAAGTATTTTTGACCATTGTTTGTCTACAACAGCCATACCTTCCCACCAAGTCATTTCATTGCCTATTCCACTGTTATATGGCAATGTCAAATGAAAAAAGCTGTTATACAAGATTACATATAGTATAATTAGATTATTATCAAGAACATGCTGTGTCATTTTAAAACATATTAAATAATGATTAGAGGTGGGAGATGTGGGTGTTTGAAATGGGTGAAGGAGGTAAAAAAAGACAAATTTCCAGTTATAAAATAAATAAGTCATGGGGTTAAAATATACATATGTTAGGTTAATTTCTATATATTTTGCAATTATATTGGTATAATATTGCATATTTGCACTATCATACATGAAAAAGATATTAGTAATATAATGTATTATATTGGTATGTTTATATAAGCATATTAGATAGTGGAACATTTACCATAATACTGTGTATACATGATATATTGAAGAAAATAGTTACCCAGTGAGGTTTTCAGATAATTGTTACTCTGTCCTTTATATTTTGCTCTGTTCTCTGATTTTTGATAGATGATAGATAGATACATACAATAAGAGGGAAACAGTTGTATCAGTTAGGATATAAGTGCAGAATATCCTTTCTCAAGCTAGCTTAAACAAAAAAGAACTTTATTAACTTTCCCCAAATACCTGAAAGCAGTATTGTCTTTAGTCATGTGGTCAGTCAAAAGCAATTTATTAAGTACATAATTATGTGCCTTTTAGTTCCTAAGCATATAGAAGTAAGAAGGACAATGTCCCTTCCCTCAGTTATCTTCTATTCGAGAGAGGATAGAGAGAAAATAAATTTATAATAGGTTAAATGCATTTGGATACATTTCAGGTCCTGATAAATGCTGAAGAAGCTAAGTTAAGGAAATGTAGTAGGTAGAGGGTGGTAATGGAGGTTTGCTTGTTTGAGTGAAATGGAAAATCCTTTAAGAAAGAGGTATCATTTCAGTTGAGAATTGAATGACATGACATCTCTGCAATGATTATGGAAGACTTCCATGGAGTTAAACACCAATATAAAGAACAGTGGACAGAAAGTATAGTTGGATTGAAATGAAACAAGCAAGGATCAAATAGAGATGACGTAGGAGAGAAAAGCAGAGCTAGAGTCTGTAAATCCTTGGTGGTGGGAATGAGGAAGGAGAGTGGAGTCAGGTTTAGGTCTCATTCCCCCTAATTACCTCCAATGTCTCATGGAGATTTGAAATGAGAGATGTTGGAACTGTTCCACATGCATGATCCCCGAATTTTCATAGAATATCTCACACGCTGCTCTTTATTCCCTCACTTGTATGCATTAAATTCACTCAGTTTTTTCTCTGTAACTCCTTACATTAATTCTATGAGGCCACTATCACACCTATTTCATAAACAAAGAAACTGTATTAGTTTCCTATTGCTGTCTTAACAAATCACCACAAAAAGTGATAATACACAAATGTATTCTCTTCCAATACTGGACTGAATTGGGTCCCATTGGGATAGAAGTAAAATGTCAGCAGTGTTCTGTTCCTTCAGGAGGCTCTAGGGTAGAATCTATTTCTTTGTGTCTAGAGTTTTCTTGCATTCCTTGAACTGTGGTTCTGAATTACTGATCTATGCATTCATCTTTCTATTCCCTGAGTCTGACCCTCTTGCTTCCCTCTAATAAGGACTTGTGATTACATTAGCCTGCATGGATAATCCAGGGTGATCTATCTCAAGATCTTTAATTTAATCACATCTACAAAGTCTCTTTTATCATGTAAGGTAACATAGTAACAGGTTCCAGAGTATGGACATATTTGATAAAAGGAATATGATATTGCCTACCACAAAAAGTGACTTTCACCAAAGTGATTTGGCCAATGCTCCACTACTATGAAGAGACAGAGCCTTTCCTGAACCCAGGACCAATCACTAATTAATGTTTTCAGAGGGGCATTATATCAAAGGACATCCTTAGGACAGAGATATAAGGATTTAGAGGTAATCCAGGTTTATTAAGACACTAATAAATGGCACTAATCAGGCCAGTACATCACCTGTGTGCCTTTAACCTGAATAGCAGTAGTTTAGTGGTTAAGAAGTATAAAAGTCAGGAGTTACATAAATTGTTTTTGATGCTCTACAATTTACTAGTTGTTGGATCTTGGACAAATACTTTACCACTCTGTGTCTCAGTTTTCTCTTCTGTAAAATATATCACAAGGTAATCATAAAGAGCTAATTAAATAATGCCAAGGCAACATAAATTATATCATATATGATCAAACAACCATATCTATTATTATTAGCATATTATTTTAGTTTCAAAATCAAAAAATATTACATTAATGTTCACTTTTCATTGAATATTGTTATAATTTTGTGTTTTGCTTTCAAGATAAGGAATCAGAAGACAACATACACAGTAAGAAGGATTACATTATTCTAGTCTAGTATATATATAAGGTTTTCATTTTTGTAGCCTAAAAAGTGACCTCATTAACAAAGGAGTTCTTTATCAGTTCTTTAAGTCATGTCAAAGAGAAATTATCACAAGATTGTTTTGTGCAACAAAAATATAATAAACTGGTCTAAGTTCCTTGGTCTTACAGTACTTGCATTACTTCAAACCTGTGACAGAAATGATATAGACTATGCAAAAATTCACTTATTAACTGAAAGAAGAGCTAATTAGTATTCTTAGGGGTCAAGATCCTTTTCTGACTTTAGTAGTCTTTTTAAAAATCTCTGTATATACATGTCTTTGCAAAAAGGTAGAGCTAGAAGAACAATGCTTGAAGCCTCTTTGTTCTCCTTATGGTTGCATTATCAGAAAAAAAAGTTATATTCAAAGAAATATTTAAACACATTTTCTGCTTAAAATAGCCCAGAGCTGGAAGACAAAAATCTATACTCTGTAAATTGCATTAAAACTTCATTTTTCTTTACTAGTGTGTAGGTCTCAAGAGTTATGTGTGGGTATAATATCTGCACAGTCACAGTCAGCCACTTTCCTCAAGGTAATGCAAGACCCACACAGAACATATAAGCCTAATTTTTCTTGAGTATTCTCTTATATTTCCCCTTTCTCATTAGTTATAGTCACTTTATGGATCTGTTCTGCATTGGCACTAACTATATTCTGAGAGTCTTCTATTATAGAAAAGTTCCTAGAACAGTGGAACTGTGTTTTTGAGAATTAATTGCTACTTGGCTTCTAGGACTTCACATTTGATCACATTAGCTTTTTATTCTACCCATTCTAGACTACTGACCACTTATGCTATGTTGCATTTCAGAATGCACACCTTCTTGACTATTATAACCCGATCAATTTACCTTTAAAAAACATTATTTAAAAAACAATTTTACTTAATTATTTTTAGAGAGAGGGTAAGGGAGTGAGAAAGAGAGGAAGAGAAGCATCAATGTGTGGTTGCCTCTCACATTCCCCTAACTGGGGGCCTGGTTGGAAATCCAGGCATGTGCCCTGACTAGGAATTGAACTGACAACCTTTTGTTTGCAGGCTGGCACTCAATCCACTGAGCCACACCAGCCATGGCTAAAAACATTATTAAAGTATAGTTGGCATACAATATTATGTTAGTTTCATATTTACAGCATAGTGATTTGATATTTATATACCTTACTATGTGATCACCACAAAAGGTCTGGTAATATCTATCACTGCAAAGTTATTATGTTATTATTGACTATATCCTCTGTGCTGTACACTATATCTTTATGGTTTATTTATTTTATAACTGGAGGTTTGTATCCCTTATTCACCTTTTTTACCCATCTCCCTATTCCTCTTCCTTCTAGCAATCATTAGTTTGTTCTCTATATCTATGAGTCTGTTTTGTTTTTCATTTTCTTTGTTCTTTTAGAATCTACATATAAGTGAAATAGTATGGCATTTTTCTTTCTCTGTCTAACTTTTATCACCTAGCATAATAATTCCTATGTTCATCTATGTTGTTGCAAATGGCGAGATTTTTTTTATAAGTATTATTGTATTGTGTGTATGTGTGTGTATATCTCACATCTTCTTTACCCATTCATCTATTGATGAACACCTAGGTTGCAATGAACATAAGGGTGCCTGTATCTTTTCAAATTAGTGTTTTTATTTTTTTTTCAGATAAATACCCAGAAGTGGAATTGTTGGGTTGTATTTTTAAGTTTTTTGAGAAAATTCCATAATGTTTTCCATGGTGGCTACACCAATTCACAATCCTGCCAACAGGGATCTGATAAAGAACTATTATCCAAAATACACAAAACAACTCTTAAACCTCAATAATAGAAACAACAGCTTTATTTTAAAAAATAAGCAAAAGACTCAAATAAATAAATCACCAAAAAAGATACACAAAATATAAACATGAAAATATGCTTAATACCATATGTCATTAGGGAATTGAGAAAAAGTGGGGACAGAAGGGGAAGGGTCTAGTCAAGGAACTAGTCATGGACATGGACAACAGGGTGAGGATTGACTGTGGGAAAAGGAGTGGGTGGGGTAAGGGGGAGCAATGGGGGAAAAAGTGAGAGAACTGTAATAGAAAAATAATAAATAAAAGAAAAAAGAAATTAAAAACAATGAAATATCACTACACATCTATTAGAATAGCCAATATCAAGTATAATGACAACAACAAATGTTGGTGAGTATGTGGAGCAACAGGAGCTCTCATTCAGTGGTAGTGGGAATGCAAAATGGTACAGTTACTTTGGAAGACAGTCTGGTGGTTTCTTACAAAACTAAATATACTCTTACCATATGATCCAACAATTGTGCTCTTTTGTATTTATCCAAAGTAGTTGATAACATATCTATACAAAAACCTGCACACATATATTTATTGCAGCTTTATTCATAACTGCCCAAACTTGAAAGCAATGAATATCTCCTTTAATAAGTGAATGAATTAATATACTTTGGAATCTCCAGACAATGGAATATTATTGGTGCTAAAAAATATAGCTATCAACCCATGAAAATACATGGAGTAAACTTTATTGCATATTACCCAGTGAAAGAAAAACAATCTGAAAATGCTAATTACTGTGTGATTCCAACTATATGACACTTGGGAAAAGGTAAAACTATGGCAATAATAAAAAGTTCAGTGATTGTCAGGGATTGGGCAGGGGGAAAGATTAATAAAAAGAGTACAGAGGATTTTTAAGGTAGTGAAAATATTTTGTATTGTACTATAATGATAGATCTGTGCCATTACACATTTGTCCAAACCCATGGAATGTAAAACACCAAGAATAAACTCATATAAACTATGGACTTGGAGCAATTATGCTATATCAATGTAGGTTCACCATTTGTAACAAATATATCACATTTGTGGGAATGTCAATAATGGAGAAAGAAGAAGGCCAAATAGGTGGATACAAATCAAAGGAAGTGGGTAAATTTGGTACCAGAGACATGTAGAGGTTTTCTCTTTTTATTTGCTCATTTATTATTATCTTATCCTGAGAGAGGAAAGGGGAGAGAGAGAAACACTGATGTAAGAGAGAAATGTCAATTGGTTGCCTCCCATACACATCTGGAGTGGGGATGGAACCCGCAACCTACGTATGTGCCCTGATCAGGAATCAAACCCAAACCCTTCAGTTATGAGATGGATGATGATCCTACCAACTGAGTCACACTGTCCAGGGCTAAAGTTCTCTTTTTTTAAATAGTTTTATTGAGATATAATGCACATGCCATAAAAATTAATCCATTTAAAGTATAAATTTCAGTTTTTTTTGTATATTTAGAGTTGCAAAACTATAACCACAATACAAGTTTAGAATATTTTAGTCACTTTGAAATAAAAACTGCTCATATCTATTATCGATCAGTCCCATATCCACCTGCCTCTGGCCCCTAGCCATCACTACTCTACTTTCTTCCTCAGTGTATGTGTATACACTGAACATTTCAATATACATGAAATCATACAATATGTGGCCCTCTGTGTTTGGCTTTCCTCACTTACTATATGCTTTCAGGTTATTCACATTGGAGCATTTATTTAGTATTTCACTTAATTTTATGTCTGAATAATATTTTATTACATAGATATAACACATTTTTTTATCTGCTCAACATTTGGTCAACATCCATTTTTCTTGTTTTCAGTTTTTAGTTATTGTAAATAATACTTCTTTGAACACAAAGTGTACAAATTTTTGTGTGAACATATGCTTTAAATACTCTGGATTACATGCCTGCAAGTGAAATTGCTGAGTTATATGGTAACTTTGTATTTAACTATTTTGAGGAATTTTCAAACTGTTTTACAAAGTGACTGCACAATTTTACAATCTCACAACAATGGATCAGCATTCCAATTTTATCACATTCTTCCCCAACACTTGTCACTGTACATCATTTTTATAATATATGTCCTAGAGGTCATGAGTGGTATCTCATCATAAATAATTCTTCATTTGAATGTTCATATTTTCTCAGGAATATTAGAAAGCAATATTACCAGCTGAGAGAGAGGAGAGAAGAAAAGTTTTTGGTGGCTTAAGGACTGATGAGAAGACATGAAATAGAAATATCTAAAATATCCAAGTGCTGGAAACAGCCTAAGTGCCCATCTGTAGATGAGTGGATCAAAAAACTGTGGTGCATTTACACAATGGAATACTATGCAGCAGAGAGAAAGAAGGAACTCCTGCCATTTGTGACATGGATGGAACTAGAGAGAATTATGCTTAGAGAAATAAGCCAGGCAAAGAAAGAAAAATACCATATGATATCACCTAATACAGGAAACTAAAGAACAACACAAACAAAGGAACTAAATAGGACAAGGAGCAGAATAACAGTCAATGGGGGGAGGGGGGAGGGAGAGAGGGGGGATAAGTAAGGGAAGGGTTTAGTCAAGGAACGTGTATAAATGACTCATGGACATGGACAAAAGGGAGGGATATGATTGTGGGAGAAGGGGTGGGCTGAGTGAGGGGGAGCAATGGGGAAAAATGGGACAACTGTAAATAAAAAATAAAATTAAATAAAAAATAAAATTAAATAAAAAATAAAATTAAATAAAAAATAATATAAAAAATAAAATTAAAAAAAAGAAATATCTGATAGTGGGAGATTAAATGTATTTCAGATAAATAGTAAGACCATAATCAATGTTAAAAGCTCAATTAAAACATGTGACCATAAATTTTTTTAAAAGGCTAGACAATATTTTTCTATTTTTTCCCTTTCTTAGCCAATTCACAAATAAGAGACATTCATGGTCATAATAATTGTCAAGAGAAACTTTTCACCAGTCTATAACTAAATGAGAAAAATAAGTACAATATTGATAGTTTCTCAAAAAACTTTATTCAACCTGCATGGCTATTTTATTCTGAAATTTTATTATTTTATACTATAGTGTTAAAATAATCTTTTATACCATGATAGTGATGAGAGATAATAGATTTTTTTATTGCTGTTGATGACCTAATGTTTTGTTTATGTTTTGTTTTTACTTGGCACAGGAGAAGTTGGTAGTTTTGTGCTGCCCCTTCTATCTATTTATATTGTGTGAGAAATCCAAAATCACAGATCACTAATACATCTAATGCTGCACTAGCTATGTAAAAAATAAAAATGACTAGAATAACAACTGGGTTTATGGGCAACTTTTATTTTCTTCTCTATGCCTTAATGTGTAATCTTAAGGTTTTGATAAAGACTATGTTCAGAAAAATCTAAAAACCATAAGATTTCACTCATATGTGTAATATAAAATTGAAACTCATATGGAATATAAAACTGAAACTCAAACACAGACAACAATATGGTGTTTACTAGAGGAAAGGTGGTAGGAGGTAATGAAGGGTAAATGGGGCCAAATACATAGTGATAGAAGATGATTTGACCTTGGGTGTTCGGCATGCAATGCAATGTACAGCTCATGTGTCATGAAAATGTACACTTGAAGTCTATGTAATCTTATTAAGTAATGTCACCCCAACAAATTTAATTAATTTAAGAAACAAGGAGATAATAAAAATATAAAGTGATATCAAAAAAGGAATTTTAAAAGTTCAAGCATTTAAGGGTATACTATTATAAAACAATCTGATGAATATTTAAATCAAGAATTTCCTTTAAAATTTTCTTTTTTCTAAAATTTAATATACAATTGTGTTTGATATTCTTTTCTCGATCCTATTCTAACTTAAAATTGAGTCTGCTTTGTTTATACACTGCATAATTCTCTATTGTATTAAGGTTAATTTAGAGTTAATGATTGTCCTATTGTTGGAAGAGTACATGCTGAGTTAAAAATACAGTAGTGATGGGTGACCTTCAAAGGCTTACTGCAAGAAAACAGTCTTCCAACTGGATATAAGCAATGCTGAAAACATGTTAACAAAAATATGTTTCTGCCAAAACCAGCATAAGGTTATCAGTGACTAGCAAATGGTATTCTGAGAGAGCTGTCATAATTATAATAATCAAGGTTCTGAAGTCTGAAGTAAAATACAGTTGAACTGCAGGAAAGAAAAATTGGAGAATTAAATATGCCAACTCAAACAATAAGGCACATTGGTCACTTTACTAATTCAACCTTGATATTTCAGGACAGAGAGTCATATCTTCATCTTTACTCACTGATGTGGCCAATTAAAAAAAAAATTCTTGTTGGATAACAAATAAGGAGGCATAGAGTTCTCATGGTTATTTAATTAACTATGGTGAATAAAGACAAAATCTAAGAGTTTGGGAGACAAGAATCAGTGAAATACTCTTTAGGTGAAAAGTTGTTATAGTCATTGGTTTGCTCATACCAGGGTGGAAAATATCTATAGAGAAATGACAATTACCATCCTCAACAAAACAAATGAGATATGACCTGATGAAAAGTTGAGGTAGATAAACTTAATTTTTGATCTCTATTAGAATGATCCTATCATTCTCTCATTCAATGCTTTAATACATTTTTTAATAAACAGCCAGCATGATATTCTTCGCCAATTAATGTTGAAAAATTATATTTACATCCTAACTTCTAAATCACTATCCTCCATATGGAGGAAGTGTGTTCATCTATATTATTTCCCTCATTCCTCATGCCCAGTTAGTTGCCATGTTCTAATGACTAAACCTACATGAATTCATCCCCTCCATTTTATTATATCTTCAGTTCAAGTGCTTATCACAATTATCTAAGAATATATCAATTAAATGACTTCCCATTTCTTCTATCTCTCCAAAATGATCCATCCTACATATTACACCTCCTCCTTCTTAAGCAGAAGTTATCTTATTCCCATGGAAAGCCAGACTTTCCTTATTTGTTCTTGAAATCATCTCCTTTCAATTTTTCAATAAGTGCGGTCCTATTGTTATTACAACTTCATGCTGAAACATTTCCCCTACTGGATTATTGACATTACCCTACTAACAAAATCAAGTAACCACTGCTTAAACAAAGGCTCTTCTTTGACCCAACAACCACCTCCAGGTACTATTCCATTTATTTACTTACCTACATAGTTATATTTTTCTAAAGAGTCATCCGAACATTTTTAAAAAATTTATGGCTGTTCTATTACAGTTGCCCCAATTTTCCCCCCTTTGCCCTCTTCCACCAAGCCCAACCCCTGCTCCCACAGTCAGACTCAACACTGTTGTCCATGTATGTGGGTCATTGATACATGTTCTTTGACTAGTCCTTTCCCCTTCTTTCCACCACTATCCCCTTCCTCCTTCCCCTTACAACCTTCTCACTTCCCATTCACTCTCTCGCAATTCCAACTATGCTTCCATTATAACCAATCTATTAGAATTGTTTTTTTAATATTACAAAGAACCTCCATTTTATCATGGTAAACAACAGAATAAAGTCAGCATGGCCTGCACTCACCTTGTTTTTCTCCTACCTTATAACCTAACTTTTTTAAATGTCCATTCATACTTTCTTGTATCTCACTTGCAAATTTGAAATTCCTTCTGGCTCAATCCTAGGCCCTCTTCTTTTTTATATATATTAATCATTGATTTCATCTATTTCCATGCTACTTATTTACCAATTAATTTCAAATTTATTTCTGAAGTGCAGATCTGTCCTTAAGATCTTGAGCATCATCCAAGTGTTAACTTGACATCTCTTCTTAGATATCTTATAGGTATCTCAAGCCTAATATTTGCACAACTGAAATCTTTTTTTTTTATTTTTCAATTAAAGCTTACCTTCAACATTATTCTATATCAATTTCAGGTGTACAACATAGTGGTTAAATGATCATGTACCCACCTGGTTCCATACATAATTATTATAATATTTAAAACTAAAATCTTTATTGTTGTCCCAAACCCCTATCTATTCTTCTCTTTCTCAGAATTTGATGCAACCACCCAGTCAATTATTCAAGCCACATATTATGAGTAATTTTTAGTAGTTCCATTTTCTTTACCTATATTATCCAACTAAACATATTATCCAGTTATAGCTCTTGCTTCCCACCAATCCATCAGTGTTTCTTATCTAGAATTCTGAAATAACTCATACATATATCTTCAGCTCTGATTATTTTCTGAGAACAAGTACTAAATATCTAAATAATCTGGGCTTCAAATTGCCATCTTCAGGTGAAATCATATATTTCTTTTAAAAAGAACATATTGCAGCACCTAGAAAAAATGGGTCACTTTACACAAATTAGATTGATATAATTTTTAGAAACAAAGCAAAAATATTTACTAAAGTATGCCCTGTGAGGTACATATTTGTGACTTTTAAACCAAAGAACAGGACAACGGGGAGGGATATGATTGTGGGAGAAGGGGTGGGCTGGGTGGCGAAGAGAAATGGGGGGAAAATGGGACAACTGTAATTGAAAAACCAAAAAATAAAAAAATAAAAAATAAAAAGGAAACAGCGAATAGTCATGGCACTCAGAAAACAAGTACATAGTATCCTCAAAGTTTTAAGAACTGCTTACTTAAGAGCTCATACTTGTTTGAGGACCATGAGAATAAATCTACACTATGATGTGCATGCTCATTTTAGGTTAATTGATTTTTAAACTGACTGGACATTTATTTAAACTTCATATTCTGGGTCACAATAGTAATTTTTAGTTTCAATCTGTACTTTTAGAAATTTAACTTTTAACTTTTAACTTTGACATGAGTGTAGATTCACAGACAGTTATAACAAATAATACAGAGAGATACTCTGTACCCTTTATTCAATTTCCTCCAAAGGTAATATCTTCTAAAACTATAGTGCAATGTCACAACCAGGATCTTGACATTGATACAGTCAAGATATAAAATATTTTCATCACCACAAAAATTTCTCATGCTGTTATTTTATAGCCAAACCAACTTCCTTCCTGCCTTTGCCTTCTCCTTAACCCATAATAATAACTAATCTATAATTTTGATATTAAAAAAATGCTACATAATGAAATTGTGTAACAAGTAATCTTAGTTGTTGACTCTATTTCATTCAGTATTATTTTTCTGGAGATTCATTGACACTTATGCATGTATCAGTGGTTCACTCCTTTTTATTGCTGAGTACTATTTCAAGGTATGGATGTATCATAGTCTGTTTAAATATTTACTAATTGAAGGATATTAGGGCTGTTTCCCATTTCTGGCTATTATAGAAGAAACGTCTATGAACCTTCATGTACAGTTTTTTGTGGGAACATAATTATTTATTTTTCTAGAATAAATGCCCAAAAGTGCAACTGCTGGGTTGCATAGTAGTTGCATGTTTAGTTTAGTTTTTGTTTGTTTGTTTGTTTGTTTGTTTGTTTTAAGGAACTGTCAAACTATTTTCCAAAGTGGTTGTATGATTTTACATTACCACTAGCAGTATAATAAAGGTCAGTTTTTTCCACATCCTTGCCAGCATTTGGTGTTGCCACTATTTTATAGTTTAAACATTTGGATAGGTGTGTAGTGATATCTCATGTAGTTTTAATTTGTCTTTCCTAATAGCTAATAATGTTGAACATCTTTTCACGTTCTTATGTGTCATCTTTATTTTTCTCTGTAATTTTATATTTTCAATCCTCCTATGAACAAATTGAGCTTTGCCATATGTCTAGACTTTGAATTTGGATTATGACTTTAGAGAGATTCATAAGGTGTCTGAGAGGCAGTGGCTTGTTTTTATCTAGCTCTTTCATTGCAAAGCTGCAATGTCATTTTCTGAAGTCCTTCAGTAGATACTATATCAGTCAAATTAATCTTAAAATGCCTTTATACAGGGAAAGTCAGCCCCAAATATTATCCATGTAGAAAGTAATTGAAACCTTCTTTGCAAAAAAGAAGTATGTCTTAAAAATAATATAATTGGATTGTCCTGAGGCTAAACTGATTCCAGATTTTTAGGCTGTTCACCAAGTTCAACAGAAATTGTTTTAAATAACATGAGCGGATAAAATTTCAAAATATATTAGTTCAAGAATAACTCATCAAAAGGTTACTAGCAAGTCTAAGATAACTGATAAATTTATCTTTTGTTGAAGGGTGCTTAATACATTTGTCTTCAGAGGGTGTGGTTGAATGAACAGTATGCTTTTAGCAAGTGCAAATTCATCAGTTCTCCTCCTTGCTACACTGCTGCTGCTAGATATACATAAATAGTAATAGGACAAAGGTGAGAAAGTAAAAGAGACTTTGTTCTACATCCTCTAAGTTTAAAAAGGCACCGTATAGGTGCCCTCTATTCCATTCTGCTCCCCAACTTATATTTTCTAAATCTCACTCCAATTTGTCTATATAAGAACTTCCCCCTCAGAACACTAGTAATAACACTATAAACTCCCCCCAGTAAAGTTAATGTATTCAGTAGTACTAAGGACTATAGTCTATTATTTACAATCAAGTTATTTTTTAAACAAAAGAGTGTGCATATTAGCACCAGAAGTTAACTGAAAAAGTGTTTTACCAAGACTTGACGACTGTACTCAGTGTAGTTAAATAAATTTTCACTGAGTTTAATGTCTAAAGATATCACTGTTTTGACACTAGATGCTAGGTAAGCAGATGAGGGTTAGATATTTTTATCATTTTCAAACAGTTACATGTAATAGTAAGCTTAGCCACCATTTAATGAATGATATACAATGTGACAATACTGTGTTAAGAAATTTTAAGACCACTAATTTAATGTCCAACTCAATATAAAATAAATATTTTAATATCAGTTTTACATATGAGCAAAACAGTGCTTTAAGAGATTAAGTAATTTATTCATAAAGTCACTGTGACACAGTTAGCAAGTGATAAAACCGGACTCTTCTGACTCCAAGTCCATGTCTCGTACTGCTCTGATTTATGATGAATAGTCATCCTAACAAATTCCCAGAGTGCTGGGGTTAGGTGGAGGAGCAAGAGAGTCTGAAACATAAAACCAACTCTGACGTCACAGAGCAGTCAATTCCTGGTTTTTCACCTAGGAGCTATCCAACAGAAAAATATTTTTTTCATTTTTTATTGTTGTTCTATTAGAGTTGTCCCATTTTCCCCCCACTGCTCTCCCCTGCCTCACCAACCCCCCCTCCCACAGTCAATCCCCACTCAGTTGTCCATATTCATAGGTCATTTATACTAGTTCCTTGACTAGACTCTTCCCCTTCTCCCTCCCTCCCCCTTTCCTCTTCCCTTCTGGTCACTGTCAGTCTGTTCCTTGTTTACATACCTCTGGTTCTATTTTGCTCATGTTTGCTTTGCTCATTAGGCTTCTCTTATAAGTGAGATCAACTGGTATTTGTCTTTTGCCACCTGGCTTATTTCACTTTGCATAATACTCTCCAGTTCCATCCATGTTGTCACAGAAGGTAAGAGTTTCCTTTTACTTTCTGCTACATAGTATTCCATTGTGTAAACGTACCACAGTTTTTTTATCCACTCATCTACAGATGGGCACTTTGGCTGTTTTCATCACTTGGCTATTGTAAATAGTGCTGCTATGAACATTGGAGTGCATAGGTTCTTTTGAATTGGTGTTTCAGGATTCTCAGGGTATATTCCTAGCAGTGGAATCACTGGCTCAAAAGACAGTTCCATTTTCAGTTTTTTGAGGAAATTCCATACTTTTTTGCAGAGTGGTTGCACCAGTCTGTATTCCTACCAACAGTGCACTAGGGTTTCCTTTTCTCCACATCCCAGCCAGCACTTGTTGTTTGTTGATTTGTTAATGATGGCCATTCTGACTGGTGTGAGGCGGTATTTCATTGTGGTTTTATCTTGCATCTTTCCAATGGCTAGTGATGTTGAGCATTCTTTCATATGCCTATGGGCCCTCTGTATCTCCTCCTTTGAGCAGTGTCTGTTCAGGTCCTTTGCCCATTTTTAACTGGATTGTCTGTCTTCTTGGTGTTCAGTCATATAACTTCTTTATATATCTTAGGTATTAAACCCTTGTCTGAGGTATCATTGGCACATAAGTTTTCCCCTAGAGTTGGTTCCCTTTTCATCTTACTGATGTTATCCCACAAAAAAATTAAAGCTAAATCTTATATATCCCTGACAACCACCCCTATGCTATTTCCTCCTGAATTTGCTGATCTCTGCTCTGGAGAAAAATAATTTCATTTTTCTAAGAACAGATACATCCAAATATATGTATGATGGTTCATATTTTATTAACACACACATTTGCACACAATACACACATACTTATTTCTTCACAGAAGTTGTCCTCTCATCCCACCTCTCCTACACATACTAATCACATATTGTTAAAACAAGGTATAGGTGTAGTGTAGGATAAATGATTGTTCAGGGGACGTGACCTCTCCCTGGAGAGCTATCACCTGAAAATAACCAGCAAGGGACTCTGAGGGTCTGTGTAAGAATGAGAAAAGAGGTAAAGAAGATTAATTCTTCCTACCTTTCAAAGAGATTTAATAACAATATGAATAACAACTTTATTTATTTGATTAACAGTCACCATTGCTTAAAAATTCTTATAGGTGAGGCATGTAGGTATTTATCTGCATACTAATGCACTCAAACCAATCACAGTAAAAGGAAAAAAGTATAATAGTACATTCTTATTGAAATTCAACTATTTATCAGTCACATAAACTAATGTCTAAGGTATGTGGGCAAGTCATTGAATTCTTACAACAACCCTATGCAATGGGTTTTCTTTTTATCCCATTTTATAAATGAGTAAATTAAAATGAAGAAATATAAAGATGCATACCTCAGAACACACAGCTCATGATTAGTAACTGGCTCAGCAGAAATATAATCCCAAGTAGTGTGGCCCCAGACCACATTTCCTTACCCATTCTGCCTTACTGTGTGTTTGTGTATGTGCATGGGTGTTCTTTCCTCATTCATTAATAAAAGATAGGTCAAAATGTGGGCTATAGAGTGCAAAGGAACATATCACTTATATATGGCATATCTTCCTACCCTGAGCTGTTACTTACCAAACCATGAAATTTATGCCACCACACATTCATACTGCACTGCCAGTTGTGGACTAATGAGAACACACATCCCTGCTGCCTCTGAAAGGTCTGTGAAGAGGAGTGCTCATTCTTCTTTAATAAATAACATGAACAGTCAATAAAAGCCCCATGATGATAAAATGACTAAATATTTACAGAATTTGTGAGGAAAAGTACTCAAAGTTCAATTGAGGTAAAAAAACACTAGTATTAACATAGCTTCAGAGATCTACAGGGTATCAGGCATTGATATAGATTGCTTATGTAGAGAAAATAAAATTATATATCCTTCTTAAGAAAGAAGGGCTAAAGAGGAAACACATATAAGGCAACATGAAAATATTGGAGTATATTTAAACAAAAAAGAAATGGGCCTTAAATGATCTGCTTTTGCTCTAGTGTTTTAACAGAGAAATACAGGTTTGTTATTAAGTTTATTTCAAACCACTTAGCGCAGTGATTTTCAACAGGTATGCCAAAACAATTTTTAAAACATGCAATACCTGACTATTGAGTCAGGGACACTGACATATTTTCCTTAGACTATCATATAAAACATGACAAAAGCCAACACAACAATAGCTGTCCAGTTAGAGTGAATCAAAATTATACCTACTTTTGTCAGACCAGCAAAAAAATAAATTTTCGGTGTGCCACAGAAGTTTAGTAATTAGTTTATGTGTGTCATGAGACAAAAAGGTTGAAAATAGCTGACTTAGAGCAAGTTAAGATACTAAGGGCCAGCACTCCTATTTAAACCATGTATAAGCTAATATATATATATTAGAGTTATTTTTAAGTATATTTTATTGATTATGTTGTTATAGTAGTTCCGATTTTTCCCTTTTGCTCCCCTCTGTCCAGTACCTCCCTTCTCTCCAGCAATCCCACCCCTCTTAGTTCATATCCATGGGTCGTGCATATAAGTTCTTTGGCTTCAGTTGTACCAACTGATTATGCTTCTTAGTCCCTGCACCATTTCCCCATTTCCTCCCCTCCCCCCTCCCAGCTGATAGCCCTTCAAATGATCCCCATACCTATGGTTCTGTTCCTATTCTGGTTTGCTTAGTTAGATTTTGTTTTTATTTTTTAGATTCAGTTGTTGATACTTGTGAGTTTGTTGTTATTTTAGTGTTCATAGTTTTGATCTTCTTTTTCTTAATTAAGTCCCTTTGGCATTTCATATAATAATGGCTTGGTGATGATGAACTCCTTTAGCTTCATCTTGTCTGGGAAGCACTTCATCTGCCCTTCCATTCCAAATGATAGTCTTGCTGGTTGCAGGTTGCCTTTCATCACATTGGATACTGCTTGCCAGTCTCTTCCTGCCTGCAAATTGTCCTCTGAGAAATCAGCTGATAGTCCTATAGGCACCCTTTTGTAGGCAACTCTCCACTTCTCTCTTGCTGCCCCCAGGACTCTGTCTTTATCTTTCACCTTGGGCATCTTAATCATGATGCATACTGGTGTGGTCTCTTCTGTGACCAGCTCACCTGGGACCCTCTGTGATTCCCGGACCTGTATGTCCATCTTCTTCACAAAATTTGGGAAGTTTTTCTCATTTTTTTCAATTCTTGTTTCCTCATTTTGCACTGGTTGACTTTTTTTCTTCCTTCTCTTCCAAATCATTGATTTGAACCCCGGTATCCTTCCCTTCGCCATTAGTTTTGTGTGGATTTTCCTTCATTTTACTTAGCATAGCCTTCACTTCTTCTCTTATGCATTTGCCATATGAAAGCATATCTGTCAAGCCTGTGAGCATCTTTATCACCAGTGTTTTGAATTCTGCATCTTTTAGGTTGTCTATCTGCTCATCTGTTAGTTTGGCTATCTCCTCGTCCCTTAGTTCTCCCACTGGAACCTTGATCCATTCCCCCTTTTGGGCAAGATTTCTCTGTCTCCTCATTCTGACAGGCTCCTGTGTCTGTTTGCCTTTGTGTCCTAGGTAGAGCTGTTGCTTCTGTTATGTTGTAAGGGGCGGAGCCTTAGGGATTCATCAATACAGGGCGACCTGTTTCACCACGTTGTGGCCTTGTATGTGGGAGAGGGGACCGAGAGGGAACAATGCCGCCTGCCCATCACTTACCTCTTTCCCAGGCACCTGTTCCACTTTTGCATGAGAGTGGTGCCCCTCTAGCTGCTGCCCTGGCCATTGTTCCCAGAGTGGGTGGGTCTGCGGATGTTCGAGAATTGTGGGGGCCCTTTAAACAAGCGGACTCTGCTGAGAGACCAGCAGTTTCTGCCTCTACCCCAACCCCCACTGGTCTGCACAGTCAGAAGCAATGAGACTTGATTTTCCCCAGTGCTGGGTCCGTGAGCTGCTGGGTCCAGTGACGCACTGAGAATGCTCCCCAGGTGTCCCTCCTGACTTTTTAAAACATGTGACTGCACTTTCTGCTGACCTGCCACTGCCACTGCTGCTGCCCTCACCACACCACGTCCTCTCCGCCCTAGCTCCGCCCCTCCTACCTGTCTGGATGAGTGTTTCTTCTTTATATCTTTGTTTGCTGGACTTCCATGCAGTTTGATTTTCTGGAACTTCCGGTTGTTTCTAGCTTTGAGGTAGTTTTATTCCTTCTTATCTGTGGAGGGAGATGCAGTGTGTCTTTCTATGCCTCCATCTTGGCCGGAAGTCTCTATATAACAGTTTTTAATTAATTTTAATTGCTTTTTTGAGAGAGAGGAGGGGAGAGTTATATGAGAAATAAATATCAATCAGCTGCCTCTGAATGCACCCCCAATGAGAATTGAACTCGCAACCTAGGGTATATGCCCTGACCAGAAATCAAACCCACAACATTTTGGTGGATGGGATGATACTCCAACCACCTCAGCAACCCAGCCAGGGTTAATTGCAGTTTTGATAGGAGCTAAAGATTACCTGAATTTATGACAGCATTTGAGAGGGTAATCTAATCCAATCTGGGAACATTTTGGAACACTTTGAAATCGACCTGTTCATGTAACTACCAGTGTAGCTGGTCGTGCTCTGGGAAATACATATTATATATAGCTTATATATAGTTTATATACTATAATATAAGATATAGATATAGTGTCTATATTATTTTGACACTTTGATTGAATTACTTTTTTAATTAAAAATTGGAACCTGTAGTCTAGCAAGCCCAATTGTATTTGTAAAACAACAAGGTAAATTCTATTTGAATTTAGCCTATTGTGCAACCTAGGTTGTGTGGTCAGGATGCCTATGTGGTTGAGAAACAAATGAAGCAGAAGTTGAAGATTTTGACAATTCATTTAGGTTTATGATTTTGCTATACTAAGGCCTCTGAAAAGACTCTCCCTTAAAATGATCATGAAGATGATAAGTCCAACACAGAAGGAACAGATAGAATGGAATACTGAGATGGTTTATATGTTCCAAAGATGTGATGTCCTAAATACCTATCTAATTCCACAAGTGTGCTAACATGTTACTGAGCTATGTTGCTGAATGTATAAAGTCACAAGAATCAAACTCGGACTACCATTCTATATGGTTTATACGAATTATTTGATTTAGTCCTCTTAGGACTGTATAGGGGATGTAATCATCCTCATTTTCCAGATAAAGGAACTGAAGCTTTAATTATGTGTAAGATCCTACTGTAACAAGGAGGAGCTCCAGGGTTTGGGCACAGAGCAACATCCTTTTCCAGAGTACAACTAGCTACATGGTAGTTACAGCTCCTATCAAAACTGCAATTAACCCTGGCTAGGTTGCTCAGGTGAACGGAGTGTCATCCTATGCACCAAAGGGTTGTGGGTTTGATTCCTGGTCAGGGCATATACCCTAGGCTGTGAGTTCAATCCCATTTGGGGTCCATTCAGGAAGCAGCTGATTGATGTTTCTTTATCATATCGCTCACTCTCCCTCTCTCTCAAAAAAGGAATAAAAATTAAATAAAAACTGAAATTAATCATATATTTGAGTACTCAACTCCCCCCAGTAGATTATCTCATCAGCTCTCTATAGACAAAATTTTTTGTCTCATTCATTTTTGCAGCTGTAGCAGTCAGTACAATTCCTTGTACATAATTGAAACTCAATAAATATTCTCTGAATAAATGAATGGTAGCAGTAGATAGAGTATCAGACTGGAAGATAAAGCAGAAGGAATTATGTACAAGTTGCCCAGTTATTTTTGCTTTCAAAACTGAATTCCCTATCAACTCCCCCACCATCATCGCCACTCACCTGAATAGCTGTAACTCCTGGATTCCTATCTCATGAAATGATACTGCTATCAACACAGTCACTCAGGCCAGAAACCTTGGAATCTTACTTGATTTTTCCTTTAAATCTCATAATGAATCATTTTCCAAGTCATATCAGATATATACATCCTTCAGTTTCAAACTCTAATACCATATTATCCATGAAGCTTTCTGTGCACATGAAGATAATGAATGAAAAAACATTTCTTTTTAGTTTTTAATTTCCATGATATATGGTATCTCCTCCAAAACACGTATTATTTTGTAGTTTATATTGCTAATTTTATATGTATGTGAGAGTGTAGCTGTCTATGTATCCAAGATATATGCATGTATGTATGTATGTATCTGTCTGTCTGGTTGCCTATCTAACTTACTAAAAGTACCCCCTGAAAAAAATAGGCCTTTAATTTAGAGAAAATATATAACATTATTTACCACCCCCCATTGCAACTAACAGACTGATTTATTTAATACTGGTATCAAATATACAAATATACAAATACTGGTATCATTGCCAGCATAAATTGTTTTCAACACCCAGTTGAAAACAGTTCTTTATTGTTTTTTCACTAGCAATATGGTGAAGAATAATGAGTGGACTCTTGAGCCAACTAGTGAAGCCTTTATCTAACCCAGGCCTCAGACTTCTACAGCCCTTGGATGACCCCTTGTGAAAAGTGCCACATATGACTCAGTCTTCACAGTATATGTAGACATGTTTAGATGAGACAGAGGGCCTGTGGAGACATGGTACACTCCTGATATTCCCTAAAAACAAGGATAGCTTGATAGATGTAACAGACTTCCTGTTTTACTGTTTATGTGATCAACTACTCCTGTTTATAGAATTCATCAATAATGTAATTTTTCTAGAAAAAAAATTCAAGTAGATTCTTGCAATGCTTACTATTTTGTTTAAATATACATTACATTTAATATAAAACCCTCACTCGAAACCATTAGAGATTCTTCTTATTCTCAAATTTGGCAAATAAAAGGAAAGAGCTATTTATCAAGCCTTTTCTCTATGAACTCCATCTCAGAGTAACTAAATCATCCTAATTGATGTACATAAGCTATTCTTTACAGAACAAGCCTAACTAATAAATACAGAAGGAACAATGCAATTAGAAAACTGTGATTTTGCAATCCTAAAAGACACAGTTGATTCAGATAACAATGTTAAAACCATTACATGGCAACTTGGGAAATTTAACAATTGAGAGATCATTGGGTCTTCAATAAAATTGGGACAATTGATCATTGTGTGCCTGTTTTGATGCAATATGAGGACCACAGTACCATCTATGATATATTCTTACTAAAAATATCATGCCCGAATCTAATCTAACTTCTAGAGGTAATTTCCATATGTAACAAATATGGAGGATAAAGATACAAGTTCAATGATATCATAAGGAAGCAAAGTCAAAACAAGAATGTGAGACCTTATACAAAGTAACTATCCCAGTTTTTGCAATATATCATTTGACTCATCTCTCTCCCATTCCATAAGTAAAAAGGTTTCAAAGGTAAAGGACATGTCTGGGAAGAATAAAATGCAAGGAAACAGTTGAGACAATATTTTTTCATTTGTTTATCAAGGTTTTAAAAGATTTAAAATCTGGCATAGAAGGTAAACATGTCTTAAAAACTATGTTGACCATGTTTGAATTCTAATATTACTTAGACTCCTTGCTTGCTAATTTTTATGCTGAAGTTCTATAATGGTAATGACTCTCCTTACTACTCCTGTTAGAAACAAATGGGAAACCAGAAAAAGAAACTCCTGGGTAACCCAAACCACATTCTCTGGTGCATGAGATGAGCTCACAAGCTTTTTAAAGAGGAGTATGGCTGTGATATTTGTAAAGACCACTCTATTTAATGCTGAAAAAATCAAGATGCCACTAAGACCACATCAGCAAGAAGAATTGAACAGGTTATCAGTTAAATTGATTACTAATAAAACCTAAACAACTGGTAAAAGTTAGATTCACAAAAGGGTATATGAACAAAAGTGCAGCAGCAATATTTTATGTTAAAACACCCATAAATATTGCCTATGAGTGTAAAAGCTCTTGTAGATTTATACTCATCTATTTTCAGAAATTCTCCATATTTATTCTCCATATAATAATCTACTCCAACATGTTTACCCTCTTGCTGAGTAGATGGGGGTGTGGCTGCTGAATGAAAGTAGAGGTCATTTGAAAGTATGCAGGATATGCCTGCCAACTCAGAGAATAAGAATGAGGCTTCCCTCCTGTATACACCTCCCCCCAACACACACAAAAAAAGACCAGGCCAAAAGGACAAATGAAGTCCAAGGAATCCATGCCACTCTCTGCTGTGCCTAACTCAGTTCATGAATCAAAGCCAACATATTCTAGCAGAATACCAAGTGCCCCATCAAATGCTAAAATCTGCACCTGACTTTTCTGTCTTGAATACAATGTCACTTCATAAATCAAAAATACTTACTGAGAACTATGTATTTAGGCACTTGTGGACCTGGAAGTGAAATCAAGCCACACATGTATCTACTACTGTGGCTACTGGACATTGCCTCATGTTCTGCAAACATTCGAGACTAGACAAGTCCACTTGGGATTCGGGCAGATGGAAGAACATACACGAAGCCATCAGGATATCTGGCATGTCTTTATTCCAGATGCAGGGGCTATCCGTGCAGTGCAAAGTCCCATCTTCCTATGTACTAATCATAGACAAAGCCAGCTGTGTGCCAGAGTATGACATCATTGGTTACATAATGGTGAGTGCTCTGCACATATGGGTTTCTAGCTAGTACTGCCAAGCCATTCATGACTGGACATCCAAGTGAGGGAGCCTGACTGATTCCATTTTCCTCAAACCTCAGGACTTGAGCCATTCAGTCTTCTGTAACTACAGGTCTGCACAAATCTCCTACCTACTTACATGGGGATTATGTCAACTATATTGTCTTCTAGGTGTCTGCTGTATTGTCTCATCTTATCACTGAGGCCTTTCTTTGACCAAAGCCGTGCTCTCCTTCCTTATTTTATTTGTCTTTATAGTTCTTATAATCACCTGATACAGTGTGTGTTTTATTTATCTATTGTCTGTTTACTACCAGATTATAAGTCCCATGAGGGTAGAGGATTGTGTCATTTTGTTCAGATATATATTCTTTGGCACAAAATAAGCACTCAATAAATATTTTAAATTGGTAGTATATATAAACATAGAAAACATAAATTGGAGGAGAAATAGAAAATAAGGAAAATAATTAATCATTAAAAACATTTTATGAAATGAGAGTGAAGGATTGCCATTGGCTTTTCTGTGGAAGAAGTAATTGATCTAGTATCATGAGTGAATATATACATTTTGGGGTCAGCAAGATTTGGTTTTGACTTACAGCTATGCTTCAGTTTAGGTGGCTAAATCTTTCAGAGATTCATATTTTTAAAAAGTGTTTTTGAGAGTTCTCTACCTCCATTTATTGTTTTCCATTTTCCTCCAATTGTGGTAGTCTATGATTTTATCGTATTTTTATATTTATCATATTTAAAATATTGAGTTTCTACATTGTTGTTTGGGATTGTTTTAGAGACTAAATAAATATCCGTATATGTCTTTATACATATTCACACATATACACATATATTTAGGTCACACATAGTAACTGATCAATAATTGGAGGCTTTAATCCTCCTTTTATTGATATTTACAGGGATATTCAGGAATATAAGCTTTTGATGAACAGTGCTAATGAAAGGAAGAAGAGGGAGGGCACAGCATCCACCAAGAGAAAACTGGAAAGTCATGAAAAGACACATTATAAATTAAAGTAGCTTTGTTTAGGAAGCATCTCCTTTCATGCTATTATTATAATAAGTGTCATTCAATAGGCAAAATTATCTTTACAAAATACAAAGGATTCTATCATGATTAACTAAAATATCCTCAATTGAAATCCATAATCTAGTATTAGAAGCAATTGGCAATCTATAGACAGTTGTGTAGGATGACCACACAATTGTGAGAAATATCAAGAGCTTATCATTTTAATTACTCCAAAACAATTCATTATAATGACTGATACCAATCATCCTCTTACTCTCACTGGATCAATAATAACAATAACTTTCTTGATAAATTACCTATAGCATTATTAAAGTTTATGAACTTCCAACTGTTTCCACATTTCTAGCAAAATAATGACACCTGAAACAGATTATTCTCATTGTTTCTTCAAGCCCAGATAACATATGTTTTTCTGTATGATATATATTTAGTCATGCACAGTATAACATTTTGGTCAATGACAGACCACATATAAAACAATAGTATGCCATATAGCTTAGGTGTGCAATAGTCTATACCAACTAGTTGTGTTTGTGTAAGTACTCTCATGATGTTTGTGGAACAGTGGAATTGCGTAATGATGCATTTCTCAGAACATATACATGTCATTAAGTGGCATATGACTAAGTGTGTGTATGATATATACATATCACATATATACGACTTCACTTACCTTGGGTCCACCATCTCGAGCTCTCTGTCAGTCGACTTGGAGGTCAACCGGAGAATCGCCAGGGCAGCCACAGTTATGGCCAGACTGAACCGGCGAGTGTGGAACAATTCCAGCCTCACTGAGAAAACCAGACTGCGCATCTACCAAGCCTGCGTACTCAGCACTCTCCTCTATGGCAGCGAGACGTGGACCACCTACGCAAGGCACGAAAGGAAACTCAACAGCTTCCACATGAGGTGCCTGCGACGCGTCCTGCATGTCGCCTGGCAGGATAAGGTCCCCAACACCGAGGTGCTGAAGCGAGCCAATATGAGCAGTTTGCATGCAGTTCTTAGCGAGAGACGCCTCAGGTGGCTCGGCCATGTCAAAAGAATGGATGCAGGCCGTATCCCCAAAGACCTCCTCTACGGCGAGCTAGCAGAAGGCAAGAGGATGACAGGGCGCCCAAAACTGCGGTTCAAAGACATCTGCAAAAAGGACATGACACAATGCTCCATCAATCTCAACACATGGGAAGTTCAAGCAGACGACCGCCTAGCCTGGAGGCTCGCGGTCAGGCAAGGTACGTCACGTGCAGAGGCTGCGCGCAACGAGGAGGCAGTCCAGAAAAGATCGAGGCAGAAGCAGCGTCAACAGCAGCAACAACGGCCATCTGCCTTCACCTGTAACAAGTGTGGCAGGGATTGTCACTCCCGAGTCGGACTGCACAGCCATTCTCGGCGGTGCAGATAGACTCTCAAGAAGCTACGCCATCGTCTCTCGAGACGAACGGCTGCCACCGCCGACGACGACGAGGACGACATATATACATATATATATACATATACATATCATACACACACTCTGAGAGGTAAATATTTATTTCTAGAACTCTTTTGAGAATAGTGTGACCTATAAAATGAGCATGGACTTATCCCCCATGCAACAAATAATTCTTCCAGGCTAAATTAAAACAGTGAAATACTAGGTTAACATTACTTTTCATGCAATGTGTTTTCAGGTTTATTGCTCAGGAATGTATGCAAAAGAGAGTAAACTGTGAAAAAGTCTGCATCAGCAAGAGACGATCAGAGGATGATGCTGGTAAAAAATTAAATTACCAAGATATATACATATATATATATATATATAGAGAGAGAGAGAGAGAGACTAACTCTCAGCATTCACTAACTCAATCTATTTATCCATCCAACACTAAGCTACTTCCTATATGCAAAGCAATATATGTGGGGGGACCCCCCAAAAGGTCAAAATTATCTTTGGATGGCATGCTCCTTGTAGTACAGGCTTCCCCTGCTAGGTAAGTGTTCTAGGAACCCATCTGTATCAGTGTACCAGCTGGCATTGTTGTGAGAGGCTGCATTTGGATTCAGTGAAATTGTTTTGAAGGTTCTTTTAACATAGTTGCCCATTCCATGATGTGTGATTTGTAAGCACACCTGCCCACACTGCATTAAGTGTTCAGCATGTGTGGACCAAAAATGGCATGACCCCTGTGCCCCACCCTCCTTATTCACCTAATATCACACCAAGAAACATTCTTTTGTTTCCCTGTATGAAAAAGGAGTCCTCAAATGGAAACATCTTGCCAATGTGGAAGTGGTGAAACAAAAAATGACAGAAGCATTTCTTCTGAACTGCTGTTTCAGGATTTATAACCTATGCACCCCTATGTTCATTGCAGTGCTATCTACAATAGTCAAGTGCTAGAAACAGCCTAAATGCCCATCTCTAGATGAGTGGATCAAAAAACTGTGGTACATTTACACAATGGAATACTATGCAGCAGAAAGAAAGAACAAACTCCTATCATTTGCAACAACATGGATGGAACTAGAGAGAATTATGCTTAGCGAAATAAGTCAGGCAATGAAAAACAAATACCATGTGATATCACCTAATACAGGAAACTAATGAACAACACAAACAAAAGAGAAAAATTGAACTAGAGGCATGTAAACAATAAGCAGACTAACAATTACCAGGGAGGAGAAGGGTTGGGAGAGAAAGACGGTAGTAAGGGAAGGGTCTAGTCAAGGAACTAGTATAAATCACCCATGGACATGGACAATGGGGTGGGGATTGACTGTGGGAAAAGGGGTGAGCTGGGTTGGGGGAAGCAATGAGGGAAAAAGTGGGACAACCGTAGTAGAAAAACAATAACTAAACAAACAAATAAATAAATAAATAAATAATTAAATAATTAAATAATTAAATGAGAATTAAAAGGCATCAAATTCAATGAGTTCAAAAACTGCTTTGAGCAGTGGGAAAAGCATCTTGATAGGTGTATTGCATCAAATGGAGACTATTTTGAAGGTGACTGAAGTTTAAACATGCAAGAATAAACATACAATTTTTATAAATAAATTCCAGAGTTTTTGGGGTCTCCTTCATTTGTGCTACAGTGATGCCTCCTCATTGTAAAGAAGATCAAACATATAAGCAGCTAGGATACAATAAAGAACATGAGAAACTCATGAGAGGTTTAGGGTACTTCTCTGGGTGTATAAAGAAGGGACAGATTGTGAAAACTGCCGTGGATCAATGACAGTTGTTTTGAAAGAGATGACATTAGAATCCAATCTTTATTGAAGGTTAAGATTGGAACTTGGAGATATTGAAAAAATGTTGAGGGGACTTATAAGTAGAGAATACAGTGAAACTATTGTTATAAAAGTAGAGTACACAGGAAAGAATGTAATCAGAGAAGAGGATGACTAAAAGTTTATAGTGGAAGGTTTTCAAACACTAAAGATCATTACTTGAGAAAAAAAATGTAATTATAATCACTGTTCCTGAGAGAGAACTTAGGCTGAGATATGAAAATAAAGATAAAACAATCTATATAAGTTTTCTATTACTACATAGATAATAAAAACAAACTTATCAGCATAAAGTAGCAAAATCATTAGCTCACAGTTTCTCAGGATAAGGAGTTTGAGGATGTAATAGTTGGGTACTCTACTAAGAGTCTTATGAATGCTGAAATCAGGGTTTGGACTGGGGCCACAATCTTATTTGAGGCTTAAGATTCTCTTCCAAATTTATTCAGGTCTTGGCAAAATTCAGTGGTCATATGATTGAGGTCCCTGTTTTCTTGCTGGCTGTCAAACGGGGGCCACTCTCAGCTCCTAGAAGCCACCCCATTTTTTTCTCTCCATTTTTAAGTTTGCAGTATAGACTTTTTGTGTCGAATCTAATTGTTGAATCTCTGATTTCTTCCATCTCTTACCTCTATACTCAGATTTAAAATCTCACCTGATTAGGTCAGGACCACACTAATATACTTATTTTATTTTTCAAGTACAGTTTACATTCAATATTATTTTGTGATAATCTCAGTTGAACAGCATAGTGATCAATCATATACTTTACAAGGTGATCTCCAAAATATTTCAAGTACCCGTCTGGCACCATACGTAGTTATTACAATATTATTGAATATATTCGATACACTCTTCTTTACAATCCCATGATTAGTTTGTAACTACCAATTTTTACATCTTAATTTCCTCACCTTTTTGATTCAGCCACCCAATTCCCCATCTACCTGCTAACCATGAGAATTTTCTCTGTATTTGAGACTGCTTCTATTTTACTTGTTCATTTATTTTGTTCTTTTGGTTCCAATATAAGTGAAATTATATGATATTTGTCTTTTTTTCAAGTATATTTATTGATTATATTGTTACATTAACTCCAATTCTTTCCCCTTTGCTCCTTTCTGCCCAGCACCTGCCCTCCCCCAGCAACCCCACCCCTCTTAGTTCATGTCCATGGGGCATGCATGTAAGTTCCCCAGCTTCACCCTTTCCTATATTAGTCTTTTTTTTTTTAATTAATTAATTTTTTATAACATTAAAAAATAACAATTCCCCTCTCTCTGTCTTAAGACCTTTTAATAATCTTATAAAGAACAATGGGCAAAGGACTCATGCTCCTCTAGCTAATTCAAGCTGGACATGGTCATTGTCCTACCTACCCTTGGGTCCAGAAATTCCTAATAAGAGTAGGGGTGTGGAGGGGAGGGTGGCCTTTCCACATGGGGAAGGATCTTTCAGACTCCAGGTCCGTTGGCTGTCCCAGGACAGCGGTGTACTTGGTTCAACAGGCTGGCATCCTTGTTATATTCTGGTGGCAACAGATTTGGCAACAGGTTAAAAGACATCATTCAATCCATAACCACTAGGTGACGGAAGACAGGTATTAATTTTTTAATGTCCCACATTGTGGGGGAAAAAAGGGCTTCTTTGGAGGAAGATGTGCAAGGCACGTCATGTCTGTCCAAAACCCTTTTGCTCACTATACTTAGTTTGGGTTTAGGGGAATATTTTAGGTTTCCCCTCTCTCAGACCCCTGGGATCTTTCTGTCCAAGCCATTAGGATAGAAAAGAAAAACCAGTTTTAAAGTGAAGCCCACAGACCACCCCATACTTCACCAACCCAGCCACCTAGTTCAGCCAAACCATTGAATCTAAAGAGGCAGCAATGCAGACAGGATTGAGTGAGGCCTATATATGCGGACAACCACTCAGGTAATGAGATCATAGGCTTATGCCCTATGAAAACAGAACATACATGTTAATTTATGCAACATAACCCAAAAACCAGTCTCTAAGTCTGCAAGACTGTCCTATAGGAAAGACATCTAGTTGCAAGGCATTTGACATTCTTCTTGCCTGTATGTCATAAGCATAATTCTCTCTAGTTCCATCCATGTTGTTGCAAATGGTAGAAGTTTCTTCTTTCTTTCTGCTACATAGTACTGCATTGTGTAAATGTACCACAGTTTTTTGATCCACTCATCTACAGATGGGAACCTAGGTTGTTTACAGCACTTGGCTATTATAAATAGTGCTGCTGTGAACATACGGGTGCACAGGTTCTTTTGAATTGGTTTTTCAGAATTCTTTGGATACAACTCTAGCAATGGAATTTCTGGTTCAAAAGGCAGCTCCATTTTTAGTTTTTTGAGGAAATTCCATACTGTTTTCCATAGTGGCTGCACCACACTGCATTCCCACCAGCAGTGCACTAGGGTTCCCGTTTCTCCACATCCTTGCCAGCACTTGTTATTTGTTGATTTGTTGATGACAGCCATTCTGACTGGAATGAGGTGCCATCTCATTGTGGTTTTTCTTTGCATCTCTCTGATGGCTAGTGACATTGAACGTTTTTTCATATGCCTATGGACCCTCTGTATATCCTTTTTGGAGAAGGGTTTGTTCAGGTCCTTTGCCCATTTTTTAATTGGGTTGTCTGTCTTCTTGGTGTTGAGTTGTATAAGTTCTTTATATATTTTGGAGATCAATCTCTTGTCTGAGGTATCATTGGCAGATATATTTTTTCATGTGGTTGGTTTCCTTTTCACCTTGCTGATGTTTTATTTTGCTGAGCAGAAACTCTTCAATTTGATGTAGTCCCATTTGTTTATTCTTTCCTTTATTTCCCTTACCTTAGGAGATATATCAGTGAAAATATTGCTACATGGGATATCTGAAATTTCTCTGCCTGTGTTTTCGTCTAGGACTTTTATGGTGTCATAGCTTACATTTAAGTCTTTGATCCATCTTGAGTTTTTTCTGGTGTATAGTGTAAGTTGGTCTAGTTTCATTTTCTTGCATGTCCCTATCCAGTTCTCCCAACACCATTTGTTTCAGAGGCTCTTTTTATTCCATTTTATGTTCCTTTACCCTTTGTGAATATCAGTTGACCATATAGACTTGGGTTTATTTCTCGGCTCTCCATTCTGTTCCATTGATCTATATGCCTGTTCTTACGCAAGTACCAGACTGTTTTGATTACCGTGGCCTTGTAGTATACTTTGGTATCAGGTATTGTGATTCCTCCTACTGTGCTCTTCTTCCTCAAGATTTCTGTGGCTATTCGGGGTCTTTTTTTGGTTCCATATACATTTTTGAAGTATTTGTTCTAGGTCTGAGAAATATGTCGTTGCTATTTTAATAGGGATTGCATTGAATATATAAATTGCTTTGGGTAGGATAGACATTTTAATGATGTTGATTCTTCCCATCTGTGAATATGGTATATGCTTCCATTTATTTGTATCTTCCTTAATTTATTTTTTCAATGTTATGTAGTTTTCAGAGTACAGGTCTTTTATCTCTTTGGTTAAGTGTACTCCTAGGTACTTTATTTTTTCTTGTTGCTATAGTAAATGGAATTTTGTTTTTTTAGTTGCTATCTCTGATATTTTATTGTTGGTGTACAGAAATGTCTTCAATTTCTGAATATTCACTTTTTTACCCTGCTATTTTGCCAAATTCACTTATTAGGTCAAGTAGTTTTTTTTGTGGAGTCTATAGTGTTTTCTGGGTACACTGTCATGTCATTTGCAAATAATGACAGTTTTACTTCCTCTTTTCCAATTTGGATACCTTTTATTTCTCTTTCTTTTCTGATTGCTGTGGCTAGAACTTCCAAGTTTATGTTGAATAAGAGTGGGGAGAGTGGACACCCTTGTCTTGTTCCTGATCTAAGGGGGAATGCTTTCAGTTTTTGCCCATTGTGTATGATGTTGGCTTCAGGTTTTTCATATATGGCCTTTGTTATGTTGAGGTATGCTCCCTCTATTCCCATTTTGCAGAGTGTTTTCATCATAAATGGGTGTTGTACTTTATAAAATGCTTTTTCAGCATCTATTAATATGATCATGTGGTTTTTGTCTTTCGCTTTGTTTATGTGGTGTATTACGTTTATTGATTTGTGAATATTAAACCAGCCTTGCATCCCTGGGATGAATTCCACTTGATTGTGGTGTATGATCTTTCTAATGTGCTGCTGGAACCGATTTGCCAATATTTTGTTGAGGATTTTAGCATCTATGTTAATCAGCAATATTGGTCTGTAGTTTTCTTTCTTTGTTGTGTCTTGACCTGGTTTTGGAGTTAGGGTAATAATGGCTTCATAGAAAGAGTTTGGGAGTCTTTCCTCTTCTCGTATTTTTTGGAACGGTTTGAGAAGAATAGGAGTTAGTTGTTTCCTCAATGTTTTGTAAAATTCACCTGTGAAGCCATCTGGTCCAGGGCTTTTGTGTGCTGGGAGTTTTTTGATTACTGCTTCAATTTCACTAAAGTATTTGCTCACTTATCACAGGTATTACATTCTAGACCCCCCGCGTTAGGTGAAAAATCCATGAAGTAGAAACCTTATATTTATTTTAGTATTTATATATATTTTAAGACTTTATAAACCCTTCCCACACACTTATAAACCATTCCCAGTCCCTTATTAACCTTTTCCACACTTTTATAAACACTAGTTATGTTTTTTTTTAAGTTCCCAAAATCTTTATTTATAAACAGAACAATGACAAAATGTAAACTTATGTATTCATATTTATATTCCAGTCAAGGTATATTACAACTTTAATTTATGAACAGAAATGTCCTGTCTTTTCTTCTTTTTCTTTTCCATCTTCTTTGCATCACTGATTTGCATTTTTACTTGATCTTGTAGTTTAGAAAAGAATGTTTGAGATGACTTCAAGGCTTTGTCTTTCTCTTCATCCTTTAAGGGCGAAGCCCTGCCTTCTTTGGTCAACTGTCTTTACTTCTCTGCAGCGGCAGCCTTGCTGTATTTCCCTGCCTGGTCTGGGTTGCTCTTTTCAAGCAGCTTCTTCTGCTTCTCCTTGTCCTTTATTTTCATACACTTCCTATATTTCTTTTTCCTCCTTTCTCATTTCCAGTCTGTAGCTGTTTTCTCAGCAGCAGTTTTTATATCTCCAGCTTTATTTTTTTTCCTTCACCTCCTCCGGGGCCAGGAGGGATGCATTGCTGATGCTCATGGGGGCGACCTCCTCCATGGCTATGGCTAGCAGATTCAAAATAACTTTAATCTCTGGAATGGGCGGTTTGGGGATGAAATGAAAGTTCAAGAGGGCACCTAGTTTCAAGAAGAGGGAATCCATCATCTTCTGAATCTCCTCATGCTCGGGGTTTTCTTCTTCTGCTGTTTTTTTTCCTGGCGAAGTTTGATGCATTCCTGTTCATAAATTTCAGCAAGGCTGAGCTTGCTCTTCTCATGGTCTAACGTTATCCGCTTTTTTAATTCAAATTCATCCTCTTTCAGTTTCTCTTTCCACACTACGTCATCCCAAGCCTGATTTTTTATCCTCTGCTTAATGATGTCTTCTAGCGGAAGGGTTGTTTCCTCCATGATCACAGGTGCCATGTGGACTGTGTGGTCAAAGTGCGGCATCTCCTCCAGGAGGCTGTTCTCTGGTTGCTTCTGTGCTGTAACTTCCCCTTGAAGCCACCAAGGCTTTTTTCCCAACAGTTCTTTTTCTAAAGACACAATTTTTTCATTCATCTTTTTCTGTCTTTTTTTCAAAGGAGGATTTAACTTCAGCAGAGTCTTTCTGCACATTTAATATATTTGTGACTTCAGTTTCTTTATCATCTGGCAAAGAAAAGGCAGCTCTTTTCACAGTTCCTTTGTGTTGTTTACTGTCTTCAGTTTCTTCAAGTTCATTGTCTTCATCCGTTTCTGACATGCTTTCTTCTCCTTCAGCACTATCTTCCCCTTCTTCCTCTGAACCCAGTTCTTCATTACGAACACTTGCTACATCTTCTTCACTTTCAACTGGATCAAAGAAATCTTTGTATTTCAGGTTTCTTGAACTTTTACTTGCCTTAAGTTTTTGTGTTTGACTTCCAAACAGTCCTCCCTCATCTTCATCAGAATCAACATTTTCAAATAAATTAATCTCTTCCTCCTCAGCATCATAATTTTGCTCCTCTTCTTTCTCCATGTTTTCTAAAAAGGTCTCCATTTTGGATAGCTTGAAGAATTTATCATCCACTATGGACTTTTGGTTTCTTGGGCATTTTGCTTTGCACCTTGCTCTGCTGTTCCAATTTGCTGATAACAAAGTCAAGATCAGATTTCTCATCTCTGAAAACTGGGCTTTCCTGCAGATCTGATTTGCTGGGGCATTTGGTGGTCTCATCCCCTTCAGGATCATCACTGTTCAGGTCTGACTCTTTCTCCTCCTCCATGTATCCTCCTGGTCATCAGCCTCCATCTCTGAGCCATCCTCAACACCCTCCTGCTCGTCACTCTCTGGGAGAAGACTAATATCTTCATTCTTAATCATTTCGCTAACCACATTCGCAAAGTACTGTAAAATTGGCTCATTTTGCAATTCCAGCTGTTGCCAAATCTGCTCATCATCAAACTTGTCTATCACCAGTTTCTGTAAAGGAATTCCAAGGATCATGCCATTCTCTAGTATTTTATTGAAGTCATAAAGTACTTTTGTTAAAGAAGTGACGTTTTATACCAAGTCATCTTGAATCCTATTAAGGGAGCAGGGAAGGATGTTATATGAGATTTAAAATTATAGGTCATAACTTCACAGCACTGTGAGGAAGCACTCCAGTCGACCTGTGTTTTTACCAGCTTTGTCCAGACACCGCTTTAGGGTCCGTTGATACCAGACCCACAGGATCATGGCTGTCTAAAACTCCAAACACAGCGCCACATAGTACTTATGCTATTAAACATATTCTACACTCATAAACCTATGTAACTTTAACAACATATGTATACAGTACTGCTAAATCCTGCAATATAGCAAAAAATCTACAATAAGTAATTAATTATAATATTTTTTAAAATCGCGTGATACACTGAGGCTGTGATAAGTGAACTGCGATATAGATAGGAACTAATGTAGGTGTTATTGGTGTGTTTTTTTTTTTTTTTTTTGGAACTTTCTTCTTCTTCTTGATTCAGTTTTGGAAGATTATATGTTTCCAGAAATTTGTCCATTTCATCTAGATTGTCAAATTTCTTGTGATACAGTTTGTAATAATTTCTTACAATCCTTTGTATTTCTGTGGTATTGGTTGTGATTGCTCCTCTTTCGTTTCTGATTTTATTTATTTGGGTCCTTTCTCTCTCTCTCTCTCTCTCTCTCTTTTTTTTTTTTTTTTTTTTGATGAGCCTGGTTAAAGGCTTGTCAATTTTATTTATCTTTTCAAAGAACCAGCTCCTGGTTTTATTGATCTTTTGAATTGTTTGTTTAGTCTCTATGTAATTTAATTATGCTCTTATCTTAATGATTTCCTTTCTTCTACTCAGTCTGGGCTTTGTTTGTTGTTGTTCCTTTAGTTCTTGTAGCTGTAGGGTTAGATTTTTTATTAGAGATTCTTCTATCCTTTTTAGGTAGGCCTATATTACTATGAATTTTCCTCTCAGGACTGCTTTTGCTGTATCCCAAAGGTTTTGGGTTGTTGTGTGTTCATTATCATTTGTTTCCGGAAATTTTTGATTTCTTCCTTGATGTCATTGTTAACCCATTTATTTTTTAATAGAAAGTTTTTCATTCTCCATGAGTTTGAATATTTTTGAGTTTTTTCCCTGAGGTTGATTTCCAGTTTCAAGCCATTGTGATCTAAGAAAATGCTTGATATAATTTCAATGTTCTTAAATTTGTTGAAGCTTGTTTTGTGTCCACCATGTGGTCTATCTTTGGAAATGTACCATGTGCACTTGAAAAGTGTATAACTGCTTCTTTGGGGTGAAAAGTTCTATATTTATCAACTAAGTCCATTTGATCTAGTGTTGTTCAATTCCTCAATATCCTTGGTATTTCTTTGCTTCAAAGATGTGTCCATTGTTGACAATGGGGTGTTAAATTCCCCTACTATGAGTCTGTTGCTGTCTATATACTTCCTGAAGTCTTTCAAAAATTTCCTTACATATTTGGATGCTCCTATGTTGGGGGCATATATGTTTACAAAGGTAATATCTTCTTGGTGTACTTTTCCCTTAAGTATTATGAAATGTCCTTCTTTGTCTCTTTTTATGGCCTTTGCTGTGAAATATGTTTTGTTTGATATAAGTATTGCTACCCTAGATTTTTTTTCAGGACCATTTGCTTGAAATATTTTTTCTATCCCTTCACTTTTAGTCTGTGTAGATCTTTTGTTCTAAGATGGGTCTCTTGTAGACAGCATATATGTGGGTTATGCTTTCTAATCCATTCAGCTACCCTATGTCTTTTCATTGGTGCATTTAATCCATTTACGTTTAAGATTATTACCGATAGGTACTTATTCATTGTTATTTTCCCCCTTTGTACTCGTGTTCCTTTCTGTCTCTCTCTGTTTCTTCGTCTTCTTAAAGCAGACCCTTTAGCGTCTCTTGCAATGCTGGTTTGGTGGAGATGTATTCTTTTAGCCTTCTTTTGTCTGGGAAACTCCTTATTTCACCTTCCATTTTGAATGAGAGCCTTGCTGGGTAGAGCAGTTATGGTTGTAGGCCTTTGTTTTTCATTGCTTGGAATATTTTTTGCCATTCCCTTCTGGCTTGTAGTGTATCTGTTGAGAAATCTGATGATAGCCTTATTGGAGCTCCCTTGTGTGTTACTAGCTTTTTCTCTCTTGCTGCTTTTAGGATTCTCTCTTTGTCTTTGAATGTTACCATTTTAATTATGATGTGTCTTGAAGTGGGTCTGTTGGGGTTCATCTTCTTTGGGACCCACTGTGCTTTCTGGACTTGCATGACTTTTTCTTTCTTCAAGTTAAGGAAGTTTTCTGTCTTTAGTTTTTCAAACAGGTTTTCTATCCCTTGCTCCTCTTCTTCTCCTTCTGGATTCCTATAATACAGATATTATTACGTTTCATATTGTCCTGCAGCTGTCTTAAAACCTCTTCATTTTTTTTTAGTCTTTTTTATTTTGCTGCACTGTCTGGGTATTTTTTCCTATGTTTCCTCCAGATTCTGGTCCAATCTTCTGCTTTCTCTAGCCTGCTTTTAAGTTCTTCTACTGTGTTCTTCAATTCAGAAATTGTATTCTTCATTTCCTCCTGGCTCTTATTGATAGCTTCTATGCCCTTTTTCATGCTGGTTTAATTCTCAGTAAGTTCCTTGTAGTTTCCCTGGAGTTCCTTGTAGTTTCCCTGGAGTTCTTTGCAGTTTTCTTTGAGCTCGCTGAACTCATTGAGCTTCCTTGTAATCCATGTTTTGAATTTTATGTCTGATAGTTTGCTTTCCTCTATTTCATTTAGCACTCTTTCTGGGAATTCCTCTTTTCCTTTCGATGGGGGGTTGTTTTTCTGTCTCCCCATTTTTGTGACTCATCTTGTTTGTTGCTGCTTCTTAAATTGATCTGCACTTCCTGAATCTGCCTCTGGTGGCATCAGATTGTATACCAGTCTGGGCCTAGGCAGCCTGTTAGAGACTACCAAAGATCTACTGACTTTGTTTGTCTCCTTTAGTTGTTAGTCTCTTCAATCTGTGATCAGCCATCAGGCTTAAGCACTGAGGGCCGGGCAGATTAATTCCTGCAGGCAGGACTTTTGCTTCCCCTGGGGCTGACGCCACTTGGAGGGGAATGGTCTACCTGCAGTATGGAGAATGAGTCAGCACTGGGACCCAGTCAGCTGCGCCCTCAGTTCTCTCCTCAAAGCCACTGCCCCAAATTCTCCCCAAGCATCTCTAGTCCTCTCTGTCCTCCCTCTGCTTGAGCCCAGGGTTAGTGGGTGCCAAAATGTTTTCATATGTGATCTGCTTAAGAGCTCTTTTTCTCCAGCTGTTTCTCTCAGGCCTGCAAAAAAATACCTGTGGCTTTTTGGTTTTCACAGCTGGATGCTATTTTAATTTCTGATCTGTTGCTATAGGCTGAGAAGCCCAGCTTGGGCTTTAGACCCTGCCCTTCTAAGGGGGAACTCCCAGGTGCTGAGCTGTTTCTCAGTCCCTTCAGCTGCCACCTGTGGGAACCCAAACAGTCCTTACATGTCTCCACACTTCCTATCAGTCATGCTGTGATGAAGCGGCCTTTTCTGTCTCTCCATGGTTATAAGGCTTCTCTCCAGCTAGTGTTCAGTTGATTATTCCAGATGATTTCTCCACAATTATGTTGTAAGTCCAGATTGGTCCTGGGAGGAAATTAGTGTAGCTTCCACTTATTCCTCTGCCATCTTTCAATCCCTCAGTATTTTTCCATTTCTGTATCATTAATTTCATTTAGTATAATACTCTATAGGTGATAGTGTCCTTCTTTTTTTATGGCTGAGTATATTCCATTGTATATATGTTCCACCACATTTTTATCTTCTTGTCTATTGATTGGCATTTGGGTTGCTTCCAAATCCTGCCTATTGTAAATAATGTTCCTATGAACATAAGGGTGCATAGATTTTTTCAAATTGGTGGTTGGAGTTTCTTCAGATATATACTTAGAAGTGGAATTGCTGGGTCATAAGGCAGTTCCATATTTAATTTTTTGATGAACGTCCATATTGCCTTCCATAATGGCTGCAGCAGTCTGCATTTCCACAAAGAGTGCATAGGGGTTTCCTTTTCTCCGCATCCTCACCAACACTTGTTTGTTGATTTATTGATAGCCATTCTGACAGGTTTTAATTTGCATTTCTCTGATGATTAGTGATGTTGAGCATCTTTTCATATGTCTTTGGCCATCTGTAAGTCCTCTTTGAAGAAGCGTCTGTTCAGGTCTTATGCTTATTTTTTATTGGATTGTTTGGGGGGAGGTTTTCTTTTGGTGTTGAGTAGTCCTTCTTTATAAATTTCAGATATTAACCCCTTACTGAATGTGTCATTGGAGAATATCTTCTGTCTTTCAGGAGGTTGTCTTTTCATTTTATTGATGGTTTCTTTTGCTGTGCAACAACTTTATTGTTTAGTGTAGTCCATTTGTTTATTTTTTTCTTTTATTTTCCTTGCTTGAGAAAATATATTAGAAAAAAATAATTGCTAACAAAAATGTCCATGATTTTACTGCTTATGTTTTCTTTGAGGAGTTTTGAGTCTTACTTTTAAGTATTTAACTCATTGTTTTTCTTTTTTCTTTAAAACTCATTTTGAGTTTATTCTTGTATATGGTGTAAGAAGGTGGTTTAGTTTTATTTTTTGCATGTATATGTCCAGTTTTCCAGTACCCTTTATTTTTTAAATTATTTATTAATTTTATTAGAATAATATTTGTTAATAAGATCACATAGGTTTCAAGTGTACATTTCTATGATACATGATCTGTATTTTGCATTATGTGCCCACCACCCAAAGTCACATAACCTCTCTGTTATCATATAATTGATCCACTTTACCCTTTACTACCCCTACCCCCTTTCTCTGGTAACTAAAATAACTATTGTCTGTGTTTATGAGTTTCAGTTCTATATGCCACATATGAGTGAAATCATATGGTTCTTAGTTTTTCTGACTGATTTATTGTGTTTAGCATGATATTCTCAAGGTCCATCCATGTTGTTGCAAATGGAATATTTTATCTTTTCTTATGGCTGAATAGTATTCAATTGTATATATGTACCTCATCTTCTTTATCTAAATTCTATCAAATGACACTTTGGTTGTCTCCATGTGTAGCCACCATGAATAATACTGAACTGAACATAGGGGTGAATATATCTTTACAAAAACATGTTTTCAATTTTTTCAGATATATACTGAGAAGTGGGATTGCTGGGTCACATGGTAACTCTATTTTTAATTTTTTTGAGGCACTGCCATACTGTTTTGCATAGTGGTTGTGCTAGTTTACATTCTCACCAGCAGTAAATGAGGGTTCCTTTTTCTCTACAATTTCTCCAACACTTGTTATTACCTGTCTTGTTGACCAATAACATTTTTGAAAGACTCTCTTTACCCTATTATATGTTCTTAACTCCTTTGTCAAATATTAATTGCCCAGATAGGTGTGGGTTTATTCCTGGGCTCTCTATTTTGTTCCATTGATCTATGTGTCTGTTTTTATGACAGTATCATGCTGTTTTGATTACTGTAGCCTTCATATAGTATAGTTCAATATCAGATAGCATCATACCTCCAACTTTTTTCTTTCTCAAGATATCTGTGGCTATTTGGATTATTTTGGGGTTCCACATACAATTTTGGATTATTTGTTGCAGTTCTGTGAAGAAAACATCATTGGTATTTTGATAGGAATTGTGTTGAATCTATAGACTGCTTTGGGTAGTATGGGCATGTTAATGATGTTAAGTTTTTATACCCATGGGCATTATATGTGCTTCCATTTATTTGTATCTTCTTCAGTTTCTTTCTTCAATGTCTTATAATTTGCTCAGTACAGGACTTTTATTCCTTTGTTAGATTTACTTCTAGGTATTTTTGATGCAAGTGGATTGCTTCTTAGTTTTTCTTTCTGATAGTTCTTTATTGGTTTATTAAAATTTAGCCAATTTTTTTAAATATTTATTTTGTATCCTGCTACTTTACTGAAATCATTTGTCATTTCTAGTAGTTTTTTTGTGGACTCTTACGGTTCTAATTCTATAATACTATGTTATCTACAAATGATTACAGTTTTATTACTTCCATTCCAGTTTGAAAGCCTTTTATTTCTTCTTTTTGTTTAATTGTTGTGCCTAGGATTTCCAGTACAATGTTAAATAGGAGGGGTGAAAGTGGACCTTCCGCCCTGTTCCCATTCATAAGGAAACACTTTGGCTTTTCCCCACCGAATATGATGTTAGTTGTGAGTTTGTCATATGTGGACTTTATTATGTTGAGATGTGTTCCCTCTATTCACACCTTACTGAGAGTTTTTATCATAAGTGAGTGCTGGATTTTGTCAAATGTTTTTTCTGCATATATTTATATGATCATATGAATTGTATCCTTCATTGTGTTTATGTGGTTATATGTTAATTGTTTTGCAGATATTGAACCAAACTTGCATCCCAGGAATAAATACCAGTTGATCATAGTGTATGATATTTTTAATGTGTTGCTAAATTCAGTTGTTTGTTAATATTTTGTTGAAATTTGCATCAATTTTCATCAGCTATATTGGTCTATAATTTTCTTTCTTTTTAGTGTCTTTATCAGGCTTTGGAATCTTGATAATGCTGGCACACACTAGTATTCTTACCTTGAGTTCAATTGATTAGGGGCTTATTTAGAACTGCAAATGCCTTCATAACAACACCACAGCTGGTATTTGCTTGAATATATGGGAGAAAGTGTGTTTACATCAGGGGTGAGGAATATTTGGGGCCATCTCTGAATTCTGCCTGCTATAATACCTAGACCAGCCATTTACTTCTACTTATTTTAATCTGTAAAACATGCCATGCTAGTTTAGGTACACAAACACATGCACACACAAAATGTGAAATTATTCATTATAATTTTAAGTATATAAATATTCAAATAGTAAAAAATGCATGCCATCATTCAGGTTATATTTCAAATCAGGTTTAAGTTAGGTATAAATTATATTTTGAACATCTAGAATGAGGTTGTTCACAATAACATCACAATTCATAGACCTGTTTCAAATTAATTAAAGTGTGTTCAGCTACATATTATTGGAAAATTGTTCAAAATGACATGCTTAATGCATGATGGGACTAGATCTGTATTGACTTGAGAATAAAATATTATAAAATACAAAGATAGCTGGATTGTATGAGGTCATTCTTGCACTTGTCAGATTTGTGAAATTGTGTTATGCCTCAATAATTAGTAGAAGGTAGAATCATAAAGTTCACCATTGTACAAAAAGAATAATCACACATACTTGCAAATTTATTTTCTTTGAAGTAATGCACTCCATCCCATTCTGAATATTTATTGAATCATTTGGATTCATATTTATGATCAAAATAATCTTCCATTATTTCTTATAAAATGAGTTTGTCTGTGATGTTCATTTTGGAGGAAAAACTCCATATACATATAAATAGAGAATGAATTATAATCTGCACCTTTAGGTGTACTCTATTGTTTCTTAGATGTTTCTCTCACCACTCACTCCTGATTCATTAACAAAGTTGATTTAAAACACATTTATTTATAAGACTGTCTTTTATATACAATTCTCTCCAAAAAATCACTTGTCTTATGACTAGCAAAATAGTTAGTGAACATAGAATCATGAGTCTCACTCCTATCAGAGTGACTGTCATCAATAAATAAAACAAAAACAAGTGTTGGCAAGGATGTGGAGAAAAGGGAACCCTCATGCACTGTTGATGGGAATACAGACTGGTACAGCTACTGTGGAAAGCAGTATGGAGATACCTCAAAAAATTAAAAATGGAACTCCTTTTTTACCCAGCTATCCCATTTCTGAAAATATGTCTGAAGAAACCTGAAACACGAATTCAATAGAATATATGTACCCCTATATTCATTGCAGCATTATTTATAATAGCCAAGATCTGGAAGCAGCCCAAGTGCCCATCAGTAGATGAATGGATAAAAAAGCTGTGGTATACTTATACAATGGAATACTACTCAGTTGTAAAATAAAAAAGGAAATAAAATAAATCGTACTCTTTGCGATAGTATAAATGGACCTGGAGACTAATATGCTAAGTAAAACAAGCCACTCAGAGAAATATAAGTACCAGACAATTTCACATATATGTGGAATATAGTAAACAAAATAAACTAACAAACAAAATAGAAACAGGCTCATAGATACAGAGAACAGATTGACAGCTGTCAGAAGGGAGAGTTTGGGAAGGCTGGGTGAAAAAGGTGAAGGAATTAAGCAGCAAAAACAACAACAAATCCCAATAGACACAGACAACGGTATTATAATTATCAGAGGGAAAGGGGAGCTGGAGGAGGTAGACGAGGGTAAAGGGGGAATAAATGATGATGGAAGGAGACTTGACTTTGGGCGGTGAACACCCAATACAATATATAAATGATGTATTATAGAATTGTGTCACTGAAACCTCTATAATTTTATTAACCAATGTCACTCCAATAAATTCAATTAAATGAATAAATAAACAAATAATAAATAAATAATAACCACAAAAATACCTACCTTGAATGGCCATAAATGCCTCGTCCAGGATGGGTAACTTGCTCAGGATCAGTCCTTTGTTTGATATTTGAACTTGGAAACCAAGTAAGCCATTCTCTCTTAAGCAAGTTTCTGTAAAACTCAAATCATAAACAGTCATATTATTCTGCCATGTGTAGAAAGAATAAAACCAACAGGAATAAGAAAAAAATTTATTGAATCCTGGTGGTATTTGAGACCACTTCTTTAGGCTCAGTTATAGTCCTGCTTTTGATTCCCATGAAATCTCCACCATTTTTATAATAAATTTGCCTATTTTCTTATTCCGGTCTTAGTTGTATGTCTTTCACTTGCAACCAAGTGGTTTAAATAACTACCTATTAGGGACAAAATAGAAAGCTATTTAACTATAGATGAGAAGCTGAAGTTAATGAATCCTAATGCTTCATGAAATTTTAAATATTTAATAATTCTATAACTATAAACTTCTTATATGATATCTTTTTGACAAGTACAGATCTCAAATGCCCATTTTGTTTCTCATAATATAATACTATTTGTCATAAATCAGAATGAATTAAGTAAAAAACTATTCAAAGTCAGTACAGGTTTAAGAGCAGACATGAGACATGGCAAGGGAACAGAATGCAGAAGGTGCAAACCTAAGTGACATGGATTTAACAATGTACAAGATTGGAGATCAAGATTAAAAATTCAGTTTGAGAAGGCAAATTACTCTGAATATAAAATAAAAAGCATGGGTCATGACTCCAGATATCAGGATAAAATGAGCAACATGAGTAAATTCGGAAGAATATTTGGAAGGCCAGAAAAGGAAGACATATTGAACAGAAGACCTCACAACAGTCATGGTTAGTATACATGGCCCAATCCAATGAGATGCACTCCAAGGAACAGATAATATACCTTCAGTCTTGGGTTGCAATTCAAAGACTTGAGGAAATAAATAGGAGAGAGAAAGATGATAAAAAGAAGTCTAGAAACCAATCTAGACCACGTAGATGTGTTCAAAATAAAGAAGATAATGATTGAGAAGCACCTCCAGTTGAGTAAGATTCTCTGCTCAATCACTATCTCCTTTTATTGTATAAACATCTAGCAAATCTTTCTCAAATCTGCTATTTGAATGTAGAGGCTCTCAGCCTATTCCAGCCAATTAAAATCCACTGACTGAAGAGCTGACATTTTAGTCTTGTCCCTTAAGCAAAATTTTTCTAACTTTTAAGATAAAATAGAGCACAGTTGGGCTTAACAAAAGTTCTATTAAGTGGATCTGTTCTTCTATATATTTTATTTTAGAGTCCCTTGCTTCCTATTATTTATAATTTCTCCATCAAATTTTATTTTTTTAATATTTTTAAATGCTAATATGAAATGCACAATGTTTAGAACCAGTCTTAAAGATAGCTGCTCTTCCTATTTAATTTCTAGCTCACCAAAAGAAAATCTTAAGATCAAATGGTTTAGTAACTTAGGTCTAAGGTAATTAGGATCATGACAAAAAATGGTGGTCACATTCAACCAATAGTTACAGACCAGTGTTGCTCTCCTTGCCTCTATCAAGATTGTTTCAAGAGAAGGACTAGAGTAGGATGACTGTATATCTGCCTTTTTGTTTTAAGGATTAGTAAGTATCTATGGGCTTCCCAATCATTTTATATTATATAGTAATGAAATTGTGGATAGTATGTCATATCCAATTTATTAATTTATTAATAAAATGCCAAGCATTGAAGAATATTCTTTAAGCATTTGCTATGTTGAAGACACTGAGCAAAATGTGGTCTTCTCTCCACAATTTAAAAAAAGCTTAACTTATAAAGTCAGAAGCTTAAATGGAAGAATTGGGGTCAACATTAACACTTTATTTTCCTGTAACACTTCAGAGAGTATGCCTACTATATTGTATTATCTGGAGTACACTTGGATAAGAAGATTGCACAGAATAAAAAATGTGATCCTTCAATACCTTTCTTTTTTAAAAGAGCTAATGATGTGCACTCCATTTTACGGGAGACACACAAAAATAAATGTCCAAGGTAAAGTAACTTGATGATTTTGCAAGTATTTTTAAAAGTTCTCAAGTGAAAGTCCTCTGAGAATTCATTTACTCTGCAATTTCTCTCTTTAGGCATGAGTTCTGAAATATATGTGAAAGTGAGATACAGTGAAAGAAAAATCAATCATGGGAAACAGTGATTTTGTCTTTGATTTCTAACACTTTTAATGTATGTGCTTTAGTGTTCACAAATATTTAAATTCGAAGCATACCCTTCTGCTTTCTTTGGGTATAATTGCCTTTAGTAACTCAATTTTATAAACTATATATTAAAACATCTTATTTATTTTCATTTCTAAAAAGACTAAAGGTCCAAATGTGCTGATATTGTTTTATGGGTAACTAATTGAGATGAGATTTCTGTTCATTATTATGGCTTATAAGAAGAAAAAGTTCCAAGGCAAGATTTTGTAGTCATAATAATTCAAACAAAAACAAAAATATTTCTATGAATAGACAGTAACACCCCAGAGAAAAGAGCACTAGACATTTATCTTAGTTATATTATCATGTTATTTTATTCTAAAGACAATACTATTTCTTAGGGAAATAGTAAATTTTTTAAATGAGGAATTTTAGAAATTTCTTTTGTTTATAAACTTGGTTAAAGTTAGCAAACCAATCAGCTGTACAGCCAACAGAAGCAACAGTGGCTTGCTTAAAAGAAAGTTCTTATCCCTAGGTTGTGTCTTTAAAAGGGATTAACAAAGTAACATGTATGCATAACTCATAGACACAGAGAACAGTGTGGTGATGGCCTGAGGCAAGGGGAGGCAGGGGCTGGGTGGATGCAGACAGAGGAGGGGAAAATTAGGACATCTGTAATAGTGTCAACAATAAAAATAAAGACAAAAAAGAAAAAAAAAGACATTTTTAACCCCATTTTCTGTTTGGTGCTGGCCTTTTCCTTGTGGCTATTTTTTGTCTTAATACATTACCACCTTCATTCTCTAGCCTCTTGTTACTTTTTAAAAGAAATTTCTGGCATTCCTCAGTAAGTTAGCCATTCCAAGTGACGTTTTGCCATGTTGCATATTATGGGCTTTAAGTAGCAATAATGTATTGTACACTTAAAATTTTGTTATAAGAGTAGATCTTATGTTAAGTGTTCTTAGCACACTAAGGCAAAAAAAAAAAAAAGACACAGGACTTTTAGATGTGATGAATATGTCTATTACCTTGATTGTGGTGATGAAATCACAGGTATTTGTACATATCCAAACTCATTAAATTATATACCTTAAATATATATACAATCGATTATATTTCAATAATCCTGTTTTAAAAATCTATTATGTTAATATAACACATTTGAAAAACACTTCTTCGGGGTCCCTGGAGTAGATTCATTTATCAACATTTTATTCATATGTATAAATAAAACTACAAAGAGCAATCCAAAATGCATATTATTAGAGTTTTAATCATATTGATTTAGGAATCAATGCTCATTCAGCTAAACGGAAGTTGAAGGTTGTCTCCATTGATGTCCTTATTGTTTGTCATCACTATAATTCCAATGAATGTATTCAATTCCTTCTTCTGTTCTCTTAGATTCATGGCATCCACAATGTATTCAATTTCTCACCATCTTGAGATATTAGTGTTTATTGTTTACTGGTAGACTAGAAAGCACCCAAAGGATGATATCCTAATAAAGAAGAGTAGAAAATGGATGTGTCCTCAATTTATTTTTAATAGTTTATTTTTATAGTATTTGTTTTCATTACCATATATCCCCCTTATACCCTCTTCCACCTCCACCCACCCTGACTTCCCCCCATCACCACACTGTTGCCCATGTCTATGAGTCCTTTTCTTTTTTCTTGACACTTCACCCAAACCCCCCAAAGCTGTTAGCCTACTCTCTATGAATCTGTCTCTATTAACTTTTGCAACAGCATAGATGGACCTGAAGAACATGATGCTAAGCAAAATAAGCCAGTCAGAGAAAGACAAGTACCAAATGATTTCACTCATATGTTGAATCTAATGAACAAACTGAACTAACAAGTGTCTTTAACTTATTATACAACAATCCAAAGCTGCATAAGAAGTAAACTACTCTTATGTTTCTAATATGATTTGTCAATTAAGAAAATGATAGGGAAAGTGATAAATGATCCTCATACTATACAGCAAATTAAAACTTCAACCTACTGTTAGCATTAATTATCTCACCTTTTAATTTAGCATTGCTTTCCAAAAGTACAAAAACATTACATATATTCATAAAGTCTTAAATTTTTTTAATGATGAATTTTATATTTAGATCTAAGACATACATAGAGAACTTAATTTTTAAATCACAGAACTGGATTTTAATGCCTGATTGAGATATAGTTTTAAAAGTGTTTAAAGAAGCAAGAGCCTTTTTTTCAAGTCAAGATAAATGAATTCATTTGTATTCTCCTATGCACAATTCACTGAACTTCATTTGGAAAATGTCAAGGATAAATACTCTTCAAATGCTACCATTAAACAGATGATAACGATAATAACAGTGTATGGTTTGTATTTACCTGAATTTCTGAACTTACATCTTAAAAAGGAAATGGTACTCAAAATTAGGTTACAACTGGCAAACCCATATGTTTTTTTACACACTGTTCATATAGGGATATTAAAACAAAGATACAATATATCTCTCAGTGCATTACATTTACTTGTGCCTATTGTCAAAAAAGGCTTTTACAATAGACTTTTTATTGTAACATGTTCTAAATTGAAATCAACTACCCTTACTTGAGAACATAGGGAGAGAGCTCTTTTTTAACCTCACTAAATATTAGCTATATCCCTTTTACAAATATATAACAAAAAAGAGAAAAAGAGTAGATTAAAATGTTCTCTAGGTCTAACCACATGATGTTGATTGAAGTGGAAAGAGAAGAGAACTTAGAGCTTATTGAATCCTACATAGTTATTTTTACATATAGAAAAAGGGCCACTACCTGTGACTTAGCCTACAGGCACATGGTTGCATTACTTTTTTTTGAAAAGTTACATAAAGAGAGTAATAATCAAGTCATGCATTTTTAGTGATTATTTCACATTTCAGATTATCTTAATGATATAAAATACAGTAGAAAACCAAGAAAAAACCCATAAAATGAAGGGGCCCTGAGAGAATACAAGTAGGACATTGAAAATGATAGGGTGAATCCTTTTTTATTCTGTAGGTTTTTTTATTGTTCTATTACAGTTGTCCCATTTTCCCCCATTGCTCTTCCCTGTTCTACCCATCACCCCCACACAGCCATTCTCCACCCTGTTTTTTATGTTCATGTGTCACTTATACTAGTTCCTTGACTAATCCCTTCTCCTTTCCCCACTTATCCCCTCCCTTCTCCCCTCTGGTCACTGTCAGTCTGTCCCTCATTTCCATGCCTCTGGTTCTATTTTTCTCATTTGTCTGTTTTGTTCATTAGGTTCCTGTATTAGGTAAGATTATATGGTATTTGTCTATCACCACCTGGCATATTCCATTGTGTAAATGTACAGTTTTTGATCCAATCATCCACTGATGACCACTTAGGCTGTTTCCACCACTTGACTATTGTAAATAATGCTGCTATGAACATTGGGGTGCATAGGTTCTTCTGAATTTGTGTTTCAGGATCCTTCAGGTATAATCCCAGCAATGGAATCACTATATCAAAAGGCAGTTCCATTCTTAGCTTTTTGAGGAAATTCTGTACTGTTTTCCACCGTAGCTACACCAGTCTGCATCCCCACCAAGAGTGCATGAGGGTTCCCTTTTCTCCACATCCTCACAAGCACTTGTTTGTTGATTTGTGAAAGATGGCCATTCTGACTGGAGTAAGGTGGTATCTCATTGTGATCTCTATTTGCATCTCTCTGATGGCTAGTGACATTGAACATCTTTTCATATGCCTATGGGCCCTCTTTATGTCCTCCTTGTTGAAGTGTCTGTTCAGGTCCTTTGCCCATTTTCAAGTGTATTACTTGTGTTCCTGGTGTTGAGTCATATAAGTTCTTTTTATATTTTGGATATCAAACCCTTGTCCAAGGTATCATTGGCAAATATGTTTTCCCATACAGTTAGTTCCATTTTCATCTTGCTGATATTTTCTTTCACTGAGCAGAAGCTTTTTAGTTTGATATAGTCCCATTTGTTATTCTTTCCTTTATTTCCCTTGCCCTAGGAGACGTATCTGTGAAAATATTGCTGTGTGGGATATCTGAAGTTTTACTGCCTATGTTTTCCTCTAGGACATTTATGGTAGGGTTAATCCTTATCAAAAGACTTGTTGCTTAGAAGTCCTACAAAACAGGTAGGTGTATTAATTAGTATTGCTTAATGGTTACTAAAACTCTTGATCAACAATCAGTGAGATGATTTGTACATGTGGGGAATAATTTAATTGAGGTGAAGTGTGTTTCTTCCTCCTCTCCAATCTTAATGTGAAACTAAAACATCGTCAGAGGTGAATTCTGAGAATTCAAAGTATGAGTTTAATTTGCTGAGCTCCAAACCAAACTTCCAAAATCCCTGAGAAATCTCTTGACTGTTTGAAAGCATTTGGTCAGATCAGGTGAGGTGTATAGCACATGCAAAGGAATACAAGAACTGGCAGTACCAGTAAATGCAGGTCAACAATTCTCAGATTCAAAAACGTTGTCATTTTAAGAAAAAGAAAAGTTATTACATTAAACAGAGTCAACCTGGCAGGGAATTCTTATTCTGTAGACCCATTTTCTTAAAAATTAAGCAACCTACCCATGATTTTTTGTGTTTGTTTTTGTTTTTATAAAACAACACTACACATAAGCATGGATAAAAGCTCCAATTCCTCAGTACCCAAAGCCCATGTCTAGTCACTGGTGAAATCACTGTAAAAGTGTTCAAGAACTGGCCCTTTCCTCTCATAAAGTCTTGGTAGATGATTCAAAAAGTCTATTATTCCAGGTTCTAAAATAATGCTGTATTTCAACTGATAGCTATTACTTAAGCCATGGTGCTCAAAATGAAATATTTTTTCTTTAAATAAGCCAGTCAGTGAGACAGATACCATATGATCTCACCTATAACAGGAATCTAATGAACAAAATAAGATAACAAACAAAATATAACCACAGGGTAGGAAACATGGATCACACTGAAAGTAACCAGAGCGTAGGTGGGTGGGGGATAAGAGTGGAAAGAAGGGTGAAGGGACCAGTTAAAGAGCATGTATGAATGACCAATGGACATGGACAACAGTGTGTAAACTGACTATGGGAGCTGGGGATGTGATGGGTGGATGAGGGCAAAGGGGGAAAATTGAGACAACTGTAATAGAATAACAATAAAAAATGACTGAAAGCAAATGGCCCTAGCTGGTGTCCCTCAGTGGATTAAGTGCCAGCCTATGATCCAAAGGGTTGCTGGTTCAATTCCCAGTCAGGGCACATGCCTGTGTTGTGGGCCAGGTTCCCAGTTGGGGCTGTGCAGGAGGCAAACACACATTAATGTTTCTCTCTCTCCCTCTCCCTAATGAATAAATAAATAAATATTTATTTATTTATTTGTTTGCTTATTTATTTATTTATTTTCAAAGCAATTAAGAAGTGACTTTTGGAGGCATTCCTTGTGAACAGGGTCCAGAACATTCTCACCTTCTCCAACATGACAATAACTAAGAATAAAGGCACTAGGCACAGTGACTAAAAAATCATATAAAGTGAGGAGGAATTTCAGTCTTCATTGAGTGTGGGCTACTCAACCATGGTGTTTAGTTTCTCAGAATCATTGTCTGAAATTCCATCCTGTCCATACAAAAATTTGTCACAAATCTAAGCCTATATTGCAACTAAATAACAAATTTGCTATTTATCTTTGCTTAATGTTTTCCATACGCAAAGACTCTCTGTTGAGACCACATTCTGAATTAAATCGTTTCTAGAACATGGACCTACTGTCACAAGTATATTCTAAATAATTATATTAGAATATGCCATTATTTGTAAAATGTTTTCATATTGAGAGTAGGTGATCACTAAAAATTCTTGCTCCCGAATATTTTTGGTACCATAGGCATAAGATTGGGGGGAGGTAGAAACATTTCAGGGTGGTAGAAAGAACCCTGACTCAGATCTCAGAAGCCTGAGGAAGGCTGAGTTTTGTGCGTATTTGCTTTGTAACTCTGGATAAGTCACTTCTCCTTCTGAACTACAGGTTAATAATTTGAAAACTGATCAAGCTCAATTGTCTTTGAAGGTAGTTATTGTCAAATTTAAATTTACACGAAGTCACTCAGGAAGCTTTTCTAGCCTGTAGTGCTTAGGACCAAGCCCTAGAGATTGATTTAGTTGGACTACACTGTGAATCCAGAATTTGCATCATAAAAAGAGAACATCTGATACAAGTGTTCTTGGACTATACTTTGAAAAACACTGTTATAAAATATTTTCTTGAGTAAAAATTTCATAACTCAGTGAGACACACACAAGAAGTAATGACTGTTGAAGAAGATAGAAGAGAAATTTATTTTAATTTGTTGTACTCTGTCATCAGTAGCTGGGGAGAAGCAGTCTTGTACATTGTGCAAAGGAAATCCTAATGACAATAGACAATGCATTTACAGAATGATCTCCCGATGCAATAAACTGTCACTGCCTTTTTAACACTGCAGAAAGCTAAATGCAAATAAACTGACCTATCGACAGTCAATTTTTTGTCCTGTGTCACAGTTTAGGATTAAATGCCATGTCCTTTATATATCACCCTGCCCAGGCTCTGTAGCTTCAGCTTCACTGGAGAGGACACTCCAGCGTCATCGCAAGATGTCGATTCAACACGGGAGGAGACAGATACCGTGTCACTCCCGAGTTGGACTGCACAGCCATTCTCGGCGGTGCAGATAGACTCTTAAGAAGCTACACCATCGTCTCTCGAGACGGACGGCTGCCGACGACTATATTCCACACACACTGGCCATGTGTTTGAGTGATTTAATTCATTTAGCAGAAAGTTTGTGACTCCTCTTTATGGATGCCTCTGTGAACATTGGGATAATTTAAAGAAGCTCCTGGACAGTGTTAATTGTACTTCCCATAACCACAGAACAAAATGAAAACATCTTATATAACCAGGGAGCTTGGCCTGAATAGTTGTACACATCTGGGTGATATTAGTGACTTACATATGCAAATTACAATCTCTCTGGAAAGTATTTATGTTTATCTATGGAAGAGACCAAGGTAATGCTTTACTGACTATACTTACTAAAGAAAGGAGGCCTCACAACAGGTATTAAAGTACGATCTTTATCTGAGTTAAAACAAATCTGATCTTTCTACCTTTATGCCTTTATTATGCTCCCCTTCACTGAGTATATCCTTGCCCATTCTTTCATTCATGTAAACCCTTCTCTCATAGAGGGTCTAGCTGCTTGAGGTTCTGCTTCAATTCCCAAGGTAGAACCAGCCTCCCTTTTACATAAACTTCCATAGCACTGACATTGTACTTCCAGGAACAAATTTAAAACATTAGTGGGCCTTAGTTTATTTATCTATAGATAACTTTTACAATTCAATGTTGACTATTTGTAAGTTTTTTTAATGATACTATAGTTATAAATTTTCATTTCTTCCCCTAGATTTTGCATTCTTTGTCATATCTACAATATCTTGCTTAGACTCTAGATTATAATTTGTACTTATCAAATGTGTTTTGCAAAAATGATTAGTGAATGAATGATGGATTAACTCAATACAAGTATCAGAAGCAAAAAATTTCCCAGAACTTTCCTTTGGTTAAAAGTTACAATTTTGAACATAAGGTTTTTCCACTTAGTCACATGGGACAGAAAATGAGGTTATCATGAAGTAAACATATCCTTGGTGAAGAGACCATGGAATGACTCCCCCTCAGGATTGAGTGCTGAAGAGGAGTTGTGATCCAAATAAAAATATGAGACATTCTCCAAAGCTAACTGAATGAAGAAAGTTGGATTTTATTTGGCTGCTCTTCATACACACTCTGGAGTGATAGTTCTGTTGCATGGTGTGAAGCCTGCAGTGAAAATTCCTACAACTTCCATGCTCTTTGAGGAACCCAGTTAAATGCCACACAGGTAAACATTTGACAGCATACTTCTGGCAAAGCACTTCAAGTACACTACTTATTTCCCCCTAAACTTGGACTAGAACTGTTTTGATGCCCAGGGTTACTTTTGGGGTTGGTAAAAAAAGAAAATGTTCAAGTATTGTTTTATATATACTAAATGTTAATCATTTTTTCATTTTTAACTATATTTTATTAATTATGTTGTTACAATAGTTCCAATTTTTTCCCCTTTGCTTTCCTCTGCACACAACCTTCCTTCCCTCCAGCAATCCCACACCCCTTAGTTCATGTCCATTGGTCATGGGATATAAGTTATTTGACTTCACCCTTTCCTATATTATTCTTAACTTCCCCCTGTCTGTTTTGTACTAACCAATTATGCTTCTTACTCCCTGCACCATTTCCCCATTTCCTCCCCTCCCCCGTCCCAGCTGATAACCCTCCAAATGATCCCTATACCTATGATTCTATTCCTATTCTGGTTTGCTTAGTTGGATTTTGTTTTTCTTTTATAGATTCAGTTGTTCATAGTTGTGAGTTTGTTGTCATTTTAATGTTCATAGATTTGATCATCTTTTTCTTAAATAAGTCTCTTTAACATTTCATATAATAATAGCTTGGTGATGATGAACTCCTTTAGCTTTTCTTTGTCTGGGAAGCACTTTATCTGCCCTTCCATTCTAAATGATAGTTTTGCTGGATAGAGGAATCTTGATTGTAGGTCCTTGCTTTTCATCACCTTGAATGCTGCTTGCCAGTCCCTTCTTGCCTGCAAATTTTCTTTTGAGAAATCAGCTGATAGTCTTATAGGCACCACTTTGTAGGTAACTCTTTCCTTTTTTTTTTTTTTTTGCTGCATTTAAGATTGTCGCTTTATCTTTAACCTTTAGCATTTTAATTATGATGTGTCTTGGTGTGGTCCTCCTTCTGTCTAGTTTGTTTTGGACTCTCTGTGCTTCCTGGACTTGTATGTCTATTTCCTTCACCAAATTTGGAAAGTTTTCCTTCATTGTTTTTTCACATATGCTTTCAATTTCTTGCTCTTCCTCTTCTCCTTCTGGCACCCCTATGGTTTGGATGTTGGCCCAGTTAAAGTTGTCCCAGAGGTTCATAAGCCTCTCCTTATTTTTTTTTCAGTTCTTGTTTCCTCGTTCTGTACTGGTTGACTGTTTTTCTCCCTTATATTCCAGATCATTGATCTGAACCCTGCTCTCCTTCCCTTCACCATTGGCTTTGTGTGGGTTTTCTTTTTTTTCACTTAGCATAGCCTTCACTTCTTCCCCTATGCATTTTCCATAGTTAAGCATATCTCTCTAGCCTGTGAGCATCCGTATCGCCACTGTTTAACTCTACATCTGTTATGTTGGCTATCTCCTCATCTGTTAGGATGGCTATCTCCTTGTCACTTAGTTCTCCCACTGAAACCTTGATCTGTTCCCTCTTTTGGGCCATACGTCTCTGTCTCTTCATCTTGACAGGCTCCTGTGTTTGTTTGCCTCTGTCTTAGGTAGAGCTGTTGTACCTATTATGTAATAAGGGGTGGAGCCTTAGGTATTCCTCACTATGGGCAATCCATGTCACCATGTTGTGGTGCTATATGTGGGGGCGGGGTCTGAGAGAGAACAATGTCACTTGCTCAGCACTTTCTCCTTTTCCAGTTATTTCCCCTACTTCTGTATGGGAGTGGTGCCTCTCTAGTTGTTGCCCTAGCCATTGTTCCCATAGTGGGTGGGTCTGCAGGCATTCTAGGACTGTGGGGACCCTTTAAACAAGTGAACTCTACTGAGAGACTGGAAGTTTCTTCCTCCACCCCAAACCCCACTGGTTTGCACAGTCAGAAACAATGAGGCTTTATTTTCCCTGGTTCTGGAACCATGAGCTCTGTGGTCTGGTCTGGTGCTGGGAGTGCTCCACAGATGTCCCTTCCTACTTTTTAAAATGTGTGACTGAGCTTTCCTCTCGCCTGCTGCTGCCACCACTGCTGTCTCTGCCACACCGAGTCCTCTTCACCCAGGCTTCGCCCCTCCTACCTGTGTGATGAGTATTTCTTCTTTATATCTTTGTTTGTTAGACTTCCATGCAGTTCAGTTTTCTGGAACTTCTGGTTGTTTCTAGTTTTGAGGTAGTTGTATTTCTTCTTAGTTGTGGAGGGAGATGCAGTGTGTCTATCTAGGCCTCCATCTTGGCTGGGAGTCATCTAAATGTCAATCTTACCAGGAATGGTACAGTTATTTGTTTAGTTTTCTTAGCAAAATAATAAAATTAAAATGTTATGAAAAAACTATACTAAAAAGAAAAAGTATTCTCTCAGAAGGCATAATTTTTCTTTTACAAGGTTTGCTTAAAAAGAAAAAGAATTGGATGATCTCGAGTTCTCTCTTCCTCTTTCTTTCTCACACACACACACTCAAACAGAGGCAGGATGTTAAAAACACATAAAACCAAAAATAAGTTTAGAGCTATTGACTTACAATTTGCAACCCAGATTGTCAGGTCTGAAAGAGATTAAAAATGAGAGTCAATTATCTAATATTTTGGAATACATTTATGAACATAAATCCTAGAATTTTTTCAAAAGTATACCCTATAGGTGTTATAGATTTGGATACTATCTTTCATGTCTATGGATTAGGGATTTTCATAATCTTGTTATCTTATAAAAAGTTAAGTTATAAGTAAAATATAACTTATAGATATTCAAATTTAGAAGATGTGAATAAATATCACCTATATGATGTGTGGATATATAATATATAATGAATATATTCATATGCACAGTTTTTATATGAACTTTGATAAATTGTAGAATTTATTGTTAATGCTCTTTTATTCCAAATGAGAAGATCCATGGTTGTTTCATTTTATCACTAAATATGTTAGTAAATACATTATAACTCAGAAAGTATGGGCCTAGATCACTGTTTCCTAAAATAAATTAAGTGCATTTTAGATTTTATGATGAGTGTTATATTTAATATTGTGGACTTGCTTGATTAATGAGACTGAGAAATGAGTTAGGCAAAATAACCTGGAGGTCAGGGAGAACTACAAGCCAGTAGATCTGGACCAGGGATAATTAGGAACTTAAATGAGCCTCCACTTCTTGGTTAGACTGTTTTGTTCCAAAAATTTAATTACTGTCTTCCTATTTATCTGTGGACTAGTAGTTTTCAGTTACTAGAAAATAAATTTTAGTGCATGTATTTGTAAATTATTTAAGATAGGAACTTAGGCACAATATATTATCCATCTGAGTGTTTTATAAGGATTAACATTTATATTCACTGTAAAACAATAGGTTACTGAACTCTTATTGCCTCACCCTAAATAATATGAAGAATATATGGTTACCATTTATTATGTACCTAAATAGTATTTGATATTTTGGTAGGAGCTTGGAGATAGATGATGAGATTAACGAGTCTGTAAGTAAACATCTTATGTGCTTAAATATCATATACAATATAGTGTATATCATACTTAAATAATATATAATATTTAATATAATAATTATTGATCACCTTCCATGTGTCAGGCATTGTAATAGACACAAAAGACTCAGTGTTGAGGAAAACTGACAAACTGACATATACTTTGCTACCATGGGGTTTGAAATATAATAACGAGAGTAGCATTAATTTGAACATTAGAGAGGAGTAAGCCAGAGGAGAAGGGAATCTTGCAGAAAGAGTTATTTGAAGTATTTATGAATTGTACCTATTTTTAACCTTGTAAACATCAGCATGGAATTCTTTATATAAAACATTGATCTTGACTCATAAACACAAATAGGACAAAAATAAGGATTGTTTTCCTAAAACTTAGATAGATCAAAATTGAACGACCACCCACCCTCAGATAATCTTACATAGACACACATACTTACTTAGTGATTCACTAAATCATGGTATGATACAGTATTAAGGCAATTACTTTAATTAAAAATTAAATCAGCAACTTGTGCCCCTCTGGTTCACTTTAATTATTTATCAAAGAGCTGAGCATGTGGTCAAGCTAGACATAAAAGGTATTAGTGAATTTCCATGCATTATCACATTTCCAGTCTCTGAAAAAACATTAAGTGTAACCAAGACAGATACTACAAGTTTCATGTTACAGATGAGGACAATGAGACTCACAGTGAATAATCCACTTGAGGTCAAAACATAAATAAGAATTATATCCAAAACTCAAAACACAAGTCTCCTTGCTATAAACTCTGCTCTCTCAGCTAACTCATATTACTATTCATATGCTTTGCAATATCACATCTTTTTTTAAAAATCTCATTTCTATGCACTTTAAGCATTTTAGGAGTATTCTATCAAAGTCATAAGATGAGATTGATTCAATTTTAAAATAAAAAATATTTAAAATTTACAGAAACAAGCTTCTGGCACAGGCAAATGCAGTACTCACATTCTTTCACAAACACATCAAAATTACAACTAAACTACAGAACAACCATCTTTCAAAACCATCTGAAATCTAGTTGAGTGAAAGGCAGTTACTCTTAAAAGGCTTAAGGAAGGACTTATCCAGACTCATTCCCCCTGAGCTCCAGCAGTGGGGGCAGTAGCTTGAAAGGTGCCAAAGACATATGGGGAGGAACTGAATTGTCCAGCCTCAGGGTGAGAGCTGGTTGGGAAGCAGCTTTCTCCCAGAGAAAAGTGTTGGCAGAAGCCATCGTTTCTTTGATGAGCCCCCACCCAGAGTCACCTGGGGGCACTATATCTGCTTTTCCATTAACCTGGCTCACAGTTTTCCCTGCCCTTTGGATTCTCTAAGATCCTGCACTGAAAAACTTTCAGGCCCACCAAAGTTGTTTCTAGGTGCTTTTCCATACAAATGATATGTCATGGCTTATGCTTCATATTTTCCTAAAATCTCTCAAACAAGCCTCAGCTAGCCTCAACTGCTGTACCACCGTACTGCTGTAGCCCTGTACCACTTGCTAATTGGCCCCATGCCTGGCACCAGCAGCAGCCAGCATTGGTTCACAGCTTGGCCTCTCCTAGGCACCTCCAAGCCCAGCACAAGTAATAGGCATCTGAAGTTTGCACTGGCACTCATGCTAGGTGGTCCCAGATAGAATACAAGCAGTGGCTAACTTTGGTCTGTACCTCCTAGGAGGCCCCAGAGGCTGAGTACCCTGTGGACAGCATCAGACCACATCAAAGCACCACCACCCATCCACTTCCATAAGCTACACACTCAAGGTAGACTCAGCAGGCATCAGAGGTCTGCTAAAGTAAGTCCTGCTCTGTGGGGTGGGTCACTGCACAGCTGATCCTCCATGGCGATCAGTGGTCACAGCCAGTCCTTGCATCTGATTGGCCTGGACATAAACCTCTCCCATTGATGTGCCAACAGCAATCAAGGCTTAAATACAACAGGAGGGTGTGCACAGCTCACAGAGGAGATGCGCTTGGAGTGCCCAGATTGGATGATTAGAGAAGCTGTGTCACTGGGCCCTACAGAGCACCTACTACATTAGGCCACTCTATTAAGTCTGGGAGATGCCAAAATGGAGGCTGCCAAAATGAAGAGAAAAAGAAACATGCCCCAGATGAAAGAAGAGAACATTCAGAAAAATAACTAAAAACAGAGACAAGGAACTACTAGATGCAGAATTTAAAACACTGGTTATAAGGATGCTCAGTGAACATAGGGGAAGAAAAACAGTGGGAACTTCATAGAAGAGATTGGAAACATAAAAACAGAGATAGAAGACATCAAAAAGAATCAGTCAGAAATGAAGAATGCAATAACTGAAATGTTACTTTATAAGAAATGAACAGTAGAGTAGATGAAGCAGAGAATCAAAACAGCAATATGAAACATAAGAAATCAAAAACACCATATCAGAAGAGCAAAAAGCAAAAAGAAATTTTTAAAAATGAGGATAGTGTACGGAGCCTCTGGGACAACTTCAAGCATACCAAATTCACATCATGGGTGTGCGGGAAAGAGGAGAGAGAGAGCAAGAAATTAAAAACCTATTAGAAAAATAATGACAGAAATCTTTCTTTGCTGAGTAAAGGGAAATAGACTTTCAAGTCCAGGAAGTACAGAGAGGTCCAAAATATATGAAACCAAAGAGACCCACACCAAGACACATCATAATTAAAATTCAAAAGGTTAAAGACAAAGAGAGAATCTTATGAGCAGCAAGAGAAAATTAGTTACCTACAAGGGAGCTCTTATAAAACTGTCAGCTGATTTTTAAACAGAAACTTCACAGGTCAGAAAGTGTTGGCATGAAATATTCAAAGTGGTGAAAAGCAAGGACCTACAATCAAGATTACTCTACTCAGCAAAGTTATCATTTAGAATTGAAGGATAGATAAAGAGCTTCAGAGAAAGAAAAAAGCTAAAGAAGTTAATCATCATCAATCCAGTATTATAAGAAATGTTAAAAGATATCTTTAAGAAGAAGAATAAAAACATATGAACAATACAAGGGAAAAAAAAAAAATATATATATATATATATATATATATAAAATTGAATCCAAAACAAGCAAACACAAAATGAACAAGCAGAACAGAAACAGACCCAAATACAAAGAGCATTTTCCAGGTTGCCAGATGGGAGGGCAATTGGAGGGATGGGTCAAAAAAGTGAAGGGATTAAGTACAAACTAGTTGTTATGTAACAGTCATGGGGATATATATTATAGTATAGGTACTATAGTGAATAATATTCTAACTATGTATGTTCTTAGATGTGAGATTTTTGGGGTCATCACTTAGTAATTATATAACATTTGATCACTGGTATGTTCACCTGAAACTAATATAATAATATATGTAAATTATAATTGAAAAAAATGTTTAAATGCTCTAAAATTTTAAAAAATCTATAAAAAGAATATTCACTTGCTTGTAGTCATGACTCAGCGAGTACTCAAGCAACAGATGTTTTTCAGAGATATTATTCAGTAAAGAATGATGAAGTGATGCTTTCTTGGATAAAATTCTACTCTCATGTCTACAGAGTAAAAGTCATTTGGAATCTTTTCTATTTGTTAATATAAGAAAAAAAGTATATTTAGAAAACAAAATAGCAACCTTTTCCTTATATACATTTATGTCCCAAATGAGTGTAGTATGGATTCAATTTACATATACCCCAAGTGAAACTCCAAATAAGGAATTGAAAAAATCTGTTCTGCAAATATTTATAATATCTGTATCTATAATATCAAATAGCTATGAAACAGAAGACCAAACAAATAATGGATTTACAACAAAGAAGGGAGAACCACATGCACAGTTGCATATCACTGAAGAATTCTGCTTCATGACATTGATCTGCACAATGATTTCATGAATATGATACCAAAAGCACAGTCAATAAAAAGCCACAAGAGTGAGACTACATCATCCTATAAAGCTTCTACACAGTAAAGGATATAATCAACAGAGTGAAAAGGCAATATATAGATCAGGATAAAATATTTGCACATCATATATCTGATGAGGGGTTAATTTCCAAAATATATATGAGCTTTATACAACTCAATACAAAATGATTCTTCAATTTTAAAAAATGGGCTATGGATTGGAATAAACATTTCTCCAAATAAGACATGCAAAAGACCAGCAGCTATGTGAAAAATGCTAATTGCCACTAATTATCAGAGAAGTTCAAATCAAAACCACAATGAGGTATCACCTCACACCTGTGGGAATAGCCATTATAAATAATAATAATAATAATAATAATAATAATAAAACAGAAAATAACATATGGTTGCAAGGATGTAGAGAACTTGGAACCCATGCCACTATTAGTAGGATTGCAAAATGGTGCAGCCACTATGGAAAACAATATGAAAAGTCTTCAAAAAATTAAAAATTAAACTCCCCCCCAAAAAAAATAAACTCCCATATTATTCAGCAATTCTACTTCTGGGTATATATCCGAAAGAATTGAAATCAGGGCCTTGAAGAGATATTAGCACTCTCACATTAACTGCAGCACTACTCACAATAACTAAGATGTAGAAACAACCTAAATGTTCATCGTCACATAAATGGATAAAATAATGTAGTATATGCATACAGTTATACTATTAAAGAGAAAGAAATTCTGAAATATGCCACACATGAATAGACTTTGAGGATATTATGTTAAGAGAAATAAACTAGACACACACACACACACGCACAAGAAAAATAGTGCGGCATTATTCTACTTATATGGGTTATATGAGTTATCTAAAATAGTCAAATTCATAAAACCAAAGACTGGAAGGGTCGTCACCAGAGGATGAGGGAGGGGTAAACAGACAATTAATATTATTAAGCTCTAGAGACCTTATGTATGACATTGTACCTATAGTCAACAATAATGTATGATGCACTTAAAATTTGTTGATAGTTAATATCATGTTGTGTTCTGACCAAAATATGATGTATTTTTTAAAGATTGAGGCTGTCATATTGAGTAGATTATGCACTTAATACAATAGAACCAACTATAGAAGGTATGCATGCGTGTATGCATGTATAAGCACATATTTGTTTTCTGATATTTTTACTAACAACAGTAATGTTCATTGAAAAAATTTGCAAATTAACTGTAATACAAGCATTCTAAAAGGATTGCTATTAACTTTTTACTGCATATCCTTCTAAACAATAGATTATGTATGTCTGAGAGTTCACATGTATTTTATAACATTTCTTCATTGCCATTTATTCTTATATTTAATTAGTACACCATATTTCATTTAAGTATTCCTATACTGTAGAATATTATGATTTTGCTTTTATTTTATTTTACATGTTTTTCAGCTTGACAGACTTAAATAATATCTCAGTGATTTGTATTTTATTTATCAGAATTTGAGAGTGAACACGCTTCCAGATACTTGTTGACTACTTCTATTTCTTTCTCTGTTGGTTTCTTGAGAATGTTCTTTATCTATTTTATTATGACAACATCTTCTGTTTATAAAAACATATTATAGGCAAAACCAAAAGCAAATTACTAAGAAAATATATTTTTGAGGAAATATACTTTTAACATAGTTGGCAGATAAAATACTATGATCTTCTTATGCCAAAAATGGCAATTTGTTTGCAGTGATCTTGAATAACAAATTTCATCTTTACAAACTAAGCTTCAGAAGTTAAAAGATAATAGGAATATACCTGAAACCAAAGTATGCAAGAAGAGTCATTGTATTCAGGTCCTGTATGCAGATGATATCAGCTACTGAAGTCTGACCTATGCACAAAAACTGATTCTTTCCCACCATTAATGATTCAGCCTTCTGGCCTTTCATATTCATATTGACAGTTAAATATCTCTAAGCCATCCAGAAAAGACTTATGAATCAGAATATGATCTTTTTACCAGTGAGTCATCTGAGAAATTTATTTCTGACATTACAAGACTAATGCTTTCAAAAAGAATGAAAAAAATCCTCATTTGGCATATGTATAAAAATATTTAAATAATATTATATTTTAAAACTACCATTATCATTACTAGTAATAATTATATTCTATATAAACACCTAACTTGTTCATTTATCTTAATTAATTATCACAGAAATCTGGAGATCTAAGAAGGGAAAGTATGTTATACTACTTTTATAAATAGAGAAACTGAGGTCCAAAGACATTGAATAAAAACCCAATAATTAAAATGGCGAGGCTTAAAGATCAGGAGAGAATCCTAAAAGTTGCAAAAAAAAAAAAAAAAGCAGGCAGTTAACTACAAGGAAGCACCAAATAGACTGACAACAGAAACATTTCAGGTCAGAAGGGAGTGGTGTGAAATATTCAAGGTGGTGAAAAGCAAGGACCTGCAACCAGGCTATTTTACTCAGAGGGGCTATCATTAAAAATCAAAGGAGAAATAGGAGCTTCCCAGACACGAAAAAACTAAAAGAGTTTGTTAATACCAATCCAATACTGTAATAAATGTTGAAGGGCTTGCTCCAAGAATAAGAAAAAGAGAAAGAAAAAAAATCTAACAATAAAATGGCATTACATGTGTAATGATAATTACCTTAAATGTAAATGGCTTAAATGTTTTAACCAAAAGACATAGGGTAGCTGAATGGATAAGAAACTAAAACCCATATATATGATGCCTCCTAGAGACACATCTCAGATCAAAAGATACACACACACTAAAAGTAAAAGGATAGAAAAATATTTCATGCAAATGGACAGGAAAAAATAACTGGGGGAGCAGTACTTCTATCCAACAAAATAAACTTTAAAACCAGGACTATCATAAGAGACAAAGAAGGACACTACATAATAATAAAGGGAACAATCCAACAAGAGGATATAACACTAATAAACATTTATGCACCCAACATAGAAGCACCTCAATATGTAAAGCAAATCTTGATGGATGTAAAAGGAAAGATTGACAGAAATGTAGTTGTAGTTGGGGATTTTAACATCCCATTGACTTCAGTGCATAGATCTTCCAGGCATAAAATCAACAAGGATACAGTGGCCTTAAACAACACACTAGATCAAATTGATTTAATTGATATATACATAGCATTTCACCACAAAGCAGCAGAATATTCATGTTTATAAAGTGCACAAGGAACATTTTTACAAATGAATGGAAAAAAGTCTCAATAAATTTAAGAAGATTGAAATCATACCACACATCTTCTCTGACCACAATGCTATGAAACTAGAAACCAATCACAAGAACACTGAAAAACAGGCAAAAACATGGAAGCTAAATAACATGCTATTAAAGAATGAATGGGTCAACAACGAAATCAAGCAAGAAATCAAGATACCTTGAAACAAATGAAAATGAGGATATAACAACCCGAAATCTGTGGGACACTGGGAAAGCAATCCTGAAAGAAAATTCTAAGCATTACAAGCCTATTTCAAAAAAAAAGAAAGAAAGAAAAATAAGAAAAATCTCAAATAACAAACTAACTTCACACTTAAAGGAACTTGAAAAAGAACAACAAACAAGCCCAAAGTTAGCAGAAGGAAATAAATAATAAAGATCAGAGTATAAATAAATGAAAGTCTAAAAATGATAATAAAAAAAAAGATCAATGAATCCAAGAGTTGGTTTTTTGAAAAGATAAAAAAGATTGACAAATCTTTAACCAGACTCATCAAGAAAAGGACAGTAAGGAACTGAATAAATAAAATCAGAAATTAAAGAAGAGAAATAACAACTGACACCAAAGAAATACAAAGGATTATAAGAAAATGTTATGAATAACTAACTATATGCCAACAACCTGGACAAAATAGATAAATTCCTAGAAACATACAATCTTTTAAAACTAAATCAGGAAGAAGCAGAGAATCTGTATAGACAGGTTACACTTAATGAACTAGAAGTAGTAATTTAAGAACTCCCAAACAAAAGCCCCAGACCAGATGGCATCACAGGTAAATTTTACCAAACATTTCGAGAAGATCTAACACCTCTCCTTCTCAAACTATTTGATAAAATTCAAGAGAAAGTAAGGCTCCCAAACTCATTTTATGAGACCAGCATTATCTTAATTCCAAAACCAGATAAAGACACCACAAAGAAAGAAATATTAAGCCAATATCCCTGATGAACATAGATGGTAAAATCCTGGACAAAATATTAGCAAACCAAAAACAGCAATGTATCAAAAAGATAATACACAATGATCAAGTGTGATTTATTCCAGGAATGCAAGGTTGGTACAACATTCACAAATCAATAAATGTGATTCACCACATAAATGAAATTAAAAATAAAAACCACATGATCATATCCAAAGATGCAGAAAAAGCATTTGATAAAACCCAGCACCATTTATGATAAAAACTCTTAGCAAAGAGGGATTAGAAGGAACATACCTAAACATAATAAAGGCCATATATGACAAATCTACTGTCAGCCTCATTCTCAATGGGCAAAAACAACATACATTCCCCTTAAGATTGAGAACAAGACAGGGATGTCCATTTTCATCTCTCTTCTTCAACATAGTATTGGAAGTCCTAGCCACAGCGATAAGACAAGAAGAAATAAAAGGCACCCAAATAGGAAAGGACGTAAAACTGTCTTTATTTGCAAATGACATGATACTGTGCATAGAAAACACCAAAAATCTCACTGAGAAACTACTAGAACTGATAAAAAGTTCATTAAAGCAGGAAGATATAAAATTAATATCTGGAAATCAGTTGCATTTTTATATGCTAATAATAAACTAACAGGAAGGGAAATTTAAAAAAAAAACAATCCCATTCTTAATTGCTACAAAAGAATAAAATACCTTGGAGTAAACCTAACCAAGGATGTAAAAGACCTATAGTGGAAAAATTTTAAGACACTGAGGAAATAAACAGAAGAAAATACAAATAAGTGGAAGCACATACTATTTTCATACTAACAGAATTAAAATGTCCATACTACCCAACACAATCTATAGGTTCAAATCAATTCCTGTCAAGATTCCAATGATGCATTACACAGAACTAGAACAAATATTTCAAAAATGTATATGGAACCACAAAAGGCTCCACATAGCAACAGCAATCTTGAGAAGGACAAAGTTGGAGGAATCACACCACCTAATATCAAACTATACCATAAGGCCATAGTAATCAAAACAGCATGGTACTGGTATAAAAACACATGCATAGACCAATGTAACAAAACAGAGAGCCCAGAATTAAACCCACAACTTTATAATCAATTAATATTTGACAGAGCATGCAAGCACATACAATAAGGTAAAGATAGTTTATTCAATAAATGGTGTTGGGAAAATTGGACAGATACATGCAGAAAACTAAGATAGATGACCTTCTTACACCACACACAAGATAAATTCAAAATGGATCAAAGAATTAAATGTTAGACCCAAACCCATAACAACCACAGAAAAAAACAGGCAGCAAAATCTCAGACATTGCTCATAGCAATATTTTATCATATGTATCTGCCCCAGCAAGAGGAACAAGAGAGAAAATACACAAATGGGACTACTTCAAACTAAAAAGATTATGCCCTGCAATAGAAAGCATCAAAATAAAAAGACAACACACAGAATGGGAAAACATATTTGCCAATACACATGATAAGGGGTTAATACCCAAAATTTATAAAGAACTTACAAAACTCAAAACAAAACAACAACAACAACAACAACAACAAAACAGACAGTCAAATTGGAAAATGTACCAAGGACCTGAATAGACACTTCTCCAAAGAGGACATACAGATGGCCAACAGACATATGAAAAGATGCTCAACTTCACTAGTTATCAGGGAAATGCAAATCAAATCTACAATAAGATACAATCTCACACTTGTCAGAATGGCTATCATCAGTAAATCAACAAACAAGTGCTGGCGAGAATGTGGAAAAAGGGGAACCCTTTTGCACTCTTGGTGAGAATGCAGATTGGTGCAGCCACTGTGGAAAGCAGTATGGAGATACCGCAAAAAAATTTTTAAATGCAGCTGCCTTTTGACCCAGTGATTCCACTTCTGGGAATATATCCAAAGGAACCCAAAACACTAATTCAAAATAACATAAGCACCCCTATGTTCATTGCAGCATTATTTACAATCTTCAAGATATTGAATCAATCCATAGATAAGTATATAAAACCACTTCTATAAAACCACGATGGGACATTTACACAATGCAATACTACTCAGTTATAAAAAAGAAGAAGGTTTTACTTATTTTGACAGTATAAATGGACCTGGAAAACATTATGCTAAGTAAAGTAAGCCAGTCAGAGAGACAAAAATATCATACGATTTCACTCATATGTGGACTCTAATGACTAAACTGAATTAACAAGGAAAATAGGGAGACACTCATAGGTAAAGAGCAGGATGACAGCTAATGGTGGGGGAGATTTTGGGGTGAAGGAATTAAGCAAAAAGAAAAAAGGACTCAGATATAAACAACAATGTGGTGATTTTGGGGAGTAGGGAGGTGTAAGGGGACTAAATGATAATGGAAAAATACAGTACAGTATTCCCTCACTTATTGCAGGTATTATGTTCTAGACACACACACACACCCCTGGCGAAGTAGGAACCTTACATTTATTCTACAGTTTTAAACCTACATAACCTTAAAAACATATGTATACAAGAAACAAGATGGCGGACGAATAAGTGGAAGCTACACTAACCTCTTCCCAGAACCAGTCTGGATTTGTTACAGAAACAGGGGAGTCCAAAAATCCCCAGAGTTTGTGGCTGGGGGATGGGAAAAAGGAAGCAGCTTTTAGAATGCCTCCACATGCCTGGCTGGTGGCTAGTGTCTTCCTTATGCAAAATGGCTTTAATGCATCCAAAGCCTCAGGTAGATGGGAGGAGTCTTGAACCAGGGGACAGTATGGAGAAAGCACACAGAGCCTATGTAAGGTTCTGTGAATGTTCAGAACTGTTTGCAACGCCCACTGCATCAGAGGACGCAGTCAGGGATATATAAGCAGCTGTGGACATTTTGGTTCTCTCTCTCTTGCGCGCGCTCGCTCTCACGCTCTCACCCCCACCATGTGGCTTGGTGAAGGGGCCTTCTCCATGCAGAATAAAGAAGCTAAGTTCTCCATGTGGCTTGGAGAAGGGGTCTCCAGGCTGCTTTAAGAGGCTCTGGCTCTCGTGTGCTCCCTCCATGTAGCTTGGAGAGGGGGTCTCCAGTCTGCTTCAAGAGGCTCTCGCCATGCGGTTTTGAGGAAAGGAGATCCATGTAGTTTGCAAGGAGGCTGAGAATCCAGGCGGTTCTGCATTGAGAACTGGAGGGCACCACAGCACAGAAAGTACCTCCCCAATCAGAACAGAGTGATTGGCAGCTGCTGGTAAAGCTGAACTGTGTTTGGAAAGTAGGGAAACGGTGTCTCTAACTTTTCTAAAACTAGCCTGGTTTGGTAGGGGGGAGGCAAGGATATGTGTTTGTGGGTGTTTTAAAGAACATAAGACTTAACAACAGAAATCCTCAAATAACTAAAACTCGTCGTCGGCAGCCGTCCGTCTCGAGAGACGATGGTGTAGCTTCTTAAGAGTCTATCTGCACCGCCGAGAATGGCTGTGCAGTCCGACTCGGGAGTGACACGGTATCTGTCTCCTCCCATGTTGAATCGACATCTTGCGATGACTCTGGAGTGTCCTCTCCAGTGAAGCTGAAGCTACAGAGCCTGGGCAGGGTGATATGGAGGGTCTGCTGTTGCCCATGCAGCAGACCCCCCCTCTCTTCGCAGCTGAAGGATCCAAGGGAAAGACGGAGTCAATACAGCTTGGCTTCAGGTGCGCCGCAGGAGTTGCCGGTGTTGACTACAACGTCAAACCGCCTTAGGGACTCCGGCTCCGGATTTTCTGTCGGGGTTTACTCCCTTAGCCTTTCCCCTGAAGAGGTATGCCGCAAGGCAGCGGAGGTTTTTTGGAGTCAGAGTTTTCCTTCTCTGATGTGCCCTGACTGGAAAAGTTGCTCTAATCATCCTGCAAAACAACACCCCCACCCCCACCCCCGCCTTTTGAAAGTACTCTTATGTTCTGGAATCCTACCTGTTCCGTTCCCCTGATGTGCTGATTTGCCGGGACCGAACCGCCTGACGGGCCGAGGCTGGGAGGCTTGGATCTCCACAAGGCAAATCCCTGCTCCTTGCTCTTGACTCCTCCTGAGCATTTCCTATTCACCTCATTGAGTTCCATGAAAACATCCTTTGGGATTTTGATTTTCATGTATAGAATGTCTTAATATAGGGAGAAATAATAACTTTATAACATTGAACTGTCAGAACAGTGGTCCCGTTGGCACGACTAGTGGGAGTGAGTGCGGCTAAAACTATATAACTGTTAAATAAACAATTCTTTTTCTTTTCAGCAAACTCTGGTATTGAGAGTTATAATTTTGGCGGTGGGCAATCAAGCCCCTAACTAAAGAGCTCGTGGGTTTGTTTTCAATTGGAGCAGCCCAGGGGTTCTGTAACAGATTTACAACTTAATTTTGGAGAAATCATCTGGAATAACCAACCAAACACTAGCTGGAGAGAAGTCCTATAACCACGGAGAGACAGAAAAGGCCATTACATCACAACATGACCAGTAGGGAGTGCGGAGACGTGGAAGGGCTGGCTGGGCTCACACAGGTGGCAGCTGAAGGGACTGAGAAACAGCTCAGCGGCTGGGGGTTCCCCCTGAGAAAAGCAGGGTCTAAACCCCCAGCTGGGTTTCCCAGCCTACAGCAACAGAGTGGAATGTAAAATCGTATCCAGCTGTGAAAAGCGAAAAGCCACAAGGTTTCTTGCTAGCCGGAGAGAAACAGCTGGATAAAAAGAGCTCTTAAGCGGATCACATATGAAAATATTTTGGCCCCCACTTACCCTGGGCTCAAGCGGAGGGAAGGCAGAGAGGACCGGAGATGTTTGGGGAGAATTTGGTGTGGTGGCTTTGAGGGGAGAACTGGGGAAGCAGCCGACTGGGTCCCAGTGCTGACTCACCCCCAGTACTGCAGGCAGACGACCCCCCACCCAAGTGATGTCAGCCTAAGAAGAAGCAAAAGCCCAGCCTATAGGAATTAAGCTGCCACACCCACAGTCCTTAAGCCTGACAGCTAATCACAGATTGAATAGATTAATAACGAAAGAAGTCAGACAAAGGCAGTAGATCCCTGGAAGTCTGCAACAGGCTGCCTAGGCCCAGACTGGTACAGGATCTGATGCCACCAGGGGCAGATCCAGGAAGTGCAGATCATTCTAAGAAGCACCAACAAACAATAGGAGTCACAAAAATGGGGAGACAGAGAAACAACTCCCCATCAAAAGGAAAAGTAGAATCCCCAGAAAGAGTGCTAAATGAAATAGAGGGGAACCAAATATCATATATGGAATTGAAAGCATGGATTATGGAGAAACTCAATGAGCTCAGCGGAAACTACAAAGAACTCCAGGGAAACTACAAGGAACTCCAGAAAAACTACAAGGAACTTACTGAGAATTACACCAGCATGGAAAAGGACATGGAAGCTATCAATAGGAGCCAGGAGGAAATGAAGAATACGATATCTGAATTGAAGAATACAGTAGAAGGAATTAAAAGCAGTATAGAGGAAGCAGAAGATTGGATCAGTCAGCGAGCTGGAGGACAATTTAGACAAAAACTCCCAGACAGTGCAACAAAATGAAAAAAGACTGAACAAGACTGAAGAGGTTCTAAGACAGCTGCAGGACAACGTGAAATGTAATAATATCTGTATCATAGGAATTCCAGAAGGAGAAGAAGAAGAGCAAGGGATAAAAAACTCTTTGAAAAACTAATGACAGAAAACTTCCCTGACATGAGGAGAGAAAGAGTCGTGCAAGTCCAGGAAGCACAGAGGGTCCCAATGAAGAGGAACCCCAACAGGCTCACTTCAACACACATCATAATTAAAATGGCAACACTCAAAGACAAAGAGAGAATCCTTAAAGCAGAACGAGAGAAACAACTAATAACATACAAGGGAGCTCCAATAAGGCTATCATCAGATTTTTCAGCAGAAACACTACAAGCCTGAAGGGAATGGCAAAAAATATTCTAAGTAATGAAAAACAAAGGCCTCCAACCAAGAAAACTCTACCCAGCAAGACTCTGATTCAAAATGGAAGGGGAAATAAGGAGTTTCCAAGACAAAAGGATGCTAAAAGAATACATCTTCACCAAACCAGCATTGCAAGAGATGCTAAAGGGTCTGCTTTAAGATGAAGAAACAGAGAGAGACAGAGAGGAACACGAGTACAAAGGGGGAAAATGACAATGAATAAGTACTGAAAGAAAGAAGGAACTTCTACTATTTACAACAACATGGATGGAATAGAGAGAATTATGCTTAGTGAAATAAGCCAGGCAATGAAAGAAAAATACCTTATGCTATCATCTATTACAGGAAACTAATGAACAACACAAACAAATGAGCAAAATTGAACCAGAGGTAAGTAAACAAGGAATAAACTAGCAGTAACAAAGGAGGAGATGGGAGGGAGAGAAAAGGGTAAGAAAGGGAAGGTTCTAGTCAAAGAACATGAATAAATGACCCATGGACATGGACAACTCTGTAGTGTCTGAATTTTGGAAAAGGGAGGGCAGGATGCAGGGAAGCAAGAGGGGAGAAAACTGGGACAACTGTAATGGAAAAAGAAACAAAGAAAAAAATTTAGTGGAGGAAAAAATGAAAATATAAAGAATGGAAATGCAAGTTCAGTGAATATTAGAAGGACAAGGATATTCCTTCACAATGTATAATTTTCTACCTATCTGATCCCTCCAGAGTTTGGCATTCTAAAGAAGTAAGTAATGACATAAGTTTATTTGCATAAAACTAATAAGACAAGTTGTTAACAGAGATTTTTTTGACTAAGACATTG